>NC_074706.1:18305721-18647387 GCF_029448725.1 Salvelinus fontinalis
CCAGTTTTTTTTATAACACCTCAGTTTAAGCTTTATAAGAGTTCTACCTTACATGACAATTTAGCCGTTATGTAATATATTTAGCCTGCCTTGGTTCTTCTTAACATAGCCGTGATGGCCGGTTACATAGGCCTAACCAAGGTCAGCTTCAAAGTAACCTAACCTGTAAAGTAGTTTAGCTGCCTTCACACACAACCTCATGTCATCTAGGGCCAAAGGGCAAGGACACTCACTACCTTATGCTGTATACTAGTACCACAGGTGGCACATTAATTGGGGAGGACGGGCTCATGGTCTGGAATGGAATGAATGGTATCAAACACATAGTTTCCATGTGTTTGATACCATTCCATTCACTCCATTCAAGACGTTATTATGAGCCGTCCTCCCCTCACCAGCCTCCTGTAACTAGTGCCCTTCTCTACTACACTTCTATCCTGTACTTCTGCCATACAGTACCTACTTGCACTTATAAAAGTCAGGAGCATATTATTTTATCTCGGCATGGTAATAGCATTTGATGATGTTCAGTACTTTGGCGCAGGTTTGAAAACCATGTCATGTATTAATTCTGTAAAGACCTGAGAGCCAGTACAGGTCAGATAAGTCGAGCTCACCTTCAGCAGAGAGGCTGCAGAGCATTACAGCGCTAATGGCTCACGTGTTTAGCCTGACCTCACCACCACCAGCTTTACTCTCCAGAAGAAGAAGAAGAAGAAGAAGAAAAAGCTGTTGGAAGGATTCTAATACTACCTCCCCCCCCTCCTGCCCTCTGTCCATCCCTGAGTGTGCTTACTTACAGCGCCATATGACGATGAGCCTCCGTAAGGGACAGGTCTTTGACAGACGCCCAATTCTACACACGGACTGGTACTGTAGGCCTATAACGAACACAACGTGGCTTTTGAATCTTAGTGACATTGTATTATAAACAGGCTACCTGGGGAGGCAGGTTGCCTAGTGGTTAGAGCATTGGGCCCGTAACCGAAAGGTTGCTAGATCGAATCCCCGAGCTAGCTGACAAGGTAAAAATCTGTCGTGTTGCCCCTGAACAAGGCAGTTAACCCACTGTGCCTAAGCCATCATTGTACATAAGATTTTGTTCTTCACTGACTTGCCTCGTTAAATAAACCACATATTATTTTATTTTCGTTTATAAAAATTAAACAAGTCCACTGATGTTACCACAGTAAACATCATAAACAGCTATGTCTTTGAAAATGGTCAACAAGTGTAGTACATTTACATTTTGGTAATTTAGCAGACACTCTTATCCAAAGCGACTTACAGTCAGTGCTTTCAACCCAGCTCTAGGCAGAGTCTTGGTGGTTCCAAACTTTTTCCATTTAAGAAGGATGGAGGCCACGGTGTTCTCTGGGACCTTCAATGCTTCAGAATTTTTTTTTGGTACCCTTCCCCAGATCTGTGCCTCGACACAATCCTGTTTCGGAGCTCAATTTCAAGTCTCATAGCAAAGGGTCTGAATACTTATGTAAATATGGTATTTCTGGTTTTTGTTTTTAATACATTTGCCAAAAAATTGAAAACCCGTTTTTGCTTTGTCATTATGGCGTATTGTGTGATGAGGGGAAAAAGTATGTGGACACCCCTTCAAATGAGTGGATTCGGCTATTTCAGCCACACTAGTTGCTGACAGGTGTATAAAATCGAGCACACAGCCATGCAATCTCCATAGACAAGTCAGTTCACAAAATGTATGCCCTGCTAGAGCTGCCCTGGTCAACTGTAAATGTTGTTATCGTGAAGTGGAATTGTCTAGAAGCAACAACGGCTCCGCCGCGAAGTGGTAGGCCACACAAGCTCACAGATCGAGACTGCTGAGTACTGAAGCGAGTAAAAATTGTCTGTCCTCAGTTGCAACGCTCATGACCAAGTTCCAAACTTCTTTATTTAACTGTTATTTTACCAGGTGAGTTGACTGAGAAAACATTCTCATTTACAGCAACAACCTGGGGGATATTCACAGGGGGATGAAGGAACCAATTGTAAACTGGGGATTATTAGGTGACAGTATGAGGGCCAGATTGGGAATTTAGCCAGGACACAGGGGTTAACACCCCTACTCTTACAATAAGTGCCATGGGATCTTTAGTGACCACAGAGAGTCAGGACACCCATTTAACATCCCATCCGAAAGACAGCACCCTACACAGGGCAATGTCCCCAATCACTGCCTTGGGCTATTTGGATATTATTTTAGACCAGAGGAAAGAGAGCCTCCTACTGGCCCTCCAACACCACTTCCAGGAGTATCTGGTCTCCCATCTAGGAAGTGACCAGAAACAACCCTGCTTAGCTTCAGAAGCAAGCCAGCAGTGGGATGGAAGGTGGTATGCTGCTGGCTCTGGAAGCAACGACACCACAATAACTGTTCATCGGTAACTTCATGAAATGGGTTTAGACGCACACAAGCCTAAGATCACCATGCGCAATACCAAGCGTCGGCTGGAGTGGTGTAAACTCGCTGCCATTGGACTCTGGAGCAGTGGAAACGCGTTCTCTGGAGTGATGAATCCCGCTTCACCATCTGGCAGTCTGATGGACAAATCTGGGTTTGGCGGATGCCAGTAGAGCGCAACCTGCCTTAATGCATATTGCCAACTGTAAAGTTTGGTGGAGGAGGAATAATGGTCTGGGGCTGTTTTTCATGGTTCGGGCTAGGCCCCTTAGTTCCTGTGAAGGTAAATCTTAACGCTACAGCATACAATGACATTCTAGATGATTCTGTGCTTCCAACTGTGGCAACAGTTTGGGGAAGGTTCTTTACTGGTTCAGCATGACAATGCCCCAGTGCACAAAGCGAGGTCCATAAAGAAATGGTTTGTCAAGATCAGTGTGGAAGAACTTGACTGGCCTGTACAGAGCCCTGACCTCAACCTCAGTAAACACCTTTGGGATGAATTGTATCGCAGACTGTGAGCCAGGCCTAATCGCCCAACATCTGTGCTGACCTCACTAATGCTCTTGTGGCTGAATGGAAGCAAGTTCCTTTCACAATGTTCCAACATGTAGTAGAAAGCCTTCCCAGAAGAGTGGAGGCTGTTATAGTAGCAAAGGGGGGACCAACTCCATATTAATTCCCATGATTTTGGAATGAGATGTTTGACGAGCAGGTGAGCACATACATGTTATTTAGTATGTGTATCAACCTACTGGTAAAGCTATTTTGGTTAGTACACTATACAAACTGTCTTATGTAACCATTCCAAACATAACATATCATACTAATTTGAGTCATATATTTACGTTGACTATGTTACGTCTAGTCTTTGAGGCCAGGCTACAATACAATGGCCTGGTAGGATAAAGCCTATCAATAGGGTTGGGTTCTGGTCTTTCAAGCAACATGATCTCACGTTTTCCCCTCAAGTCAAATAAAGACAGAAGAAAACCTTAGGTAAGGTTGATTCCTGTCACGTGGCGGGTAGGCAGGTACATAAGGTAGAGGGGGAGGAGTCACCTCACCATAGGATTGACTGTTAGTTTCTGTAATCTCCACCCCTTCGGTGCTAAGGAAATTTTAGAGCAGATTTACATGAGCTATTCACAGTCTACAGTTCGAGCCTATAGGAACTTGTCACTCAGGATTGGCTTTACAGGCAAATTCTTCACCACCTACCTTATTTTCTTCTGTACAGCGTCCAACAGGAGACTGCAAGTGTGGTAAATTAGTACTTTTCTTTCAATTGTTATGCATTGTTTTGTGAGGATTTATTTTTGTTCTGAAGATATTTTTGCGTTTGATATCGCATTGGTTTGGATGGTGGTGTGCAAGATGAACTAGGTGGTTAGTTGATTGGCTTTGGTCTGTGTCCTGCAACTATGCAAGAGAATAGGGCTCCTTTTTGATCTAAGGATATATTTGCTGTTTACAATGTTCTACATTCCTTTTGAGTCTTATCGTTGGAGGAAATTGCCAGTAAAAAAAGGTGAACTGTAAGCTTGGAGGTTCTAAATTAGCCTAATTGGTTTAACAATTCTAAGCAGCTATCAACTTAAGAGTCTGATGCAGAGACGCTAAACTACCTTTGAATAGATTCATTGAGGCCTGTTTCTCTATATCTCAACTTGAGACATCTGTGGCATTATGTTGTATGACAAAACTGCACATTTTAGAGTGGCCTTTTATTGTCCCCAGTCAAATTCTCACCTCACCTAACACACGGCTTCTGTTTTTAGATATCTGCGCTGTCATAACCACACTAATAGACGCATGTTTTAAAGATATTGGACAGGTTTTCAAGATACCTTCCCAGGGTTTTGATAATCATCATAGCCTAGGCTAAGCTTGGTTACGCTTAGCTTGTGGGCACTGATGCAGGCACATGGAGAAATCCAACTGTAATCAAGTCAACTGAATGTATATGGAATCATTTGCCTCATGCAAAGTATTCATCTTTCAAAATCAATATCTATTATGTTTAATTAAGCAATGATATTGATTTATGTGAGATTGCCATTCAGCGATAGAGCTGCTGAGATTTTTTTTTCAACAGGACAGGACTTTAAAAGTCAGCGAGTTTACAAGTACTAGAGATAGCTGGGTAGGATTCATCTGTAAGGTAACACAGCTGTATTTCATTTATGGTTAGGCCAATGTACAAACACACCAACTTGAGGATATACATTAGATTGGAAAGAAAATAGTCTAATCGCAGTGTCTATCGCAGTGTTTCTCAAGCCCTGGTCTGTGAGCGGCACCGGTCCCTGGGATAGCGCTGAACAATCCCTGAAACCAATTTAGCCTGTAGTAATGTGCCAATTTGTATTTAAGCAGCCCTCAAAGAAAGAAGGACTAGGCCTATAGCTTATTGGTCCCTGGTAGGAGTATAGTAAATGTTGATACACAGGGCTTGTACACTGAGTGTACAAAACACTAAGAGAACCTTCCCAATATTGCATTGCACCCCCACACCCCTCAGAACAGACTAAATTAGTCGGGGCATGGACTCTACAAGGTGTCGAAAGCGTTCCACAGGGATGCTGGCCAATGTTGACTCCAATGCTTCCCACAGTTGTGTCAAGTTGGCTGGATGTCCTTTGGGTGGTGGACCATTCTTGATACACACTGGAAACTGTTGAGCGTTGCAGTTCTTGACACCTACTACCATACCTCTCAATTGTCTTAAGGCTTAAAAATCCTTCTTTAACCTGTCTCCACACCTTCATCTACACTGATTGAAGTGGATTTAACAAGTTACATCAACAAGGCATCATAGATTTCACCTGGTCAGTCATGGAAACAGCAGCTGTTCAAAATGTTTTGTACACTCAGTGTATATCAATCGAGGCCTATAACTTAGTCTAAACTAAGGTTCACATTGGGCCTGTTGATATTTCTACAGATGTGAGGATTTACCTTGTAATAATCCTCTCTCTTCCCCGTTTGTGTTTTCCAGACACTAATATGAGGAAACCTTTATATGCCCCAGACCCTGGAGAACATCAGGGGCCAGTCGGTTGTTGTGTTTAGAGGACTATGCTCTCCTCGACACCGTAAGGCAAGCGCTCGTGCTAAGCCAGCCAGAGCAGCCTCACAGCCAGCCTGAGCCTCAGCCTCCACCTATGCAACAGCGATGGAACTGATGCTCCCAGGTGCTGACATGGGGCCCCAGAAGGACTCCTTCCCCCTGAGCAGAAGGCATCACTACCTCCACGTCCGGAGAAAACTGAGGCCCATAAGGATTCTAGCTTTCGTCCTCAGCATTGTGACTCTCAGCACAGTCTTCTCATTGGGTGCCTTCCAGTGGACTACTTCTTCTACTGGGCTTGATGGAAATGGAGGTGATCTACATTCCTCCTCCCCCGCTGCTATGTCCGGGGGAGCCCTACTGCAGTTGGCCCCCCGCAGAACTCTGCTCACCATCAAGCACCAGGGAGGCCACAACGTCTCTATGATGGAGGACATGCCCGTGGCCATGAAGTCTTCCATGGATGAGATGGGGGACTACCCCACGGATCTCTTCAACCTGGAGCAGAGAAGGCAGGGGGCTGTGAGTCTGCACATGTTTGGGATGTTGTACATGTTCATCGCCTTAGCCATTGTGTGCGACGAGTTCTTTGTCCCGGCCCTAACTGTGATCACAGAGAAACTTCAGATCTCGGACGACGTTGCCGGGGCAACCTTCATGGCGGCCGGGGGTTCCGCCCCAGAACTTTTCACCTCCGTCATCGGGGTGTTCATCTCCCACAGCAACGTGGGCATAGGAACCATTGTGGGTTCGGCCGTGTTCAACATCCTGTTTGTCATCGGGATGTGCGCGTTGTTCTCCAAGGAGGTTCTCCAGCTGACCTGGTGGCCCCTCTTTAGAGACGTCTCCTTCTACATCATTGGTCTCCTGATGCTCATCCTGTTTTTTTTGGATAACCAGATCTTTCTGTGGGAAAGTATCGCCTTGCTGATGTGCTACGTTTGTTATGTGACATTTATGAAGTTCAACGCACCTGTAGAGACCTTCATAAAGAGTAAATTGGGCCAGAATCAAGTGGAAGAGGTGGAGGCCGCTCCTAAGGTGAGTTTTGCCGCCACCTTTTCCTCCCCAGATGTATTTTTAACTCACGTTCCTTTTGCTTTTGGCAGGAGGCTGCTCGCGTGCAGCGTAAGGGAAGGGTATTTAAAAGTCTTCCTGCGGGCCAGGTAGACGGACAGACGCCAAACCTCTGCCTGCCCAGGGATTAACATTGGGTTTAGCTGTATGTCACCTGTGCATGGCCTCACAGAGATGGCCCTCCCTATACGTGCTGACTAAGTCAAACCACCAAGCAGGTCGCTCCATGGCGTCTTCCATCCACTCTCATATTAAATACCAGGCATCTGAGCCCTTTGCAAAGCTGGGTCACCGTACATACAGCACTCGCAGTAGTCAGTCAACTAACTTTACGCAAATCTAGTTTTCCCTTAAACGTTTTAAACATACTACTATACACAAGACACATTTACACAGCCAATGTTTAGGAAATGTATATGCCATTTAAGTCATAAATATGTAGACTTTATCTTCTTGATGATGGATACTGTAATTACACACCATTTATTGACTTTGTCATTAACTTCGACATTTATCGACCTATAGGAAATCGGTTACACATTAACTGGTTTACTGAATTCAGTGGTCTGTGGTTATCTGGGGGGTTTTAAACATTGGAACCAACCAGCTGTCGACATATACCAGGAATTGTCAATATCTGTAATGGGCTGCAAATGGGGGAGGGTGGTTGCTCTGAACGAGGTCTCAATGTTTGGAGATTCCAATTCTTATTATCAACATGGCTCCAGAGGGTAGTTTGGTGTGGCCACATTTCTTCAAAGTATCGAACACGTTTGAGTGGATAGGCCCAACAATGTGCACTGCACAGTGTGTCCCCTTGAACCAACTTCTCAACAGCTGCATTCATTCAACATCTCTTCATGACCAGAGTTGAGATAAAGACAGTAGGTTAAAGTAGCTTGAGCACTCATCGTTTTCTTAAAACTCCCACGTGTACTTCGTTATCAAGATAGCTAGTATTTTTTCCAGAAATGCTAGTCCTAATGTAAGAAAACAACAACAGCCCAACTTCAGATTTTAAGTAGCTATACATACATTTCCATGGGATGAAACATTTAGGGGCCGACCCCAAAAGACACGGCGAAAAAATGGATGTGCGTAGATATAGATCGAACACATAAAAATAAAAATAAATGCATCATTATCATTCAAAACTCTACTGTTGTGACATATCTCCTACATGTGTCCGACCTGCTGTGTTCTTGTCTTTGTCTTCAGTTGGAGTCTGATTCATTGCTCTCAGATGTTATATACTCAGAGTCACACTCTTACGGAGCCCAGGTGAACCCTAGCTGGATGTTGGCTGTGATTGTTAGGGCTTACCTGTAGCTTTTGACTTGTATTGCATCCCAATTCCAGATCTTCAGGGGTTTATACTTTAATACTACTGTGCAATTTGGACTAGATTATAGGCCTCTATTTGGCATTTAGAAGAAAATAATATCCATATGTACTAATTATTATCATCGTCACACCACATTGAGACACTAGATATTGTAAAGAAATATATAGCAATGAGGTTTGATATATGATTCCAGCAAGCAGTACTTTAAAACACGTAAGTTAAATTCATAAATGATAACTAAGTTACGAGCCATTTTTTTCTAAATATAAGGACCAATGTTGTAGTGACAGCAACATTTAGTGGGTAGCAGCAAACTTTGCTCTTACATCTTTACATAACATATAGTATCTGATCAGTAGTTATTTGATGTGTGGTACTCTTACATCTTTACATAACATACAGTATCTGATCAGTAGTTATTTGATGTGTGGTACTCTTACATCTTTACATAACATTCAGTATCTGATCAGTAGTTATTTGATGTGTGGTACTCTTACATCTTTACATAACATACAGTATCTGATCAGTAGTTATTTGATGTGTGGTACTCTTACATCTTTACATAACATACAGTATCTGATCAGTAGTTATTTGATGTGTGGTATGTTCAGTTTACACCTCGGATCTTAACGTTGAGATGCAAGTGCCATTATTAAACCCAACTTGAAGAGGTGGTTACTATTTCTATCATCAAGGGGATATAAAAACTCTTGTTTGTATTCTGTCCTTCGGAGAAAACTGCCCTGTTCACAGGAAGTCTCTCATCCTTGTACTGGTCTGACTCCTCAGGGCTTTCTTTTAACCAGCCAGCACATGATGTACGACTTGCTTGCCCTCATATGTCTGTAGTTCTTAAGTAATCCCTCTGCAAATCCTCCAATCCATTTACCACAGCTAATTTTAGCCAGGTGCCACTGCTGGTGTGGAGATCAAAAGTCACCCAACACTAGGAAAAGTAAAAAAAAATAAAAAATGTTAACCAATTGTGTCTATTGTTTTGTCATTCAGAGTAAAGTCTGTGCTTTTAACCCAAGCCATATATATGTAGAGAGAGAGATGTATAAATATGTAAGATGGTGGAAGTCAGGAAGAACTCACCCTACTTGATTATTCTAAGACTCCAATCCTTCTTAAACCCTTTACTGATTACCATTTGTGACGACAGCAAATATAAAGCGACAGACTCCTGGGCCCCGTTGCCCAAAAGCATCTCAAGGCTAAGTGCATTGTTAGAACCCTCGTAGGGGCATCGTTGAAGCGCCGAGCTGTTTTCCAAAACCATCGTTAGTAAAGTTGCACTTGAAAACGTTCGTTATTTACCAACTGCCTCCTGACCACTCGTACAACAGCTAAGTGTGCCGTTAGATGCTTAATTGTTCTTCTGCGTTACTTTATAGTTACTTTATACACAGAAGATCTCCACTAAACATCTTGATGCTATCTGAATCTTCTGTGTCCAGCCGCCGATAACTTCAGCATGAAGGTGCAAATTTGCCAATGTTTTTGAAATTGTTACAAACAAGCAAGGGAAACAAATATTCTTAAATGAAAAACAAGATGACTACATTAAAATATAAGTACAGTCTAGACCTATATATTTAAACCATACTGAAATCAATTTCATGTTCAATCAGTTTTTTGTTGTTGCTAATTCTAGGCTACTGTATGCAATTGCCTCAATATATTTAATGTTGTGGAACATGTGCAAAATACCTCATTTGTGATGTAGTGCATTATTATAGGATTAGCATTAAAATAATCTGGGATTAGGATTAGCATTAAAATAATTTTGCAGCCATAAATCGTCAGTATTGTGGAATAATTATACTGTTAAAGTAAGACTTGGAAGGCGGAAGAGAGCGGTGCTGCCGTTCTGTCGATCCTATCAGTATCGATACATGATCCAACAACACTGAATGTTTTGGGAAACGCATATGATCTTCAGCTGCTATAGGATTGATGCATCGTTAAAACGCTCCTAAGCTTAATGCTGCATTCTATCCTTGTGGAAAGTTGGTATTTACCACATATGACTGTGAAAATTATATTAAATGCCCCCCCAACTCGTAATTAGTAGTGGGAAACTTGTCTATCATCACTGAGCGCCAACTCATGCTACATGCTGACGTCACCTACTAAGGAAATAACAGCATTTTCGGCAGTTTTTTAAAGCAATCTATTAACATGGTTTTGGAACACTATAATTTGTTTACAAGCATGATAGCTGTAGCTATAGTTTATGGTCGACGCAGCTTGTTGGCCATTAGCCAATCAACGTTTCTTGACAAAGTTCAAAGCACGTGAATGCCTGATGCATCCAACTGTATTTATGACTTCACAACTTACATCTTTCCCACTTGGTTATGAACGCAGCATTAGTTCCATCGCTATCGGGAATCGGGCCCTGGGCATGATGTGACTAACCTGCTGCAGCTGACTGACTAAAGCTGAATGACTAAAGACACAGAAACCTACAGTGACTCAAAGAACGAGCAATGAACAGTAGAGGATCCTTTCCACATTACGTTTCTCTATATCCACTATATATACACACTGAACAAAAATGTAAACGCAACATGTAAAGTGTTGGTCTCATGTTTCATGAGCTGAAATAAAAGATCCACAAAATGTTCCATATGCACAAAAAGCTTATTTCTCAAAAATGTGCACATCCCTGTTAGTGAGTATTTATCCTTTGCCAAGCTAATCCATTCGCCTGACAGGTAGGGCATATCAAGAAGCTGATTAAACAGCATGATCATTACACAGGTGCACCTTGTTCTCGGGACAATAAAAAGCCACTCTAAAATGTGTAGCTTTTTCACACAATGTCTTGAGGGAGCGTGTAATTGGCATGCTGACTGCAGGAATGTTGAACAGAGCTGTTGCTGGAAAATGTAATGTTCATTTCTCTACCAAAAGCTGCATCCAATGTTGTTTTAGAGAATTTGGCAGTACGTCCAACTGGCCTCACAACCGGAGACCACGTGTATGGTGCTGTGTGGGCGAGCGGTTTGCTGATGTCAATGTTGTGAACAGAGTGGGGTTATGGTATGGGCAGGCATAAGCTATGGACAATGAACACAATTGCATTTTAGCGATGGCAATTGAATGCACAGAGATACCATGACGAGATCCTGAGGCCCATTGTCGTGCCATTCATCCGTGGCCATCAACACATGTTTCAGCATGATAATGCACAGCCCCATGTCGCAAGGATCTGTAAGCTGAAAATGTGCTAGTTCTTCCATGGCCTGCATACTCACCAGACATGTCACCCATTGAGCATGTTTGGGATGCTCTGGATCGACGTGTATGATGGCGTCTTTCAAAGTTCACGCCAATATCCAGCAACTTCGCACAGCCATTGAAGAGAAGTGGGACAACATTCTACAGACCACAATCAACAGGGGCGGCAGGTAGCCTAGTGGTTAGAGAATTGGAACAGTAACCAAAAGGTTGCTAGATCAAATCCCCAAGCTGACATGGTAAAAATCTGTCGTTCTGCCACTGAACAAGGCAGTTAACCCACTATTCCTAAGGTGTCATTGTAAATAAGAATTTGTTCTTAACTGACTTGCCTAGTTAAAAAAATAAAAACAGCCTGATCAATTCCATGTGAAGGAGATGTGTTACGCTGCATGAGGTAAATGTTGGTCACACCTGATACTGACTGGTTTTCTGATCCATGCCCGTACTTATTTTAAAAGGTAACTGTGACCAACAGATGCATATCTGTATCCCCAGTCATGTGAAATCCATAGATTAGGGCCTAATTCATTTATTTCAATTGACTGATTTCCTAATATGAACTGTAACTCAGTAAAACCGTTGAAATTGTTGCATGTTGCGTTTATATTTTTCGTTCAGTATAATACACTAGCGTATAGTACTTAGAATGACGCAACGTATTGGGAATGCATTCTAAATAGTATGCTAGTATGGACATTGGAACTCATGTGTAAGAGCTTTTGACTAGCATGATCTGACTGCACTCGGAAGTGTTTGCTGGCCAATTTTTTTTTTTGCAAGAGACAAGAAGACTGCATGCTTATTTTGCAGGGCAAAATTCTCACTGACGTTTTAGATAGAAAACAACCACCAGTGTTTACGTAATTCCATCAACATTTTCCTTTCAATCATGCTTCTCAATGACATGTAAATGATCGTGGACCATGTTGTAAATGTCCATGCTTCCATAATCTTTAGTACAGGGCTCTCCAACCCTGTTCCTGGAGAGCTACCGTCCTGTAGATTTTCACTTTAACCCTAATCAAGCTCACCTGATTCTAATAATTACCTGGTTGATAAGCTGAATCATGTTAGTTACAACTGGGGTTGGAACGAAAACCTACAGCTTTCCAGGAGAAGGGTTGGAGAGCCCTGCTTTATTGTAATGTTTACCTTAATTGTGAGGGTTCACTTCCTGTGCTAAACCCCAGGGCCACAACTGACCAATCAGCTACACTGCGTTTCATTGTCTCGGAAATAGGGTTATGCTCCAATCTTTATTATTAATTGTAACCAAAAGTGTACTTGTATTGTTATTGAGTTAACTTCTTTCCCATGAAGAAAGGTTACCGGTAACACACTTAACATGTTAACACACTTAACATATCCAAGATCTTCTATATCCAATGGACACTAGAGCCCTTAAGGGTTGTAACGCCACCCAAGTAACAACCATTATTCAACCCAATACAGAATAAGTGTAATAAAAGTGTGAGGTTCGAATCAAACGTCACATTGTGACATGTGAAGGTTGTTATGAGAGTTAACATGAAGGGGTGGAAATTACTGTTCTAAATACGGTTATCTCTGTGGATTAATCCTCTCTAAGTCTGGGAGCTTGGCGGGTCAGGTGGACACAATTGACTTCTGCCTTGCAAGGATACTTGCAGAAACTCCCGGCTTCGCAGAAAGCCTTGGCTGGCTGGCTGTCAGCCTTATGGCATTTACGGCTACAGTATACTGTGAATAATTGTTATTTCGAAAGCACCACGTGTTCCTTGTACAGATCTTAAAGATCATTTTGATTGGCAGTTTGAATTAATTACACTTTAATTAATCGCATTACATAACAAGGCAGTTAACCCACTGTTCCCCGGGTGCCGAAGACGTGGATGTCGATTAAGGCAGCCCCCCGCACCTCTCTGATTCAGAAATGTGGAAGACACATTCCAGTTGAATGGTGCAGTTACCAGCTGCAGTGCAAGTTTGATTGAATTCCAGGCGTAGCTATTTCCTGTTATCGAGGCACTGAAAGAAGTCAAAAAGATGCATTTGATATACATGTTGATTTTCTCTTGCAGATATTTGTTTTAGTACAGTGTGTGCATGTATGTATGTCCTGTTTGTGTGTTTATGTATGAAGAGTATGAAAGCCCTGCAAATTCCCTCTCCAAGCCATTCCCCAGCATTTTGGTAAATATTGTTTTAGCTATGAGCACATGTCTAGTGTTTGATTGCGCTTCTACAGCAAAAACACTTTGTGGAAAATAGTACTTAAAAGTAAGCAAAAAATAAGTATATTTCCATCATTATTGCAGAGGTATAAAGGGAGTTAGGGCGCCCGAGCTACTTGATATAAAAACAATGGCAGTGTATGTAAAGATCCCTATTAATCAATTAACTTTAATTAACTTCAATTACCCTGTTTGTGGATCAAATGGATCACCCATTAGTGCATTGTTTACTCAATCCCAGATTCTGTACCTAGAGACATCTATGCCTCTATCATTTTGGCAAGAGTTAATAACTATCAATTTGATGATGTTCTATTATAATGATATTAATCACAGTTCATCCTGTGCTCCTGTGTTCTTTTTGGTATTTGTTTTTATATGTAGACTCATACATAATTCACCTCAACATTTTTGTCTAGATAGGCCTACAGAATTTGTCAAATCATTATTTGTTCTTTAATAAATCCCTTTCCTGCAGTCAAATGACCAAATCGCTCTCTAGTGGCCTCGTTGGTGGACTGTTAAAATGTTTGTATATCAAATGGTTTTGTTATATTTAAGTCTTCTGTGATGCATAAAAAGTGTATTATTGGGATGGAAACTCAAAACTGAATACATTTCAACTCTATATCTGACATGGTACAGGTGTCTTCTTTTTTTTAAAGCCCATGTGTGTGAGGTGTATACATTTGTTTCAAAGTAGATTTGTTTAAGACTACCAATAAACACTGTGTGAGCCTAATTTAGCTTACTGCAGTAAAGGGTTAATGCTATAAGCTATAGCCAGTATAGGCCAATGACATTTCAGTTGAACAAAGATGGATTTGTAAAATATTATTGCTATATTTGTATTGTGTCTACCCAATTTGTTTCTACCCTATTTGTGGCTATGCCGAAAACCTTGAGTATTCTCCAAACCCACTCCCCTCCTGACCTAGGTGGGAGTTCTGTTAAGAATCTATTTCTACACTGTCAGTGTCTATGTCCTGTCGACGTCAAATTCAAAATCAAACGCATTCATCACATACACAGTTTACAGCAGGTATAAAAGGTGCAGTGAAATGCTTATGTGCTCGTGACGATAATGGCGCCCATTTCAGACCACATGACACACGGCAGACCAACTGTTAAGCAAACTGGTCAGTGTGGTGAGAACGGGACAGGTTGGAAATGTGGCGGTGTTTTGGCGGTGGTTTCAGAGGGGATAAAACTCACCATGTCTGTACATTTGACATTTTAGTCATTTAGCAGGCGCTCTTATCCAGAGCGACTTACAGGAGCAATGAGTTAATTGCTTTGCTCAAGGGCAAACCGGCAGATTTTTCACCTAGTCGGCTCGGTGATTCAAACCAGCGGCCTTTCGGTTACTGGCCCAATGTTCCTCACTGCTAGACTACCTGCCTCCCACAGTAAGCCAGGCCACAATGTAAACCTCCAGCAGTTCTCCATCTTGCCAATCCATCCATTCCTAACCCTAAGCTCCGGCAGCAGATGCTCTGCAGGTTATTAGGCTCAATGCCTAATAAATAACCTGTATGACCCGCTAGGGCCATGTGAGCATTAGGCAACAGCCAACCGCCGGGAATCAAACACAGCACAGGGCCTTAGCCTGCCTTACTGGAAAGGCCTAAGTTTGGGTGCTCACATGGCTAACGCTCATCCGCTAACACTTTGAGAGACAGCTACTAGTGGCTCTGGATGGATCCTCCTAGTCCCAATGAAATCCTTTACTAGACGACATGACTCGTTCTACATTGATGCAAAACGGTTGTGTAATTGTTGTCCCATTTTCTGGTAGACAAACAGCAGGGCTGTTCAGGGTTTTCAACTCTGCTAATTGAAGAAAAGAGTTGAAATTCAGTATTTTTTAAATTGGTAATCATAATCTAGAATTTTTTTAAATTGAAACATACAATAGTTGACTACAGTATGGCTGTGTCTGCTTAGTCAAATTGCTCCTGTAACTCAAGACTTTTAGCTCCTATAATTCAAATGCTCCTTCTTCCATTTTTAAAGGTAAAAAATATTAGGATTGTCATGTATTCCTATTCACTTGTTTTGTGGTGTGAAGATACGTCGTTAGCTATAGTATAACACTGTGTCTGACCACAGCAAGCTGCTGAGGTGTTGCATAGTTTTGTTGTCTTTGCGCAAGGTTTCATTGAAGTTATTAATTCCCTATCATTGATATACAGTGCCTTCATAAAGTATTCAAACCCCTTGACTTTTTTCCACATTTTGTTGTGTTACAGCCAGAATTTAAAAATGGATTACATTTAGATTTTTTTTGTCACTTACCTACATGCAACACCATGATGTCAATGTTTTTCACATTTTTTCAAATTCATTAAAAAGGGAGACCTACTGCTTGCTATGGTATCATACTGTACCTTACATTCCAAACAGAAAAGCAGTATGCTTTCTCAATTTAATTTCTCTCTCAAACAGTTGTGCAGATGGGATTCTGTCTCCACAACTGTAAAGTATATGTCCTCTGAAGAACTGTTGGCTTTAGATTAGAGGAGCTGCATCTGTAGGTTTCAAAAGCTTTACGTCTTCCCAGCTGCCAAGTATTCCCAGCTGCATTCCAACCTGTACATTCTCGATGGATCATTTTGAAACCGGCTTACCTATTGACAGTTTGATATCCTGATCATTTATCATGACGGCTGCTTTTCTTTAATTCATTGTGCCACAGTGTCTTGTCAATAACTAGCATTTCTTGGCAGATGATATTTTCTGTTTAAGTGCGATTTTGTGAGACTTCATACATGCACGTCTTTACTTCTTTCCTTTGAAGGCAACCACGGGTGACGACGAAAACAAGTTGACGGTATGTTTATGTTCTGTTGTGGCATCTTAACCTGTATTTATATGTGTCATATTGACAGTACTGAATATCCAGTGTTCCTAAGCAAGCACACAAAGCATGTTGCCATAGACAGCAATGCTGCAAGAATACAATGAAATGTAAAGGTCCACAAATGCGTCAGATAGTTTGCGCCAGAGCCAGGTATTTAGAGTGTTGGGCCAATGCTGTTTCTGCATTATGACACATTTACATGACACGTCAACATTCAACATGGCAGCCACGTTAGCTCCCCACTAACGAATGAATTACTTGGGGAATATTTAAAAAAAATATTATAAAACTGAACGTCTAGGAGCATTATGATGCATTTACATGACACTGCAACATTCTATAGCAGCCATGTTAGCTCCTCATTAACATTACATGGGCAATATTTAAACAATGCTATGTAACTGAACGCCAAGATTTAGAACAAAAGTTGACCTAACTCTCTAAATATATGAACTCTCTAAATATATGCCGCTGTTTTGCACCACAAGGCACTGCATTATTGACACTCACGCACTTGACACGTCACACTGTGCATTCACTGTGTATACCACTTTGTTCAACTGCGTCATTGTTACACCACTGTGTACCAAAGACACATATGCATTGTGAGCTCAGGGTTGGGGTCAATCCAGGAAAGTAAAATCGAAACTCAATTCATACATTGAATTTCAGTTCACTTGACTGAACTGAAAACCAAATTGACTCCACCCCTGCAGTTTTAAATTAGAGCTATGTATTGAAGCTATAGATGATCTAGTATTGAAGCTATAGATTAGAGCTATGTATTGAAGCTATAGATTAGAGCTATGTATTGAAGCTATAGATTCTCATCTGGTATAGAGACGTTAAAGCAGCCTATGCCCTTGGTCTCTACTGCAGGCCAAACCCCGTCTCCAGAGAGGAGGCTCATCGGCCTCCCTCCACAACACCCTGATGAGGAATAGCATTTTCCAGCTCATGATCCATACACTGGACCCCCTCAGTGAGGGTGAGGGACTGGGGGGTAAAACAACGGGTTTTTTGTCACACCTTCAATATAGACACACTTCCGATATTTATATTTGATGTATTTGTTTCAATATGTTTCTGTATTAGACATGTTTTCACAATTTCTCATTAATGGAAACAACATCAAATATTTGTAATGTTTTGTTTTATGTTTCCATTAGTGGGGAATCCGTAGCTAGGTTCAAATCGTTAGGGTTTATCACTGACTCTATGCAGCAATGATTGTGTTTCAGGGCGATTCAAAGAGAAGGCCTCCATTCTTCACAAGATGGCCAAACAGAAATGTCAAGATGGCGGGGAGGGGGAAAAACCCAACGGTGTCGCAGGTGAGCTTTACATTTTAAATGTACGTAAATGTTAAATATGTTAAAATACTTTATACGTGTTATATACTATATTATAAACTGGGTGGTTCCAGGCATGAATGTTGATTGCCTGAAAGCCATAGTATATGAGACCGTATACCATGGGTATGACAAAACATCTATTTTTACTGCTCGAACTACATTTGTAACCAGTTTATAATATCAATAAGGCACCTCTGGGGTTTGTGATAAATGGTCAATATACCACGGCTAAGGGCTGTGTCCAGGCACTCTGTGTTGCGTCGTGCATAAGAACAGCCCTTAGCCGTGGTATATTGGCCATATACCACACCCCCTCAGGCCTTATTGCTTAAATATACTGTATATACATAATATATATTGTATAACATTCTCCAGTGACTCTCACTGTCTCTCCTTCAAGTCTAACTCCTGACCTCTCTCTTTCTCTCTCTGTCTCTCTACGCAGACAAAAACATCCCCAACAGTTCCAACGTAACAGTGGAAGTCACTTCGCCTGCAAACGGCGACGTAGGACCGGTAGGCTTTGTCTACCAAGTACCTCCAAAATCAGTGACATGATGTTTAAGAGAGTAACTGACACACACTGGATGAATTAGTTCTGTTTAAAATCAAATATTTGTTTTATAGCCTTGGTATTTCTGTCACTGTTTCTCTCTAACCCCCCACCCCTCTCTGTTTGGTAGGCTGAGGAGGAGGAGGAAGATGAGGATGCTCCTCTGAGTTTGGAGTGGCCGGCGACGAACCGCAAACGAATAACGTATCTCCTTATCCTCCCCATTGTCTTCCCCCTGTGGCTCTCTCTGCCCGATGTCAGGAGAAAGGCAAGTGGAGCTGCTATTCTCCTCAGACTACATTAACATTTGGGGTGTAGCTACGATTGGTTGATTGATTTGTGAAAATCTATGACGCTTCAAAAAAGGACATTGAACGTTTTCATAAACTTATCATACACTTTTTTTTCTCTTTTTTTTTCAGACTTCCACAAAATTCTTCCCCATAACTTTCATTGGTTCCATCTGTTGGATTGCTGCCTTCTCCTACCTCATGGTGTGGTGGGCTCATCAGGTAAGCCCCTCCCTGACACCTGTCACTTTCATTCTGAGCCAATCAAACCATAGGGTTTGGTGTCAATCATTACCCCACCTCACCTATGGCCTTTTGATTATGGTGGAAGCATATCAGTCTGTGTGACCACGACACATAATCAAGAGCCAACCAATCCAAACAACATCCAGTCATTCGATTGAGTTCCAGCCGTGTCTATCGCCAGACGTAATAACGCCAAATCTGGTTATTTGTCTTTGTTTGAACAATGTAGTTAACCCATTTTCACTCTCAGGTTGGAGAGACCTTCTGGATTACAGAGGAGATCATGGGATTGACCATATTAGCAGCTGGTACATCAATCCCTGATCTAATCACCAGTGTCATTGTAGCCCGGAAAGGCCTTGGTGACATGGCTGTGTCCAGCTCTGTGGGCTCCAACATATTTGACATTACCGTGGGGTAAGTCGGTCCAAAAGCACATTTAAAATGCTGTTTGCATGAATGAGTCCTTTTTTTAAATGTTTTCTCGGGCAAGCTCTATTGCTGCACTTTTGAAATGTTACAGTAGCTTTGCACAGATCTATGCTCTTTTGAAATGTTACAGTAGCTTTGCACAGATCTATGCTCTTTTGAAATGTTACAGTAGCTTTGCACAGATCTATGCTCTTTTGAAATGTTACAGTAGCTTTGCACAGATCTATGCTCTTTTGAAATGTTACAGTAGCTTTGCACAGATCTATGCTCTTTTGAAATGTTACAGTAGCTTTGCACAGATCTATGCTCTTTTGAAATGTTACAGTAGCTTTGCACAGATCTATGCTCTTTTGAAATGTTACAGTAGCTTTGCACAGATCTATGCTCTTTTGAAATGTTACAGTTGCTTTGCACAGATCTATGCTCTTTTGCATGACAAAAATGTCAACCTGGAAGTCAAAAGATCAACTGCAACTATGTTTTCACTTTACCACCGTATAGTCTACTCTAGACAGTCACGGTACATGTGATTTCTCTGTTTCTCCTTCTACCCTTGCAGCCTGCCGTTCCCTTGGCTCATCTACGGCCTAGTCAATGACTTCAAGGCGGTGCAGGTGAGCAGCAACGGCCTCTTCTGCGCCATCGTGCTCCTCTTCCTCATGTTGCTCTTCGTCATCATCTCCATCGCCTCCTGCAAGTGGAAGATGAGCAAGGTTCTGGGAGGCCTCATGTTTTTACTGTACATCTTCTTCCTGGTAACCAGCGTCTTGCTGGAAGACAAGGTCATCGTGTGTCCCATCTCCATCTGAAGGCCCCACTTCAACCCCAACCTCCTGGAAACACAAACACACCTTCTCTCTCACACACATATACAGTAAACACAATCATTTGATCCTCCCGTTATCAATGGGGGCTTCCATTGGGAGGAGCAGTAGAAAACTAGCATGACTTGATTGACTTCAAATGCCCGAGCACAACCTGCAAATGATCATTTGTGAACTTTGAGCAGGGCAGACGGACCTGTCGATGAGCGATTGATTCACGATGCTACTGCCCAATGGAATGGGTTTCTCTCCACGTCACATGACCACATCCGAGAGCTTGCATTGGTTTAAATCCGTCATTGACTGACAAACAGGCGATTGTAATCACGCCCATGTCGGAGAGTAGGGGACCACGTCTGGTTACTCCAATCCAGAGGACTATGTGATGTGATTAGAGAATGCATTTGAATTAGTCAGGTATCAACTGTCCATCGGTCAAAAACGTTGATGGCTGTATGAAGTGGAGCTCTGGAAAAGGTCCTGCATTGTCCTAACCAGAAAGTGGAACCTGGCAGGGAAATGGAAGAGAGGTTCAACGGATGCAAGAAATATCAAGGCATGAGGAACATGGTTGGATCCACCAACAGGTAGACCAAAGAGCAGCTCCTCAGCTTTCATCGAGTTTACCGAACTCCAGTAAATCGAGATCAATTTGCACAGGTCCTTGTTATAAGAGTGTCTGAAGATTGCGTGGATCAAGTGGAAGTGTTTTTCTTGATTTTTGTAAATTAGTTTTCAGTTGTATTTATATTACAATTGCTTAATTTGCAAAGCCCAAAAGGTTTTTGTTCTCAAATCAAAATCTAGAATTTGTACAGTTCTGATTTGGTTTATAACTGTTACATGTTTGTATGAACTTGCAAAGTTTGGAAAGGTAAACGTGTAAATGAAGAGAAAATGGTAGTAATATGACGAGGGTGGTTTTGTTTGGGACAATTTTGTTAAGTAAATACAATGTAGTACTTGTAATTTATCTTCTGTTTCTTAAGCCCAACCCATATTTTTCAAACTTGTTTGACATTTAATATTAAGGTGATCGAGTTGAGCAAATCTATTGTACCTAATGCTACAACATTTTTATGGTTGAAAATGTAACAATATATATAGTATATATATACACAGTACCCACTTATTCTATATGCAAATCAGCTGAGGAACATGACAAATGTAAATAGTTAAAATGGTCGACAGGTGTGATGTAGGGACACACTATATTAAATCACTTTCAGTGTGCAACCCCGTTCAATTAAATGTATTTATAAAGCCCTTTTCACATCAGCAGATGTCAAAGTCCTATACAGAAATCAAGACTAAAACCCCAAACAGTGCAGATGTGAAAGTGAAAAATATGTGAAGGGGTTGTGAACTCTGTACAAATGATCAGTTTTCCATGTTTGATGCAGTTTGTATGTTTCAGAATCATATAGAGATATAAATATATATTTTTTTATACGTTATTTCTTTGCTTGTTTTCTCTATATAAGAGCAAACAGTAACATGTATATCTGAATAACATCTTGTAATTTTCTCTCACTTTTGATCAACTGAACAGAATAAGGGGTTTAAGATTTTATATTGACCAAAGCAAAATAGCATGTGAATGATATTCTTAGAATAATCAATAGTTCTACTCTGTAAAAAAAATCGATATGTTTCTTCTCCACTATAAGATCGATCATAAAACATGTCTAACTATTTAGTTGCTTCAGAATTGTTACCTTACCATTGCTGTATGGCGCTTGCCCTTTGACTGGCAACGGCAAAGCATATCTCTATCACAGGATTCTCCAACCATGTTTCTGGAGCGCTACCTAGGTTTTCAATCCAACCACAGATGGAACTAACCTGAGTCGGTTTATCAACCAACTAATTATTAGAATCAGGTGCGCTAGATTAGGGTTTGAGCGAAAATTCACAAGACGTTAGCTCTCTAGGAACAGGTTTGGTCAACTGATCTTGCTGCTCTAGCACCTGCTCTAGCACATGAAGCATACAGTATGTGCATTACCACAATTAAGTTGTTTTCTTATAAATAGTTGTTAAGATAACAAGCCCAATTTTGCAATACTTGTACCATAATAGTGACTTGTTATATTATCACACCCTAGTGGGCAAAACTGGTGTAAAATATGTCTTTTCGAAAGAGATGTGTTGTGGAAACAACGTATTTTGAACCATATTTGCTCACTGGGATATACTATATGTGATTTTTAACAATAATTGAACCATCTGAAACTGATATGGCAAAAAAAGAAAAAAAATGAGCTACTATATTGACAACTAAAATAATGGATTATCTTTGTTAAAAGTTTTTCCATGTATTACTGTAACCCCCGTCACTTTTCGTTAATTTCTCTAAGCCAATTTCATCATTGTCAATTTGTTTTCTCTCGTGTATGCAATGTTTATGCATACAAACAGTTTGTAAACTGTAATGTAAACTCAAAAACATGATAATTCAATTTGATGTTTATACCAATATCGCTTCCACTGTTTTAGGGTTTAATGTTATTGATATGTATAGAACATGTTTAAATTACAGATAACTTCATGACTTTAGACATCCACGTTGCATTAATAAAGAAAGGACTTTCATATAGTGGGTAATTTCTTGATCTTTTTTCAATGGATGTTATGCGTGTGTAACATTTAATGTATGGATGAGTAGGAAGGTAAAACGGTCGATATACAGAACTATATGGACAGTGTGGAAGTCTATCATAATAATACAGAACAAACAATGAATGGCAATGCTTTTATATTTCTGTTACATACCATATATTTAAGTATGAATCATGTATATGAATCATAATCATGTATACTTGAATCATGTCAAATATTGTAAAACTCATATCAGTCATTCTGTATAAAATGTCATATGATAATAAATGAAAATTTGTTTGAAATGTAGGTGTAAATTGCTTTGTTTCAGAATCAAATCACCCAAAACGAACCTATCAAAACTATCCAATAAATGTTGTCCTCTACAATATAATATATAATATACAAATATTCATTATAGAGTGCAATGGTGCAGACATTATTGATTTGGTTACCCAAGAATACAAATTTGATATGCACAAGTACATAAGCCAGTAGCTTCACCTAGTGGTTAAAAAGAAACACTGCAACCCGGGCCACATTCAGATGGAAAATATTGAAATAGAAATGGCATGAATAGTGCCGTTAGGATTCCTTTTTCTACTTGTCAGAGGCATCTTTGTTCTTCATAAAATATTTATATCTGAACGTTCCACAAAGTTTCTCCCATATAACACAGTGTTAACTGGAATCACTGACTTTTTTTGCAGTCAGTTCCAGACAGGGGAAATTGTTGGCATCGCATGAGGCCACTTTGAAGAAGGGCACATCAAGCTCATCCAGGAACTCCACAGCCGTCTAACAAGCGATGCAAAGCAGTAGGGATAGTCATGCATGTTTTGCTTGAAATCCGGAATATAAACACAGTCACAGCAGACGAATTCATTCAAAATTTAAGAATGTCTCTTCATTTAGCTTCCATGACCTTGGCCATCTTGATCATTTTCTTTGCGATATCAATATCTCCCTGATGGTTCTGTCCAATTTCTGCAGTAATGAAACAGGGGTTAGTGTAACGATCGTTGTTGGAAGGATGGTCGGACCAAGATGCAGCGTGGGTTAGGTTAATCATTTTTTTATTTATGATAACCAGCACAAAACAAGAACGCGTAACAAACGATACGTACAGCTAAAAAGCAACAATACAAAATCAAGATCCCACACACAACAGGTGGGAAAAAGGCTGCCTAAATATGATCCCCAATCAGAGACAACGATAGACAGCTGCCTCTGATTAGGAACCATGCCAGGCCAACATAGAAATACATAAACTAGAGTACCCACCATAGTCACACCCTGACCTAACCAAACTAGAGAATAAAAAGGCTCTCTAAGGTCCGGGCGCGACAGTTAGAACACCCAATCATCCTGCCAGGACCAAGTTCGAATTTCAGAGGCATTTTCAAAATAAAGTGATACATTTAGTTGGTAAATGATTGACAGCCTATGGCAAATAAAGCACACTCTTTTTAATGATGGGATTGTCAGAGGCAATCTTGCATGGTGGAAAAAGGAAGAGATTGCTTATCACCTGCCCTTTTATACAATTCCTTCAAGTTGGCCCATCCAATAATATGCCAATATCCTCATCAGTCAAACAGTGTAAGGGGGTGCGTACTGGCGGCAGAGAAGTCAGACGCAGGAGAGAAAAACTGTGTTTCCAATGGCGCAGTTTATTAAACAAACTGGGAAACATAACAATAATAATAACATGGGTAAATAACCCTACACACACCAGAACAAACGTGCACAGACACTTACAAATAACAATCATCGACAAGGACATGAGGGGAAATAGAGGGTTAAATACACAACATATAATTGATGGGATTGGAACCAGGTGTGATAGAAGACAAGACAAAACCAATGGAAAATGAAAAGAGGATCAGTGTTGGCTAGAAGGTCGGTGACTTCGCCCGCCGAACGCCGCCCGAACAAGGAGAGAGACCAACTTCGGCGGAAGTCGTGACAAACAGAAAGAGACAGGTAGGACTTTTTTTGGTAGAGTCGTACCGGTCTGTTTCTGTTTACCTTATGGAACTGTCAGTTGGCAAGAGCACAAGAAAATCTAGGACCAGGCAAAAAAAATGTGTGCCTTCAGAAAGTATTCACACCCCTTGACTTTAAAAAAAATATTGTGTTACAGCCTGAAGAAATGTGGCAAAGCATTTCACTTTTTGTTCTGAATACAAAGTGTTATGTTTGGGGCAAATCCAATACAACACATTCCTGAGTACCACCCTCCATATTTTCAAGAACAGTGGTGGCTGCACCGTGTTATGGGTATGCTTGTAATCTTAAGGACTTGGGAGTTTTTCAGGATAAAAAAATTAACGTAATGGAGCTAAGCACAGGCAAAATCCTAGAGGAAAACCTGGTTCTGTCTGCTATCCACCAGACACTGGGAGAGCATTTCAACTTTCAGCAGGACAATAACCTAAAACACAAGGCCAAATCTACAGTGGAGTTACTTACCAAGAAGACAGTGAATGTTCCTGAGTGGCCGAGATACAGCTTTGACTTAAAGTGTTCACTCAGGGGTGTGAATACTTATGTAAATGAGATATTTCTGTATTTCATTTTCAATACATTTCATTAGAAACATTGGACATTCTGATGTAATACATTTCCAAACATTTCTAAAAACACGCACTCACTATGTAATTAGGGGGTATTGTGTGTAGATGTTTTGTTTTTTTAATCAATGTTGAATTAATGCTGTAACACAACAAATTGTGAAATAAGTCAAGGGGTATGAATACTTTCTGAAGGCACTGTAGAAACCACACCAGACACACCAGTATGGGTTTCTTTATGCCTACAGTACCCAAACAAAAATAAATAGAATTTGTCGCTCAGTTATTGTTCAGAGCCATGTAATCTATGACCAGAGATTACTCAGGCAAACGCTTTAAAAAACAGAAACAAATGAAACATAGTGTCACAGTGCCTCTTATCTTAAGAAACATGTAATTTAACTGCGATGTACATAATAATATGAATATATATGAGAAGGAAGTATTTTTGTTGTCTTGACAATATGACTCTTATTTTTAGTTGTATCTCATATTGTCTTGTGTTGTTCTTGTCTATAACTGTTCTGTACTCTGTCATGTAATGTATAGTGCATTCGGAAAGTATTCAGACCCCTTGACTTTTTCCACATTTTTTTTACATTACAGCTTTATTAAAAAATGTCTTACATAGTTTTTTTCCCTCATCAATATACACAAAATCCTCCATAATGACACACAATACCCTCCATCCTGACTAGTTTCCCAGTCCCTGCTGCTAAAAAATGACTCTCAGACCATCAGAAACAAGATTCTCTGGTCTGATGAAACCGACATTGAACTCTTTGACCTGAATGCCAAGCGTCATGTCTGGATGAAACCTGGCACTATCCCTACGGTGAAGAATGGTGGTGGCAGCATCATGCTGTGGGGATGCTTTTCAGCAGCAGGGCCTGGGATTCTAGTCAGGATCAAGGTAACCTGCTCTAGAGCGCTCAGGACGTCAGACTGGGGCGAAGGTTCACCTTCCAACAGGACAAAGATCTTAATTAAACAGCCAAGACAATGCAGGAGTGGCTTCGGGACAAGTCTCGAAATGTCCTTGAGTGGCTCAGCTAACTAACGTAAGCTACGTCACTTCAGCTGCATTGCAAGGCAAGCTTACACAATTGTACATTCAATTTGCAGTAAATGGTTTAGCTAGCTAGATTCGACAGGGACGGGTGGCTTGCGTCAAATTTGTCATTGGAACCCCTCGATATGATTGGTCATATAAAAACCTTTGGAACCAAATGCATAATGAGTGCTCTAACTCCCCCTTGTGGTGGTGTGGAGCAATGAAGCCGTGACGCTGGGTAACTCTTAAATCCTGCGGCGTAAGCTCGCAACTTTTAAAGGAGGAACCACTAAGTACGTAGAGGGCTTGATAGATTTGGGAGCAGCAGGTAATTTTATCGATCACCAGCGAGTACAAGCGCTTGACATTGATCTAACACCTGTCACCCCTCCCTTAAGGATTAATAACACCCTGGAAGGGCAGTCATTGGGCACAGGCTTCATTACGCACCTGACACAGAGCGTCACCCTCCAGATTGGAGTCTCCCACACTGAAACCATTCAACTCATGGAACTCTCATCCCCCAAACAGCCACTTATCCTCAGACAACCCTGGTTTTGTCTTCATAACCCTGCCATATCGTGGCGACAAGGTGAACTACTGTCCTGTTCTTCTACCTGCTTCACCAGTTGTCTCAGCCTACCCTGCAGAGCCACCACCATTGAGGACTCTGCCTCTGCAGTGCCACCCACCATACCATCTGCATATGCCCAGTACAGCAATGTCTTCAGCAAAATCAAGGCCTCCACTCTGCCACCACACCCCCTAGGGGACTGTGCTATTGACTTACTCCCTGGAGTGTCCCCACCGACGGGTCGTGTTCACCCCCTATCTATCCCGGAAAATGAGGCAATGGAGAACTACATTGATGTGACACTCAAACGGTTTCATTCGTCCTTCTTCCCCGGCTGCATCCAGCTTCTTTTTCGTTGGCAAAAAGGACGGTGGTCTCCGTCCATGTATTGATTACCATTCCCTGAATGACGTCACGGTCAAGAACTGTTTCCCTCTGATCCCAGAGACCCCTGAACAAGTGGGCCGCGCCAACATCTATACAAAACTCGACTTGCGAAGTGTATATAACCTTGTCCGTATACGTGAATGGCGCCGAATGGAAGACGGCCTTTATCACCGCACGAGGGTACTACGAATACCTGGTCATGACCTACAGCCTTACTAACGCCGCCACCATCTTCCAATCCTTTATGAACAAGGTTTTCCAGGATATGATCAACCGCATTCTCATCGTCTATATTGACATCCTGATTTACTCCCACTCCCTGAAGGAACATACAGTGGGGCAAAAAAGTATTTAGTCAGCCACCAATTGTGCAAGTTCTCCCACTTAAAAAGATGAGAGAGGCCTGTAATTTTCATCATAGGTACACTTCAACTATGACAGACAAAATGAGAAAAAAAATCCAGAAAATCACATTGTAGGATTTTTAATGAATTTATTTGCAAATTATGGTGGAAAATAAGTATTTGGTCAATAACAAAAGTTTATCTCAATACTTTGTTATATACCCTTTGTTGGCAATGACAGAGGTCAAATGTTTTCTGTAAGTCTTCACAAGGTTTTCACACACTGTTGCTGGTATTTTGGCCCATTCCTCCATGCAGATCTCCTCTAGAGCAGTGATGTTTTGGGGCTGTTGCTGGGCAACACGGACTTTCAACTCCCTCCAAAGATTTTCTATGGGGTTGAGATCTGGAGACTGGCTAGGCCACTCCAGGACCTTGAAATGCTTCTTACGAAGCCACTCCTTCGTTGCCCGGGCGGTGTGTTTGGGATCATTGTCATGCTGAAAGACCCAGCCATGTTTCATCTTCAATGCCCTTGCTGATGGAAGGAGGTTTTCACTCAAAATCTCACGATACATGGCCCCATTCATTCTTTCCTTTACACGGATCAGTCGTCCTGGTCCCTTTGCAGAAAAACAGCCCCAAAGCATGATGTTTCCATGCTTCACAGTAGGTATGGTGTTCTTTGGATGCAACTCAGCATTCTTTGTCCTCCAAACACGACGAGTTGAGTTTTTACCAAAAAGTTATATTTTGGTTTCATCTGACCATATGACATTCTCCCAATCTTCTTCTGGATCATCCAAATGCTCTCTAGCAAACTTCAGACAGGCCTGGACATGTACTGGCTTAAGCAGGGGGACACGTCTGGCACTGCAGGATTTGAGTCCCTGGCGGCGTAGTGTGTTACTGATGGTAGGCTTTGTTACTTTGGTCCCAGCTCTCTGCAGGTCATTCACTAGGTCCCCCCGTGTGGTTCTGGGATTTTTGCTCACCGTTCTTGTGATCATTTTGACCCCACAGGCTGAGATCTTGCGTGGAGCCCCAGATCGAGGGAGATTATCAGTGGT
This sequence comes from Salvelinus fontinalis, assembly GCF_029448725.1. NCBI lineage: Eukaryota > Metazoa > Chordata > Actinopteri > Salmoniformes > Salmonidae > Salvelinus > Salvelinus fontinalis. The sequence continues at coordinate 18,334,270 of NC_074706.1, forward strand.
CTTGTATGTCTTCCATTTCCTAATAATTGCTCCCACAGTTGATTTCTTCAAACCAAGCTGCTTACCTATTGCAGATTCAGTCTTCCCAGCCTGGTGCAGGTCTACAATTCTGTTTCTGGTGTCCTTTGACAGCTCTTTGGTCTTGGCCATAGTGGAGTTTGGAGTGTGACTGTTTGAGGTTGTGGACAGGTGTCTTTTATACTGATAACAAGTTCAAACAGGTGCCATTAATACAGGTAACGAGTGGAGGTCAGAGGAGCCTCTTAAAGAAGAAGTTACAGGTCTGTGAGATCCAGAAATCTTGCTTGTTTATAGGTGACCAAATACTTATTTTCCACCATAATTTGCAAATAAATTCATTAAAAATCTTACAATGTGATTTTCTGGAATTTTTTTCTCATTTTGTCTGTCATAGTTGAAGTGTACCTATGATGAAAATGACAGGCCTCTCTCATCTTTTTAAGTGGGAGAACTTGCACAATTGGTGGCTGACTAAATACTTTTTCCCCCACTGTATACAGCATGTGCAAAAGGTTATTCAATGGCTCCTCGCCTCTTCACCTCAGCTCCTGTCCTTCGCCATCCTGATCCGACCCTTCCTTTCACCCTGGAGGTGGATGCCTCCGGAGTAGGAGCCATACTCTCTCAGCGGGTGGGAACACCTACAAAATCACATCCCTGTGCCTTCTTCTCCAGGAAGTTAGCCTCCGCTGAGAGGAATTACGATGTGGGGAACAGAACTCCTCACCATGAAGCTGGCCCTCGGAGTGGTGCCACTGGTTGGAGGGCGCACAACATCCCTTTCTCGTCCTAACAGACCATCATAATCTGGAATATATCAGAGGGGCCAAGAGGTTAAACTCCAGACAAGCCCACTGGGCTCTTCACATGCTTCCATTTTCATGTTACATCCCTGGAAAGAAATGTAAAAGCTGACGCTCTCTCCTGACAATTTGACCTTCCGACCAGTAACTCAGACCCTACACCAATTTTTCCTTCCTCTTGCATTATGGGACCGGTACAGTGGGAGGTTCACTCTGCCACACAAGAAGCCCTGACCTCAGACCCGGCTCCTCCTGAGACACCAGCTGGGAAGAGTTACGTACCAGCAGCTGTTAGACCCCAACTGTTGCAATGGTGCCACACGTCCTTCGCGTCAGGACATCCGGGCGTTACATGAACCACCAAACTTATAGCCCGTAAATTCTGGTGGTCCTCACTGGCATCCGACGTAAGGGATTACGTACTCTCCTGTCCAGTCTGCGCCCAAACCAAAAGCCCTCGTCATCTCCCTTCCGGTAAGCTTTAACCTTTGCCAATCCCTCACAGACCCTGGTCCCACATAGCTGTTGACTTCATCACAGACCTTTCTGAATCCTCTGGTAACACCACCATCCTTGTCATAGTAAACCGTTTTTCAAAAATGTGTTGTCTGGTTCCTCTTCCTCATTTACCTAACGCCATGGAATTGGCTGAGTGTATGTTCCAGCAGGTGTTCCGTCTGTATGGGATTCCCGGAGGACATCGTCTCTAACCGCGGGCCCCAGTTTGTCTCCCGGGTGTGGCAAGCCTTATGTGACAGACTGGGCGCTGCCCTCAGCCTCTCCTCTGGGTACCATCCCCAGACCAACGGTCAGACGGAACGCCTGAACCAATAAATGGGGAAGTACCTCCGCCAACAATGTTCTGCCTCTCCACACGACTGGAGTCGGTATATGGCCTGGGCCGAATGCACTCAGACGACTGGTTTCGGTGTAGTGAGCGGGTATGGGAGACCACTCACCGGCATCTGCAGGAAGCCTCTAATACCCAGAAACGCTTTGCCGGCAGACACCGCCGACCTACGGCTCTCTTTCACCCTGGACAGCGTGTGTGGCTCTCTACCAGAGACATCCGCCTCCCCTGCAAAAACTTCTGTCCTCGCTTCATTGGTCCCTTCATGATACCCTGGGGGGGGGGTTACTGTATTTATTTTCTTAGTCAACCTTGTGTTCTGTTTCGTTGTGTTCTTCAACGTAGCCCTGTCTTTCATTTTTGTTCATTGATTTCACCTGTGTTAGTTACTCACCTGGTCTCATCGGCTCCTTATTTAGTTCAGTTCATTCTGTTTGTGCCTTTCTGGTATTGTTCATTTTAACTCTACCAAGCCTCTTCCTAGCTCGTTTGTGAGAACCAGTTATAGCCTTCAGTCCTAGTTGATTCACCTGCCTATTTGCTTACCTGTGTATGACCATTGCCTGCCTGTGACCATGATTCCTGCCTTCTGCGAAGGCGAAGTAAACACCTGCCGCACTCTGCGCGTGAATCTACACCTTTTTCTTGCTGAGTAATCATTACAATTTCAAATCGCATGCTTTTTGTTTCATAATTGTAACTAAGGCAATCCACAAATAGAATAGATTTTACACATCTGTGTTTTTTTTTCATTTTTACATAGCCCACAGTAACATAAACTAATTAAAAATTATACTGTTAAATATGCATGTGGTCATTTGGAGCTTTGAGGATGAAATGCTCAAAGCTTTTGTCTTATGATATTTATCTCAACATAATGCTAGAGTGTAAAATAATCATACTTAAGAAAAGTCAGGGACAGGTGGGTTCAACGTTTTTATTGAAATTAAATGATTGAAATGACAAAATGTGAAACTGATCAGATTGACTTGGCGGTTCTGGTGTTAAATCATGAATAGGCTAATTCTACTTAATAATCCAGATGAATGGCTTTCTGAGATGTTTCTTAATTTCAGATTAATTAGTTCTAGACTAGGGAGTCCCCGAATAAGGTAAGCAAGGACTAAGCAGTTCATCTTTGAAGTCAAATTAGATTAATGATGTGCACTTGGTGCTGACCAGAGGATGCATCAAAAACCAGGGATGGGATGCTAATGCTAACACGTAAGCATTGTGTGAAATTGGAGCAAGTCACCTAAACCAAACAATTGATGGAGGTATAAAAAAAACATTCAAAGAATTTAGTGGGGGAAAAAATACGTTTAAGCGAATTGTGTCAAACCACCCAATTATCAAGAGCAAATGGCTGACTCATCAACAGAAAAATATTATTGGATACCATTTGTAATGAACGCCACTGAAGTCAAAGTAAACAAAAGGACGCTACAACTTCAGGTCAAATACTATAGTTATTGTTGGTCCAGTTTTACAAATCAGTCACTTTGAAATGTTAGTTATCTTGTATAACACAACACAGTGGGGCCTAAATGTATTTGTGTGACAAATGTAACACAATACCATTTCTATATGGTCTTGTCTTTCTAAGGTCCTGTGGAAAAGCATAAGTCAAATTAAAGAAGACAAATGCTGTTGCTCGTAGCGAGCGTTTCAAGACTGGTGGCGGGCCCCCAGTAAGACCAGAGACAGGTGAGTTGGGGGACTTGCTGACCTGGATCATTGGTAGCCAGCAACCCCTGGAAGGTAGCCCCGATGATGACCATTTGGACAGTTCAGATGGAGGACCGTTCAATCCTCGTTTGGTAGAACACATTCATTCAACATGTGCCATCCCCAGACTCCAGGGAATATGTCATGTTGTCAGTCATCTCTTGCACTTCCATAATAACAATTATGTAATGAACTCAACTAGTGAAGAAATAATCTTATCTAATGCAGTAATGTAATCATTATCTCGAGGCAGATGATCCCCATAGCTTGGAGGGGATAAGACAGGATGAAGGTCAGCTCGCTACTTCTGCAAGAGGGAAGATTGTTTCACTAACCCGTAGCCGGAGGACAAAGACAAAGAGGCAGAGCACGCATGAGAAACTGGCCATGGAATTTCATGAGCACAAACTAGTGAATTTAAAAGAAGAGCCTGATATGAAGACGCAAATCCTTCATGTTGAGTTGGATATAAAGGAGAAGGGAAACATGAAGCAGCAACAGTACCATTGTTCTTCTCAAACCAGCACCAGTTCAGGGTCCTGATATTTCCATTTGTGAATTAAAGCCCTTTGTGTTACCAGTCCATGGCCATTGTTTGCTTCCTTGAGTCTATTCTGCACACAGTCGGTTCACTTACCCCACACAAATCTCCTGTTTCACAATGGAAGGTTCCAGATGCCAAAAACCTCAAGGTGATCAGTACTTGTAAGGAAGGAGGGATGGACTTTCACCTACGAGAGTCAGATGAAAGCCTTGGCGCTCAAGCAAACAAATTGTCTGCACCATTTTCTTTGTACATATGGAAACGGTCACAGAAATGGATTTAAACTAAATCATTCAGTGGGTTTCTCCTGTCTATAACTGCCCTTCTGTCTGGACTTGGTGGTTGCTCTTTTATCATCAATGAAATAGTCCAGTTAATCAATTTTCCTCCATTGCCAAGGTCAACCTGGGGGCCAACATCCATTCATCTGAAGTTAAACCTGCCTCTGGCCAGGTTTAATTTAATGCTTCATTTAGATCTAGATTAACTCTAATCGTCCTTCTAGAAATCAGACTTTTAAAATCTAGATTAGGGCAAGTCTGAGACTATTTTAAACCATGTCTGAGAAATGCAATTTCAGTTAGTCTAGTTTAAAAGTGCAATTTAGACTAAGACTAGGCTTAATCTGTGTCCACGAAACCGCCCCATTGGTATAACATTTATTATTGCAATGTGCTTTTATAGTATCTGATCGAAACAATGACTTGAAAGTGATTGGTTTACTTATTGGACATGAAAAAGTACAGAAGGTCATAAATGTGTGCTCAACGCTCATGACAATGCAATAACAATGCGATAACAATGCATGACAATGCAATAAGCAGTCATTGATTTCAAAACTGTTTGCTAAGAGATGTAGGTTAGAAGGTGACAACAAGGGGTTCGAAACATTTAAGCCTAAAAGGCCAGACAGTAATTCAGAAGTCATGGTGACCTCCCTAAAGGGTAACAACAAGTAAAGATATGCCCACTCAATATCCATTCTCTGACCGCTATAAGCTTCACTCGGCCCTAAACCAAAAACACTTTTTTTTTGCCCTCAGCTGTACCTTAACCACCACAGATACAATTTTCTCCATCTTCCTCAAAGTGAGTCCAGAAATAATCTGAGTCAGCAAATGGTGTCAGCAAAGACAGCGAACAGACCTGACCTTAGTTACACAAACATCGCCCGGAGAGAGGGAGAGACGGAGAGTAGGGGATACCATGTGGCTCAGTTGGTAGAGCACGGTGCTCGCAATGCCAGGGATGTGGGTTCGGTTCCTATGAAGGATTAGTTTGAAAAAGTACCTAAATGTAGTCACTCCCTACAGTAAATTGGTCTGAATAAGAGTGTCTGCTAAATTACTCAAATTTAGTAAAGAGCGTAGTGACAGTCCTGCAAGGCTTTGACATCAGTTAAAGGGATAATCCACCCCCAGAAACATAAATCATGAAATTCCTGTTCATTTGGTGAAAGCCTATGTTCTATCAATGGATAAAATAAATAGTTTCCCAATTAATTAACTTCTAAGTGGTCTGTATCTGGAAATTGATTCTCGTCACTGGAGATAGGGCATGATGATAGGGCATGATGGTAACCACAGTTTGGTGAGCTAGTCACTCCCGAAAAAACGGAAATATCACAAGTTCACAATTCAGACCATATACTCAGTACTTTGTTGAAGCACCTTTGGCAGAGATTACAGCCTCGACACTTCTTGGAAACGACGCTACAAACTTGGCACACCTGTATTTGGGGAGTTTCTCCCATTCTTCTCTGCTGATCCTCTCAAGCTGTCAGGTTGGATGGTGAGCGTTTTTTCAGTTCTCTCCAGCGATGTTCATCGGGTTCAAGTCTGGGCTCTGGCTGGGCCACTCAAGGACATTCAGAGACTTGTTCAAAGCCACTCCTGCGTTGTCTTGGCTGTGTCCTTACGGTCGTTGTCCTGTTGGAAAGTGAACCTTCGCCCCAGTCTGAGGTCCTGAGTGCTCCGGAGCAGGTTTTCATCAAGATCTCTCTGTACTTTGCTCTGTTCATCTTTCCCTCAATCCTGACTAGTCTCCCAGTTCCTGCCACTGAAAAACATCACCACAGTGTGCTGCCACCATGCTTCACCGTAGGGATAGTGCCAGGTTTCTTCCAGACATGACGCTTGGCATTCAAGCCAAATACACTGCTCAAAAAAATAAAGGGAACACTAAAATAACACATCCTAGATCTGAATGAATGAAATATTCTTATTAAATAAATAAATTATTAAATACTTTTTTCTTTACATAGTTGAATGTGCTGACAACAAAATCACACAACAATTATCAATGGAAATCAAATTTATCAACCCATGGAGGTCTAGATTTGGAGTCACACTCAAAATTAAAGTGGAAAACCACACTACAGGCGGATCCAACTTTGATGTAATTTCCTTAAAACAAGCCAAAATGAGGCTCAGTAGTGTGTGTGGCCTCCACGTGCCAGTATGACCTCCCTACAACGCCTGGGCATGCTCCTGATGAGGTGGCGGGTGGTCTCCTGAGGGATCTTCTCCCAGACCTGGACTAAAGCATCCGCCAACTCCTGGACAGTCTGTGGTGCAACGTGGCGTTGGTGGATGGAGCGAGACATGATGTCCCAGATGTGCTCAATTGGATTCAGGTCTGGGGAACGGGCGGGCCAGTCCATAGCATCAATGCCTTCCTCTTGCAGGAACTGCTGACACACTCCAGCCACATGAGGTCTAGCATTGTCTTGCATTAGGAGGAACCCAGGGCCAACCGCACCAGCATATGGTCTCACAAGGGGTCTGAGGATCTCATCTCGGTACCTAATGGCAGTCAGGCTACCTCTGGCAGGCACATGGAGGGCTGTGCGGCCCCCCAAAGAAATGCCACCCCACACCATGACTGACCCACCGCCAAACCGGTCATGCTGGAGGATGTTGCAGGCAGCAGAAGGTTCTCCACGGCGCCTCCAGACTCTGTCACATGTGCTCAGTGTGAACCTGCTTTCATCTGTGAAGAGCACAGGGCGCCAGTGGCAAATTTGCCAATCTTGATATTCTCTGGCAAATGCCAAACGTCCTGCACGGTGTTGGGCTGTAAGCACAACCCCCACCTGTGGACGTCGGGCCCTCATACCACTCTCATGGAGTCTGTTTCTGACCGTTTGAGCAGACACATGCACATTTGTGGCCTGCTGGAGGTCATTTTGCAGGGCTCTGGCAGTGCTCCTCCTTGCACAAAGGCGGAGGTAGCGGTCCTGCTGCTGGGTTGTTGCCCTCCTACGGCCTCCTCCACGTCTCCTGATGTACTGGCCTGTCTCCTGGTAGCGCCTCCATGCTCTGGACACTACGCTGACAGACACAGCAAACCTTCTTGCCACAGCTCGCATTGATGTGCCATCCTGGATGAGCTGCACTACCTGAGCCACTTGTGTGGGTTGTAGACTCCATCTCATGCTACCACTAGAGTGAAAGCACCGCCAGCATTCAAAAGTGACCAAAACATCAGCCAGGAAGCATAGGAACTGAGAAGTGGTCTGTGGTCACCACCTGCAGAACCACTCCTTTATTGGGGTGTCTTGCTAATTGCCTATAATTTCCACCTGTTGTCTATTCCATTTGCACAACAGCATGTGAATTTTATTGTCAATCAGTGTTGCTTCCTAAGTGGACAGTTTGATTTCACAGAAGTGTGATTGACTTGGAGTTATATTGTGTTGTTTAACCTGTTGGGGATGGGGGCGCTGTTTAGACTATTTATGCTAATTGGGTAATTTTTGAAACAGCTTCCCACAAAATCCTTGATCGTACAATATGCATATTATTATTATTATTGGATAGAAAACAGTCTATAGTTTCTATAGGAGTTGAAATTTTGTCTCTAAGTGGAACAGAGCCCATTCTACAGCAATTTCCCTGACATGGAGTCAGATTTGAGAAATGTTGGCCACTGTTCTGAAGTCAGTTAAAAGGGCACTGTTATTGCTATGACTATACGGACACTTCTTACGTCTTCCCCTGGATGCCTTTACGTGATGACGATTCCAATGGGGTCGATTGCGCGTTCACAGGCACTACAAATGAAAAAACCCTGAGGCTAGTCATTCTTTTGGAGCTGCGTCATGCGCCTAGAGGACACCGGCCCGCACCTGTTCCAAGCGTTAGTTTAGCCTGTTATATTTCTCCGGTCATCTTTTCACTCGTTATAGGAGTTAAAAACATCATAAGGTAGTTAATTTGAAGCGTTTTATAGCAATTTATATCCGTTTAGTGCGATTTTGGGACATTTATTTTTGAAACGATGTGAATAGTTGGGCACGCTTTTCAGTTCATCCCGAACGCAGTTGGCATTTCCACATGGCAAGAGGACAGCTTTCCACCAAAAGACGATTACTCCCAAGAAAGGATCCTTTGCCCAAGATACTGATGGAAGAACAGCTCAAGGTAGGACATTTTTATTATGATAAATCGTGTTTCTGTCGAAACATTTTAGTGGCTTAGGACGCCATGTTTTTTGACGTAGCTTCGCTTGGCGCAAACTGTATTGAAAAGTAAGGATAAATTAAAAAATGTAATTCCGCAATTGTATTAAGAATTAAATTGTCTATCAATCCCTGTCCACCCTATATTTTTTAGTCACGTTTATGAGTATTTATGTATAAGAGTAGATCACTGTCTAAGTGGCGCAAGGACATATTCTGACCAGCTGAGTTACATTTCACATTGTCTAACCATGATTTTGGTGGCTAAATATAAACGTTTTCGATCAAACTCTATATGCATTGTGTAATATGATGTTACAGGAGTGTCATCTGAAGAATTCTGAGAAGGTTAGTGAAAAAATTAATATATTTTTGGCGATGTTGACGTTATCGCTCACTTTGGCTAGAATCAATGCTGGGCTGCTATGTGCTATGTGCTATGCTAATATAACGATTTATTGTGTTTTCGCTGTAAGACACTTAGAAAATCTGAAATATTGTCTGTATTCACAGGATCTGTGTCTTTCGATTCGTGTATGCTGTGTATTTTTACGAAATGTTTGATGATTAGTAAGTAGGTAAACACGTTGCTCAATGTAGTTTTTCTATTCCATTTGTGACGGTGGGTGCAATTGTAACCTATGCCATCTACCTGAAATATGCACTTTTTTCTAACAAAACCTATCCCATACCATAAATATGTTATCAGACTGTCATCTGATGAGTTTTTTTGTTGGTTAGGGGCTATAAATATCTTAGTTTAGCCGAATTGGTGATGGCTACTGGTGTTGGTGGACAAATAAAAGATGGTGGATTATGCTAATGTGTTTTTAGGTAATAGATGTACATCTTTACATATTGTGTCTTCCCTGTAAAACATTTTAAAAATCGGACATGTTGACTGGATTCACAAGATCTGTGTCTTTCATTAGCTGTATTGGACTTTAATGTGTGAAAGTTAAATATTTTAAAAAAATATTTTTTTTGAATTTCGCGGCACTGGTTTTTCAGTGGGGGGGGGGGGGTGTGCCGCTAGCGCCACGCTGATCCTAGACAGGTTTTTAAGTGTTCCCTTTATTTTTTTGAGCAGTGTGTATTGCGTGCACAATTATTAGACAAATTGTTTTCCTCAGGATTCATTTTATTGTTGAACAAACACAATGCTCTCAGTCAATCAAATGTTATTGAACCTGAACTTGAATGTTTAACAAAGGAAAAGTGAGTTGTCTTTCTCAGGGGAATATATGTGTGCAGAATTATTAGGCAACTAAATTACAAAAATAATTTCTCCCAACTTGTTTATTCTCTGTTTTTAGAGTAAGCGTAACATAAGTAACACAAAATGACAAATAACATTTTTGGCCTTTCAAAAATATTCTGTGACCAATATAGCCAGCCTCCTTTTCAATAACTGTCATGAGCGTTCCATCCATGGAGTCTGTCAGTTTCTTGATCTGTTCACGATCAACTTTCACTGAAGCAGCAACCACAGCCTCCCAAATGCTGTTCAAAGAGGTATTGTTTTCCCTCACTGTAAATATCACATTTGAGAAGGGCCCAAAAGTTCTCAATCGGATTTAAGTCCGGTGAGGAAGGGGGCCAGGTCATTATTCGGACATCTTTGAGGCCCTTGCTGGCTAGGCAAGCAGTGGGGTACTTGGATGCAGGTGATGGAGCATTGTCCTGCATAAAGATCATGGGCTTCTTGAATGCTGAGGACTTCTTCCTGTACCACTGCTTGAAGAAAGAATCTTCCAGAAACCGGCAGTAGGTTTGGGAGTTGAGTTTCAGTCCATCTTCAACCCAAAAAGGTCCAACTACCTCATCCTTAATGATAGCAGCCCATACCAGTACCCCTCCACCTTGCTGGTGTCTGACTCGAAGTGGTGCCCGGTGTCCATTACTGATCCAGCCATGTGGTTCATCCATCTGGTCCATCAACAGTCACTAATTTCATCTGTCCATAAAATCTGTCTTCAGGTATTCCTTTGCCCAATCTTGACGCTTCAACTTGTGAATCTTATTCAGTGGTGGTCGTGTTTCAGCCTTCTTGACCTTGGCCATGTCTCTGAGCACCTTGTACTTCTGGACACTCCAGGTAGGTTGCAGTTCTGGAATATGGTGGCACTGGAGGAGAATGGGTTTCTGTTAGCTTGGCGTTTAATTCTTCTCAAGTCTTTTGCAGTTCATTTGCACCTTTTCTCCTCCATGCGTTTTTTTGCGCCCCAGTTGACTATTCGCAACAAACCCTTTGATTGTCCGGTGGTCACGCCTCAATAGTTTAGCTATTTCAAGAATGTTGCATCCGTCAAAGGCATTTAACAATTTTTGACTTTTCAGTGTCAATTAAATCTCTTTTTTGGACCATTTTACCTGGGGTAATGAAGCTGCCTAATAATTATGCACAGCTTGATAAACTCAGCAAAAAAAGAAATGTCCCTTTTTCAGGACCCTGTCTTTCAAAGATAATTCGTAACAATCCAAATGACTTCACATATCTTCATTGTGAAGGGTGCCTTAGGCATGCTGCAAGGAGGCACGAGGACTGCAGATGTGGCCAGGGCAATAAATTGCAATGTCTGTACTGTGAGACGCCTAAGACAGCGCTACAGGATAGACAGCTGATCGTACTCGCAGTGGCTGACCATGTGTAACAACACCTGCACAGGATCGGTACATCCGAACATCACACCTGCGGGACAGTTACAGGATGGCAACAACAACTGCCTGAGTTACACCAGGAACCCACAATCCCTCCATCAGTGCTCAGACTGTCTGCAATAGGCTGAGAGAGGCTGGATTGAGGGCTTGTAGACCTGTTGTATGGCAGGTCCTCACCAGACATCACCGGCAACAACATCGCCTATGGACACAAACCCACCGTCGTTGGACCAGACAGGACTGGCAAAAAGTGCTCTTCACTGAAGAGTCGCGGTTTTGTCTCACCAGGGGTGATGGTTGGATTCGCGTTTATCGTCAAAGGAATGAGCGTTACACCGAGGCCTGTACTCTGGAGCGGGATCGAGGTGGAGGGTCCGTCATGGTCTGGGGCGGTGTGTCACAGCATCATCGGACTGAGCTTGTTGTCATTGCAGGCAATCTCAATGCTGTGCGTTACAAGGAAGACATCCTCCTCCCTCATGTGGTACCCTTACTGCAGGCTCATCCTGACATGACCCTCCAGCATGACAATGCCACCAGCCATACTGCTCTTCTGTGCATGATTTCCTGCAAGACAGGAATGTCATTGTTCTGCCATGGCCAGCGAAGAGCCCTGATCCCAATCCCATTGAGCACATCTGGGACCTGTTGGATCGGAGGGTGAGGGCTAGGGCCATTACCCCCAGAAATGTCCAGGAACTTGCAGGTGCTTTGGTGGAAGAGTGGGGTAACATCTCACAACAAGAACTGGCAAATCTGGTGCAGTCCATGAGGAGGAGATGCACTGCAGTACTTAATGCAGCTGGTGGCCACCCCTGATACTGAGTGTTTGTACAGGGACACATTATTCAATTTCTGTTAGTCACATGTCTGTGGAACATGTTCAGTTTGTCTCCGTTGTTGAATCTTGTTATGTTCATACAAATATTTACACATGTTAAGTTTGCTGAAAATAAACGCAGTTGACAGTTAGAGGACGTTCCTTTTTTTTTTGCTGAGTTTATAAGGTGTTATTCACTTTCGCCACATCCTCCTACACAAATATGATTAAATCCAATAAGCATTCAAGTTTATATGGTTTGGAGTTGTAAAACCAAAACTACCTCGATCTGACAACCTGTAAAAAACACCTCAGCCTGAGCTAAGTGCCTGAAAGTGAGTAAATACTCCAGAGAAAGTATTGAGAATTGTCAATAAGCTTCAAGGTCATTTAGCCTAATCTTTAGCACAGGCATGAGTTTAGGTTTGTCTGATAGTCTAGAATAAAATAGCCTGAGTGCCAGTCTGTTTCTGCTCTCTAGTTAACTCTTTTTGGAATTGTAATGCCAAATATGTTTGGAGTGACAAGGAGCTGGCAAGTGAGCAAAAACAGACTGGCACTTAGGCTTCAAGAATGCAACTCTTTGTTTAGAACATATCTGAGCCAGATTAGAGTTAGAGCACATTCTAGAGTTTAGAATGCATGTCTGTGACTTTAGAACAGATTCTAGAGTTTAGAATGTGTCTCTCTGACTTTAGAACACATTCTAGAGTTTAGAATGTATTTCTGTGGATGCGGTCCTGTTCCATCTGAGACTTGGCCTTCTTCTTGAGCAGCAGGATGTGTTCAGAAAACTCCCTCACAGCCCCGAGGCCTGCAACATTGTGGCAGGAGTATTTAGCAGCATTGATTGCTACCACTGGGGCATCCCTGGGTACTGCACTCAGCCCAGCCAGGTTCAGACAGTCAACATCTGGTGCATCGTTACCTGTAGGAGGGATGGAATGAGTTGAGTTTGTTTATCTATTAAAGTGTCCATAAGGTGGTTCTGGAAGTATTCATAGGATGATTAGTATGTTGCAAAAACACATTCATTTTTTTTGCTAAAACACATGATTTAAGGAAATCATAGAAATATATTTTTTTTAATGAATAGTTTACAATTTTGGGTTTATCTTAAAATCTTAAAAATGAATTACTGAAATCATACACTGAACAAAAAATAAACGCAACATGCAACAATTGAGGCTACAGTTCATATAAGGCAATCAGTCAATTGAAATAAAGACAGAGATTCGTCCGTGAAGGGCACGCTTCTCCAGCGTTCCAGTGGACATTGAAGGTGAGCATTTGCCCACTGAAGTCGGTTACGACTCCAAACCGCAGTCAGGTAAAGACCCTGGTGAGGACGACGAGCAAGCAGATAAGCTTCCATGAGACGGTTCCTGACAGTTTGTGCAAAAATTATTTGGTTGTGCAAACCCACAGTTTCATCAGCTGTTCTTAGATGATCCCGAAGGTGAAGAAGCTGGATGTGGAGGTCTTGGGCTGGCGTGGTTACACGTGGTCTGCGGTTGTGAGGGCGGTTGGATGTGCTAGATGAGGCGGCTTATGGTAGAGAAATTAACATTCAATAGAGTGGCCTTTTATTATCCCCAGGACAAGGTGCACCTGTGTAACAATCATGCTGTTTAAATCAGGTTCTTGATATGCCACACATGTCAGGTGGATGGACTATATTGGCAAATGAGAAATGCTCACTAACAGGGATGTAAACCAAAAAAAAACATTTTAGAGAAATAAACATTTTGTACGTATGGAAAATATCTGGGATCTTTTATTTCAGCTCATGTGTCATGGGACCAACACTTTACATGTTGCGTTCATATTTCTGTTCAGAATAGAAATTGATTCATTTTAAATTGAATCTCAATTTCTCCAGGACTTCACAGCTGACATCACCCTTCTCACATTGCCCATAAATATTAATTGACTGACAGTGACATGAACTCAGAACAATACTAGTAGTTTTCTGCAGTGGTAGCCTAACCTACATGCAGAATGCAAATAGAGAGCCACTTTACAAATGATCACTAAACAAGTGAATGTAGTAGCAAAATTATTATTAGTAGTAAGTAGTAAGTAGTAGTAGTCAGTTAAGTGAAAAGAATAGTGAGTTTACCCATATAGGCGACTTCCTTCCAGTCCAGATCCCTGTCGTCCATCATGGCTTTGGCCTCACCCTGGATGTCCTTGCCCAGCTGTCTGACCTCGCAGCCCGTCCTCTGGGACAGCTTGTCAGCCAAGGCCTTGGTCAGGTCCTCACTGGACGAGATCAGGATCACCTGGAGGAGACAGCATAAAACACTTGATTTATTGTCTAAGTTCTCTATGCAAGCTCTGATTTGTCCTTTTTTTTGGGGGGGGGGGGGGGGGGGACTCAGTTGGGGTCTCAACTTCCTGTTGAGTTAGAATAATAGAATACACAAGGTACAATTTCAACATTTGGTTGTGCATCAGCAGCCACTCAATTAGCCCAAGTCAGAATTATTATTATTATTTTTTAAAGATTGTTAAGTTAGTCTATCAGCCAGCTTTCTAAACTTGTGGTAAGCATGGACGAACTACCGACCGAGGTGGGCCGATGGATCATCAGTTATCATTAAAAACGGCAAACATTTAGCTCCACCCTATTGCAAATTTGTAGAATTGAAGGAAATTTGCTGTAAAACGGGATTTTTTTATTATTGACCTCTGCCTGACCCGTTTTGCTGCCCCCTGTCGTTTTGCCTGCCCCCTTTTCTAGGAATTAACTTTTGTTACTTCGACACTATCTGCATCTGGGTCTCTCCTGAAACGTGATACACATGACAGCTAGAGTAAATAGTGGTCTGTGAGTGTTTAATGGGTGGTGGTTTCAGTGATGAGCTGTGGCTTATCTAGATATACCAGGGGCAGACAGTAACTTGGCTATTGTGCTGGACTCAGGTATCTAACAGAGGTTTATTTTTTTTATAGCATGGCTTTTAAATGAAATCAGATGTTTGTGACTTATATTTATCTAATATATACACAGTGCACAAAACATTAAGAACAGACTTCCTAATATTGAGTTGCTAATATCAATTCATTGGGCAAGGACTCTATAAGGTGTCGAATGTGTTCCACAGGGATGCTGGCCCATGTTGACTCCCACAGTTGTGTCAAGTTGGCTGGATGTCCTTTGGGTGGTGGACAATTCTTGATACACACAGGAAACTGTTGAGTGTGAAAAACCTAGCAGCATTGCAGTTCTTGGCACAAACCGGTGCGCCTGGCACCTACTACCATACCCCGTTCAAAGGCACTTCAATCTTTTGTCTTGCCCATTCACCCACTGAATGGCACACACACACAATCCATGTCTCAATTGTCTCAAGGCTTAAAAATCCTTCTTTTAACCTGTCTCCCCCCCTTCATCTACACTGAATGAAGTGCATTTAACAAGTGACATCAATAAGGGATCATATTTCACCCGGTGAGTTTGTCATGGAAAGAGCAGCTATTCTTAATGTTTTGTACACTAAGTGTATATATACCTTGTAAGAATTTGTATCTGTCATGTGAATGTTGCCGTTTTTTTGTTTACTATATATCTTTATCTTATCTAACTTGCCACAACTAAAGTGTCTTCTGGAAAAATAAAGTAATTATATTCTAATACTAATTCAGAAGGTCCGGTCACACACATTTCCTAGATGGCAAAGGTTCGGATGGATATTGTCATTTATCAGCATATTAACAAACCTCTACCTCGCAACCCCAAACTGTTCGCACCCCTCTTGTTGGCAGAGAGAAATATGTGCAGTTTTGAAACTCTTTTCCCGCAATTCTACACATTTTCCATGTCTTATGTGTGTTCAGATCATACCATGAGTCAAATCCTAACAAAATGTCCCCCTCCCCCCAAATTGTATTTATATTCATATAATTATTATTTTAAAAACTCGGTCAGAACCCGCAGTCCGTACTGACCCCGTTCTGGGTCCAGATCACAGTCCGCCTATTTTTTTTAAAATAACTAGGCAAGTCAGTTAAGAACAAATTCTAATTTACAATGATGACCGGTGAACAGTGGGTTAACTGCCTTGTTCAGGGACAGATCACCACATTTTTACCTTGTCAGCTCGGGGATTCTCAAGGTACTCAAGGTGCAGGTTGATGGTCACTAGACTTGATACTGAATGTTTTGGATTATTCTCCTATCTGTTGATAGTAGTTGACGCCAGACTGGATGTACAAGGACCGAGGACACACTGATTATTCACTGTTGCATTGTATTGATGACAACCTGTGAACACTGTGATTCTGTAGCAGCTGACAGTTGCTGCCTTTTTGTTTTGTCTTCCTACAAGCCTCTCGGGCTGGTGTTTACAGAACATTTGGTGCTGTCTGATTAGGATAGAAAGGCCCCGTCTCCAAGAGGTCAGTTAGACGTGTTCTCTGCTTCTGGGCTGCATGGTGTCTCCCTTTTGCAACTTGTAATAAAACCAATATATTTTTGATTGACTTTACCAACGCTGTCCTTTTTGTTCACCTGGAAGTTCCTATTACAACATAGACAACACATGTATTTGTGGAAGCAGTAATCACATGATTGGGATTCTCTTTCAACTGTAAAAAATAAAGTAAGCCTGTCTGTCACTATTTGCTGTTACCATATGTGATCTTTTAAATTCCAATGAATCTACGTCAATCTTCAATCATCAGTATTCGTCGCATTATCTTTGTACTGTATCTCTTTTCCCTCTCTGGTGTATGTTCTATATGTTCTATATCTATAGTCTACGTACCTCCACCCCCTCTCTCTGCAGCATGCGGATACCCATGGTATCTCTGGTGTTGACAGAGATCATCTCCTCTCCAGAGACAGAGATGAGGACGCGGCCGTCAGTCAGACAGCCTGAGATGTTACACAGCAGCAGACGCACCACCTCAGGCTTGTCCAGGCCAAAGTAACCAAACCTGGAGAGGAACAGGTCAAATACAATTGTATCAAATCTTATCACATGCTTCGTAAAACAACTGGTGTAGACTAAAGGTGAAACGCTTACTTACGGGCCAATCCCAACAATGCAGAGAGAGAAAAAAAAGTACAAATTAACTCAAGTAATACATACACAATGAGTAATGATAACTTGGCTATATACACAGGGTACCAGTACCGAGTCATTGTGCAGGGATACGAGGTAGTTGAGGTAGATATGTACATATAGGTAGGGATAAAATGACTAGGCAACGGGATAGATAAACAGTAACAGCAGCGTATGTGATGAGTCAAAAGAGATTAGGGCAAAAACAGTCATTGCAGATATTCCAAGTAGCTATTGGTTTACTATTTAACTAACTATTTAGCAGTCTTATAGCTTGGGGGTCCTGTTGTTTCCAGACTTGGTGCATTGGTACTGCTTGCAGTGCGGTAGCAGAGAGAACAGTCTATGATTTAGGGCTGGAGTCTTTGACAATTTTTAGGGCCTTTTTCTGACCCCGACTGGTATAAAGTTCCTTAATGGCAGGGAGCTCGGACCTAGTGATGTACTGGGTCATATCCACTACCCTTCGTAGCGCCTTGCGGTCGAATGCCAAGCAGTTGTCATACCAGAACACACAGGGAAATACATCTGTATAACGGCTCCTCTGTGTTACATCAATGTTTATTGTGTTGCCTCTTGAGGATCCGCCCTTTTTTTCAATTTTCGCCTAAAATGACATACCCAAATCTATCTGCCTGTAGCTCAGACCCTGAAGCAAGGATATGCATATTCTTGGTACCATTTTAAGGAATGTAGGAGAATATAACACAATAGATGTGGTAAAAGATAATACAAAGAAAAAACAAACTGTTCTTTTGTATTTTTTTGTACCATCATCTTTGAAATGCAAGAGAAAGGCCATAATGTATTATTCCAGCCCAGCTGCAATTTAGGTTTTGGCCACTAGATGGCAGCAGTGTATGTTCAAAGATTTAGACTAATCCAATGAACCATTGCATTTCTGTTCAAACTGTTGTGTCATGACTGCCCAAATGTGCCTAATTTGTTTATTAATAACTTTTCATGTTCAAAATTGTGCACTCTCCTCAAACAATAACATGGTATTCTTTCACTGTAATAGCTACATTAAATTGGACAGTGCAGTTGGATTAACAAGAATTTAAGCTTTCTGCCAATATCAGACATGTCTATGTCCTGGGAAATGTTCTTGTTACTTACAACCTTATGTTAATCGCATTAGCCTACGTTAGCTCAACCGTCCCGTGGAAGGGACACCGATTAAGATTGTTCAAGTAAACACAGAGAGTGAAAGAGAGAGAGAGAGAGAGAGAACGTGAGAATGTGAGGCTCTGAGTTAGTGACTTCAGACTACCTCAGTACTCTCTGTTCTGCCACGGGCCAATCGATATCCACATCAATATCCACACTGTACTCTGGCAGCATCTCATAGTAAGCCCACTTTCCCCCCTGAGAAAGACAATGCAAGAGAAAGGGGATTTCAATTATCATTTGAAACAACGGCAGTTGACAATAGAATATCTAGAATTATAGATCAGCAAGTCGATTTCTCAGTGTGTCTTTTGTCTCTGGTCAAGCTCACATCCACTGAATGACTAAACATTATTGATCACCTGAGGAAAATAGGGTTCACCTCCAGCAGCAGACATACATATCAGGGCCAGTGTTCATAAAGCGTCTCAGGATAGGAGTGCTGATCTAGAATCAGGTCCTCCCTGCCCATACAATCTTATTAATAATGATAGAAAAGGGAAAACTGATCCTAGACCAACACTCCTATCCTGAAACACTTTGTGAGTATGGGCCCCGATGGGGTATAGTGCCAGTTACCTGCAGGCCTTCCTCTATTGTCGCTCTGGTATGAATGTAGAAAGATCCATTCTCACACAGCTCTCCATCCCAGTCCTGTCTCCGGGGCCTGTTAGACGGGTCAAGGTTCAGTGGCTTGGTGGCAACACTACCTGAAGAGGAGAGAGCAAAATAATCAATATTAGTTAATAGGTTCTAACTATGGTTAATACTATCATTAAGCTCGAGGCCCTAGGTCTGAATCTGGGTCCTGGACTTCCTGACTGGCCGTCTCCAGGTGGTGAAGGTAGGAAACAACACCTCCACTTCGCTGATCTTCAACACAGGGGCCCCACAGGGGTGCGTAATTAGCCCCCTCCTTTACTCCTGTTCACCCATTACTGCGTGGCCACACACCTCTAACTCAATCATCACATTTGCAGACGACACAACAGTAGTAGGCCTGATTACCAACAATGACGAGACAGCCTACCGGGAGGAGGTGAGGACCCTGGCGGAGTGGTGCCAGGAAAATAACTTCTCCTTCAATGTCAACAAAACGAAGAAGCTGATCATGGACTTCAGGAGACAACAGAGAGAGCACACCCCTATTCACATCGACGGGACAGCAGTGGAGAAGGTGAAAAGCTTCAAGTTTCTCAGCGTACACATCACTGACAATCTGAAATGGTCCACCAACACAGACAGTGTGGTGAAGAAGGCGCAACAGCGCCTCTTCGACCTCAGGAGGCTGAAGAAATTTGGCTTGGCCCTCAAGACCCTCACAAACGTTTACAGATGTATAATTGAGAGCATCCTGTCGGGCTGTATCACAGCCTGGTATGGCAACTGCACCGCCCAGAACCGCAGGGCTCTCCAGAGGGTGGTGCAGTCTGCCCAATGCATCACCGGGGCACACTGCCTGCCCTCCAGGACACCTACAGCACCCGATGTCACAGGAAGGCAAAAAAGATAATCAAGAACAAAAACCACCCGAGCCACTGCCTGTTCACCCCACTACCATCCAAGAAGGCGATGTCAGTACAGGTGCATCAAAGTTGAGACTGAAAAACAGCTTCTAACTCAAGGCCATCAGACTGTTAAATAGCCATCACTAGCCGGCTACTACCTAGTTACTTAACCCTGTACCTTAGAGGCTGCTGCCCTATGTACATAGACATGGAATCACTGGTCGCTTTAAATGGAACACTAGTTACTTTAATAATGTTTACATACTGTTTTACTCATTTCATATGTTTATACTGTACTCTACTGTATTTTAGTGAATGCCACTCAGCCAATGCTTGCCCTAATATTTATATATTTCTGAATTCCATTCTTTTACTTTTAGATTTGTGTGTATTGTTGTGAATTGTTAGATACTACTTCACTTTTGGAGTTTGGAACACATGCATTTTGCTACATCTGCATTTTGGGGCTAGGCCCCTTTTTTCTAAATTTCCGCCTGAATGACGTGCCCAAAGTAAACTGCCTGTTGCTCAGGCCCTGAAGCCAGGATATGCATACAACTGGTACCATTGTAAAGAAAACACTTTGAAGTTTGTAGAAATGTTAAAAAAATGTAAGAGAATATAACACAATAGATATGGTAGGAGAAAATCCAAAGAAAAACCAACCAGAATTTTTTTGAGAGAGAGCATCCTCTTAGAATGGCAAGTATAAGGTCAAACTGAAAATTAGCTCCCTGCAATTCCTATGGCTTCCACAGGGTGTCAGCAGTCTATTTTCAAGGTTTCAGGCTTGTAACTTCAAAAATGAATAAGAAATATCAGTTTTAGTACAGGGACACAGTCTTGGAAATTCGTGTTAGGGCGTGCCATGAAGACAGGACGCACCTGCTAAAATCGGTTTCCTATTGACCATACTTCTTTCTGTAAGAAATATTATATTTTGATTACATTTTAGGGTATCTGAGGAGTAAATAGAAACGTATTTTGACTTGTTGAAACAAAGTTTAGGGGTAGATTTTCGGATTCCTTTCTCTGAATGTTGAACGAGTGGATTACTCAAATCGATGGCGACAACTAAACTGACTTTTTGGGATATAAAGAAGGATTTTATCTAACAAAACGACACTACATGTTATAGCTGGGACCCTTTGAATGACAAATCAAAGGAAGATTTTCAAAAAGTAAGTGAATATTTCATCGCTATTTGTGAATTTATGAAACCTGTGCTGGTGGAAAAATATTTTGATGTGGGGAGCCGTCTTCAAACAATCGCATGGAATGTTTTCGCTGTAATAGCTACTGTAAATCAGACAGTGCAGTTAGATTAACAGGAATTTAAGCTTGCAACCGATATAAGACATTTATATGTACCTAAATGTTTAATATCCGTAATTGTTAAGATTATTTATTTGAATTGCCCACCCTCCAGGTTCACTGGAAGTTGTCCTGCTAGCGGGACTCCTAGCCCTTAAAGGTTACGTCTACTAAATATGTGTGTGACCAATAACATTTGATTTGATTAGATTTTCCTGGTCCAGAGGAGAAAAAAACATACTTGTCTAATCACCCCTCATCTCTCTATTGTGATACACAGTGATTGGTGGTGGATGGGATGACTTCCATGTATTGTGCTTGTGAAAGGCACTATATAAACAATTAATTATCATTGAACATTAGCATCTTACAACAAGCTATATTGGGTAGGTATTTTCAAATACAACATATCTAGGTCACTCAAGTTTTTCCTTGTCACGCCCTGACCTTAGAGATCCTTATTTATTCTCTATGTTTGGTTGGGTCAGGGTGTGACTCGGATGGGAAAATCTACGCTTTCTATTTCTTTGTTGTTTTGCTGAGTGTGGTTCCCAATCAGAGGCAGCTGTCTATCGTTGTCTCTGATTGGGGATCATATATAAGTTGTGATTTTCCGTCTGAGTTTTGTGGGGTGTTATTTTCTGTTTAGTGTCTGTGCCTGACGGAACTGTGCGCTTTCGTTTTTGTATTTGTTATTTTGGTTTGAGTGTTTCTTGTAAATAAATATCATGAACACTTTCCACGCTGCGCTTTGGTCCACTCTTCCTTCCACCGACGACGAGCGTTACATTCCTGGCTATGTTGATGTGGCCAGGGCAAACTCCTGGGACAGCTTTTCCTCAGGCACAGATTAAGCCTAATCCTAGACTACAAAGAATTTAATGGAGATTCTCCATTTACCTTTTATAAATCCAGGAATAGGGTTAATCTGTGTCCGGGAAAACAAACCTACGTGTAAGGCCCTAAACATAACACAAGGCTATCCTGGAAGTCCCGAAACATAGCACAAGGCTATCCCGGAAGTCCCGAAACATAGCACAAGTCTATCCCGGAAAGCTCTAAACATAACACATGGCTATCCCATACCTCCTTTCTTGACCTCCTGCCAGCGGAAGTGGTGTTGTCGGGCCACGGCGAAGACAGACGTGAAGCCCTGATTGGTGATCAACTCCAGGGCCTCCTTCAGGTGGAAGGGGTGCAAGCAGGGAGACGTAGCCTGGATGTGACAGATCACATTCACCTCTGGAGGAAGTCAACACAACACAGCAGATATTGGATTTATCCCTTATTTAATCAGATGGTCATATGATATGAGATATGAATAAACCTATATGGTCACTGTTGACATTTGTAGCTACGGAGTGAGTCCCACATTATTTGGATAATCTCCTATTCATGGGTTGTCTATAGTCACTCTCACACTATCAATAAGCTATCAACTGAAACTCTGTTTATACTTGATATGCAACAATTTACTCGGATTGGGATTATGTTTAGATTAGAAATTGAACTAAAAGACAACACATTTTCATTGATGACAGTCGTGCTGGTTTTGTTTCTACCTAGCTAGACAAGAACGGCCACTGATTGGCTGGAGAGTGGTGAGTCAGACAGTACATCTGGTTTCCCAGCAAGTGGTTCTCAGGCTCTGATTAAAAGGCAGGAATGAAAACCTGCAGCAGGCACTACGGCCCAGGAGGTCGTATGTAATAAAGTGTCTCAGAGGAGGACTACAGATTTACAATCAGTTTTGCCTCAAAGAACTAAGAACTAATAAGACTACATGGGCAGGGGGGGCCTGATCCTTGATCAGTATTATTGCTCTGAGATGCTTGATACATATCTCCCCAGAGCCGTAGTCTAGCTAATATTCCCAAAGCAGAAACCGTAGATTGATGGCAGCATTCGCGTGAAACTGAAAGCGCGAACCACTGCTTTTAACCAGGGCAAGGTGACCGGAAACATGACCGAATACAAACAGTGTAGCTATTCTCTCCGCAAGGCAATCAAACAAGCTAAGTCCCAGTATAAAGACAAAGTAGAGTCGCAATTCAACAGCTCAGACACAAGAGGTATGTGGCAGGGTCTACAGTCAATCACGGATTACAAAAAGAAAACCAGCCCCGTCGCGGACCAGGATGCCTTGCTCCCAGACAGGCTAAATAACTTTTTTGCTCGCTTTGAGGACAATACAGTGCCACTGACACGGCCCGCAACCAAAACCTGCAGGCTCTCCTTCACTGCAGCCGAGGTGAGTAAAGCATTTAAACGTGTTAACCCTCGCAAGGCTGCAGGCCCAGGCGGCATTCCCAGCCGCGTCCTCAGAGCATGTGCAGACCAGCTGGCTGGTGTGTTTAAGGACATATTCAATCAATCCTTATCCCAGTCTGCTGGTCCCACATGCTTCAAGAGGGCCACCATTGTTCCTGTTCTCAAGAAAGCTAAGGTAACTGAGCTAAACAACTACCGCCCCGTAGCACTCACTTCCGTCATCATGAAGTGCTTTGAGAGACTAGTCAAGGACCATATCACCTCCACCCTACCTGACACCCTAGACCCACTCCAATTTGCTTACCGACCCAATAGATCCACAGACGACGCATTCGCAACCACACTGCACACTGCCCTAACCCATCTGGACAAGAGGAATACCTATGTGAGAATGCTGTTCATCGACTACAGCTCAGCATTTAACACCATAGTACCCTCCAAACTCGTCATCAAGCTCGAGACCCTGGGTCTTGACCCCGCCCTGTGCAACTGGGTCCTGGACTTCCTGACGGGCCGCCCCCAGGTGGTGAGGGTAGGTAACAACATCTCCACCCCGCTGATCCTCAACACCGGGGCCCCACAAGTGTGCGTTCTGAGCCCTCTCCTGTACTCCCTGTTCACCCACGACTGCGTGGCCATGCACGCCTCCAACTCAATCATCAAGTTTGCGGACGACACTACAGTGGTAGGCTTGATTACCAACAACGACGAGACGGCCTACAGGGAGGAGGTGAGGGCCCTCGGAGTGTGGTGTCAGGAAAATAACCTCACACTCAACGTCAACAAAACAAAGGAGATGATTGTGGACTTCAGGAAACAGCAGAGGGAGCACCCCCCTATCCACATCGACGGGACAGTAGTGGAGAAGGTGGAAAGTTTTAAGTTCCTCGGTGTACACATCACAGACAAACTGAATTGGTCCACCCACACAGACAGCGTTGTGAAGAAGGCGCAGCAGCGCCTCTTCAACCTCAGGAGGCTGAAGAAATTCGGCTTGTCACCAAAAGCACTCACAAACTTCTACAGATGCACAATCGAGAGCATCCTGTCGGGCTGTATCACCGCCTGGTACGGCAACTGCTCCGCCCACAACCGTAAGGCTCTCCAGAGGGTAGTGAGGTCTGCACAACGCATCACCGGGGGCAAACTTCCTGCCCTCCAGGACACCTACACCACCCGATGTCACAGGAAGGCCATAAAGATCATCAAGGACAACAACCACCCAAGCCACTGCCTGTTCACCCCGCTATCATCCAGAAAGCGAGGTCAGTACAGGTGCATCAAAGCAGGGACCGAGAGACTGAAAAACAGCTTCTATCTCAAGGCCATCAGACTGTTAAACAGCCACCACTAACATTTAGTGGCCGCTGCCAACATACTGACTCAACTCCAGCCACTTTAATAATGGGAATTGATGGAAATTATGTAAAAATGTACCACTAGCCACTTTAAACAATGCCACTTAATATAATGTTTACATACCCTACATTACTCATCTCATATGTATATCTATATACTGTACTCTATATCATCTACTGCATCTTGCCATCTTTATGTAATACATGTATCACTAGCCACTTTAAACTATGCCACTTTATGTTTACATACCCTACATTACTCATCTCATATGTATATACTGTACTCTATACCATCTACTGCATCTTGCCTATGCCGTTCTGTACCATCACTCATTCATATATCTTTATGTACATATTCTTTATCCCTTTACACTTGTGTGTATAAGGTAGTAGTTGTGGAATTGTTAGGTTAGATTACTTGTTGGTTATTACTGCATTGTCGGAACTAGAAGCACAAGCATTTCGCTACACTCGCATTAACATCTGCTAACCATGTGTATGTGACAAATAACATTTGATTTGATTTGATTTGAATATGTTCTTCTGCATATTTTCCATTAATGCCTGTCATCTATAACAAAGCGCTGCCTACGAGTCCTAACAAAGACAGTGAAGCATCAAGGAGGGTGTGGTTTTGTCACAATAAATTATAACAAACGTTGATACTTCCCTGGTGCTATGCCATTGAGTAAATCACAATTGTATTATCTTGATTCCTCACACTTCCCTCCTTGTCTCCTTCTCACAGCACATTGGAGCAGAAGATTTGCAGTTCCTCCACTCAGATCTCCTCCTCTAATGCATTTCGAGAAGGAGGCAAGGAGTGAGGACATGAGGAATCAAGGAAATTACAATTGAGATTCACCCCTTACCTGGGTTTAATCGGGCAAATTCCTGGATAGTGTCGAGAGAGCTGGAAGAGTCTTTGGACACCTCTGGGCTCCTGCGGTGAACCTGAGCTCCCCATGCCTTGGCCACCTTCTCAATGTCATCATGATCAGTTGATACCCACACACTAGTGGGAGAAAGAACTGAAGAAGTTGATTCCTCAGGCTTTGTAACAAGTAGGCAGTGGTGGAAAAAGTACCCAAATTGTCATCCTTGAGTAAAAGTAAAGATGCCTTTATAGAAAATGACTCAAGTAAAAGTGACCAAATAAAATACCACTTGAGTAAAAGACTAAGAAGTATTTGGTTTTAAATATACTTAAGTATCAAAAGTATAAATAATTTCAAATTCCTTTTATTAAGCAAACCAGATGGCATGATTTAAAACATTTTTTAAAATTTTTATGGATAGGCAGGGGCACACTCCAACACTCAGACATGACTTAGAAATTAAGCATTTGTGTTTAGTGAGTCTGCCAGATCAGAGGCAGTTGGGATGACCAAGGATGCTCTCTTTATAAGTGTGTGAATTGGACCATTTTCATGTCCTTGTAAGCATTCAACGTGTAACGAGTACTTTGGGTGTCAGGGAAAATTGATGGAGTAAAAAGTAAATTATTTTCCTTAGGAATGTAGTGGAGTAAAAGTACTCAAACATATAAATAGTCAAGTAAAGGACAGATACCCCAAAAAATGACATAAGTAGTACTGCAAAGTATTTTTATTTAAAACCTGTTGAGGACAGAGGGCGCTGTTTTCACTTTGGGGGAAAATCGTGCCCAATTTAAACGGCCTCGTACTCAATTCTTGCTCGTACAATATGCATATTATTATTACTATTGGATAGAAAACACTCTCTAGTTTCTAAAACCGTTTGAATTATATCTCTGAGTAAAACAGAACTCCTTTTGCAGCAAACTTCCTGACAGGAAGTGGAAAATCTGAAATCGATGCACTGTTCTAGGGGCTGCCTATTAAAGTCCTTGATATTTATTAGTTTAGATGCACTTCATACGTCTTCCACTAGATGTCGACAAGCAGTGAGAGAAGAAATTGAGTGTGTAACTTGATCTGGACTCGAATTATAGCTCTTGGCATGACGTGTCACCAGTTTCCTGTTTTCTGGAGAGCGCGAGGAGGGACCTGGATTTGCCTTCTGATAAGCTGACGTTATGGACGACTAATATCTCCGGCTTTGATTTTATTTGATACATGTGACAATATCATCGTAAAGTATGTTTTTTCAATATAGTTTAATCAGATTATTGACATTTTTTCGGGAGTTTTGCCGTGTTCCGTTCTCTTCCGTTTGTTGACGATGGAGAGATTCGTGCCACTTGGCAAGTGTGCTTGCTAAATCGAGAGGGAAAAAGGCCGTTCTAAAACCAAACAACGATTGTTCTGGACAAAGGACCCCTTGTACAACATTCTGATGGAAGATCAGCAAAAGTAGGACCCATTCTATGATGTTATTTCATATATCTGTCGTACATGTGAACTAGTCGTTTGCGCCCAGCTTTTGGGTACTCTCTCGCCATAACGTAAACTGCATATCGTAATGAAGTTATTTTTAGAATTCTAAAACGGCGATTGCATTAAGAACTAGTGTATCTATCATTTCCTATACAACATGTATTTTTTAGTTATGTTTATGAATAGCTATTTGGTCAGAATATGTGTGTCAGAAAAAGTGTCAGAAAAATATCCGGACGTTGTGGGAAAAAGATGCTACGTTAGCACAACGTTAGCACAATGTATAACCACTGATTTCAGCTCTAAATATGCACATTTTCGAACAAAACATAAGTGTATGTATAACCTGATGTTATAGGACTGTCATCTGATGAAGTTTATCAAGGTTAGTCAAAATTATATATCTTGCTGGTTAATTCGCTATCGCTAACGTGCCTATTGCTATTGCCTATTGATTCTCTGACCCACCTCTACGCAGACGACACTATTCTGTATACTTCTGGCCCTTCTTTTGTCACTGTGTTAACAACCCTCCAGGCGAGCTTCAATGCCGTACAGCTCTCCTTCCGTGGCCTCCAATTGCTCTTAAATACAAGTAAAACTAAATGCATGCTCTTCAACCGATCGCTGCCTGCACCTGCCCGCCTGTCCAACATCACTACTCTGGACGGCTCTGACTTAGAATATGTGGACAACTACAAATACCTAGGTGTCTGGTTAGACTGTAAACTCTACTTCCAGACTCACATCAAACATCTCCAATCCAAAGTTAAATCTAGAATTGGCTTCCTATTCCGCAACAAAGCATCCTTCACTCATGCTGCCAAACATACCCTTGTAAAACTGACCATCCTACCAATCCTCGACTTCGGTGATGTCATTTACAAAATAGCCTCCAAAACCCTACTCAATAAATTGGATGCAGTCTATCACAGTGCCATCCGTTTTGTCACCAAAGCCCCATATACTACCCACCACTGCGACCTGTACACTCTCGTTGGCTGGCCCTCGCTTCATACTCGTCGCCAAACCCACTGGCTCCAGGTCATCTACAAGACCCTGCTAGGTAAAGTCCCCCCTTATCTCAGCTCGCTGGTCACCATAGCAGCACCTACCTGTAGCACGCGCTCCAGCAGGTATATCTCTCTGGTCACCCCCAAAACCAATTCTTCCTTTGGCCGCCTCTCCTTCCAGTTCTCTGCTGCCAATGACTGGAACGAACTACAAAAATCTCTGAAACTGGAAACACTTATCTCCCTCACTAGCTTTAAGCACCAGCTGTCAGAGCATCTCATAGATTACTGCACCTGTACATAGCCCATCTATAATTTAGCCCAAACAACTACCTCTTTACCTACTGTATTTATTTATTTATTTTGCTCCTTTGCACCCCATTATTTCTATCTCTACTTTACACTTTCTTCCACTGCAAACCAACCATTCCAGTGTTTTTTTTATTTGCTATATTGTATTTACTTCGCCACCATGGCCTTTTTTATATTTTTATTTATATATATATATATTTTATATATTTTGTTTGCCTTCACCTCCCTTATCTCACGTCACTTGCTCACATTGTATATAGACTTATTTTTCACTGTATTATTGACTGTATGTTTGTTTTATTCGATGTGTAACTATGTGTTGTTGTATGTGTCGAACTGCTTTGCTTTATCTTGGCCAGGTCGCAATTGTAAATGAGAACGTGTTCTCAATTTGCCTACCTGGTTAAATAAAGGTGAAATAAATAAAATAAAATAAATTGTTATCGCTAACGTGCCTTGATGAATGAATGCGGTAGTGTGGTAGGCTATTGTAGTAAGCTAATATAATGCTATATTGTGTTTTCGCTGTAAAACACTTAAAAAATCGGAAATATTGGCTGGATTCACAAGATGTTTGTCTTTAATTTGCTGTACACCTTCGATTTTTCAGAAATGTTTTATGATGAGTATTTAGGTATTTGACGTTGGTGTCTGTAATTATTCTGTCTGCTTTCGGTGCAATTTCTGATTGTAGCTGCAATGTAAACTATGATTTATACCTGAAATATGCACATTTTTCGAACAAAACATAGATTTATTGAATAACATGTTATAAGACTGACATCTGATGAAGTTGTTTGTTGGTTAGTTTGGTTGGTTCTTGGTTAGTTAGGTTGGCTTTGTGCATGCTAACTGTGCTGTGAAAAATGTCTGTCCTTTTTTGTATTTGGTGGTGAGCTAACATAAATATATGTGGTCTTTTCGCTGTAAAACATTTTAAAAATCGGACATGTTGACTGGATTCACAAGATGTGTATCTTTCATTTGCTGTATTGGACTTGTTAATGTGTGAAAGTTAAATATTTCAAAAAAATATCGTTTGAATTTCACGCTCTGCCTTTTCAGTGGAATCTGGGAGTAGTTCTGCTGGGCGGAACGCCTGAGCCAGACAGATTTTTAAGTACACCACTGCAAGTAGGCTACGTCAATGCAAACCGGTCTTGCGTAGCCAAGACAAAGTCAGTGTCACGCCCTGGCCTTAGTATTCTTTGTTTCCTTTATTATTTTAGTTAGGTCAGGGTGTGACATGGGGAAGGTATGTGTTTTTGTATTGTCTAGGGTGGTTGTATTGTTTAGGGGGTTAAGTAGAGTAGATGGGTTTGTGTTTAGTGTAGGTGTCTAGCTGTGTCTATGGTTGCCTGAATGGTTCTCAATCAGAGACAGATGTCATTAATTGTCTCTGATTGGGAGCCATATTTAAGACAGCCATAGGCACTAGGTTAATGTGGGTAATTGTCTATGTTGTACGTTTGTAGCTTGTGTGTGCACTTACGTCTATAGCTTCACGATCGTTTGTTGTTTTGTTTCAGTTTGTTAAAGTGTTCGTTGCGTGTTTTTTTCCTTTCTCTAAAATAAAAGAGAATGTATTTTGCACACGCTGCGCCTTGGTCCACTCTCTCTCAGCAAGACGATCATCGGACCAAGCGGCGTGTAAAGCTGCAACAGGAGCAATACACAAATTCATGGCCCTGGGAGGAGATACTGGATGGAAAGGGTCCTTGGGCACAACCGGGAGAATATCGCCTCCCTCGTGAAGAGCTGGAGGGAGCTAAAGCTGAGAGGAGGCGATATGAGGAGGCAGCACGGAAGCAAGGCTGGAAGCCCGCGAGTACAACCCAAAAATGTCTTGGGGGGGGAGGCTAAAAGGGAGTGTGGCGAAGTCAGGTAGGAGACCTGCGCATAGTCCCTGTACTTACCGTGGAGAGTGAGAGTACGGGCAGACACCGTGTTATGCAGTAGAGCGCATGGTGTCTCCTGTGTTCATAGCCCGGTGCGGGTTATTCCACCTCCCCGCACTGGCAGGGCTAGATTGAGGATTGAGCCGGATGTCATGAAGCCGGCCCAACGCATCTGGCCACCAGTGCGTTTCCTCGGGCCGGCTTACATGGCACCAGCCTTACGCATGGTGTCCCCGGTTCGCCTACATAGCCCGGTGCGGGTTATTCCACCTCCCCGCACTGGTCGGGCGACGGGGAGCATACAACCAGGTAAGGTTGGGCAGGCTCAGTGCTCAAGGGAGCCAGTACGCCTGCACGGTCCGGTATTTCCGGCGCCACCTCCCCGCCCCAGCCTAGTACCACCAGTGCCTATACCACGCACCAGGCTTCCAGTGTGTCTCCAGAGCCCTGTTCCTCCTCCACGCACTCGCCCTATGGTGCGTGTCTCCAGCCCGGTACCACCAGTTCCGGCACCACGCACCAAGCCTCCTGTGCGTCTCCAGAGTCCTGTGCGTCCTGTTGCTGCTCCCCGCACTGGCCCTGCGATGCGTGTCCCCAGCCCGGTACCACCAGTTCCGGCACCACGCACCAGGCCTACAGTGCGCCTCAGCCGGCCAGAGTCTGCCATCTGCCCAGCGGCGCCTGAACTGCCCGTCTGCCAAGCACCGTCTGAGCTGCCCGTCTGCCAAGCACCGTCTGAGCTGCCCGTCTGCCAAGCACAGTCGGAGCTGCCCGTCTGCCAAGCACCGTCGGAGCTGCCCGTCTGCCAAGCACCGTCTGAGCTGCCCGTCTGCCAAGCACCGTCTGAGCTGCCCGTCTGCCAAGCACCGTCTGAGCTGCCCGTCTGCCAAGCACCGTCTGAGCTGCCCGTCTGCCAAGCACCGTCTGAGCTGCCCGTCTGCCAAGCACCGTCTGAGCTGCCCGTCTGCCAAGCACCGTCTGAGCTGCCCGTCTGCCAAGCACCGCCTGAGCTGCCCGTCTGCCAAGCACCGTCTGAGCTGCCAGTCTGCCAAGCACCGTCTGAGCTGCCAGTCTGCCAAGCACCGTCTGAGCTGCCCGTCTGCCAAGCACCGTCAGAGCTGCCCGTCTGTCCCGAGCCGTCAGAGCTGCCCGTCTGTCCCGAGCCACTAGAGCCGTCCGCCAGACAGGATCAGCCAGAGCCGTCCGCCAGACAGGATCAGCCAGAGCCGTCCGCCAGACAGGATCAGCCAGAGCCGTCCGCCAGACAGGATCAGCCCGAGCCGTCCGTCAGACAGGATCAGCCAGAGCCGTCCGCCAGACAGGATCAGCCAGAGCCGTCCGCCAGACAGGATCAGCCAGAGCCGTCCGCCAGACAGGATCAGCCAGAGCCGTCCGCCAGACAGGATCAGCCCGAGCCGTCCGCCAGACAGGATCAGCCCGAGCCGTCCGCCAGACAGGATCAGCCCGAGCCGTCCGCCAGCCATGAGCAGCCAGAGCCGACCGCCAGCCATGAGCAGCCAGATCCGTCAGCCAGCCATGAGCAGCCAGATCCCTCAGCCAGCCATGAGCAGCCAGATCCCTCAGCCAGCCATGAGCAGCCAGATCCGTCAGCCAGCCATGAGCAGCCATATCCGTCAGCCAGCCATGAGCAGCCAGATCCGTCAGCCAGCCATGAGCAGCCAGATCCGTCAGCCAGCCATGAGCAGCAGTCCCTCAGTCCGGAGCTGCCGTCCCTCAGTCCGGAGCTGCCGTCCCTCAGTCCGGAGCTGCCGTCCAGTCATGAGCTGCCCTCCAGTCATGAGCTGCCCTCCAGTCATGAGCTGCCCTCCAGTCAGGAGCTGCCCTCCAGTCAGGAGCTACCCCTCAGTCCGGAGCTACCCCTCAGTCCGGAGCTACCCCTCAGTCCGGAGCTACCCCTCAGTCCGGAGCTACCCCTCAGTCCGGAGCTACCCCTCAGTCCGGAGCTACCCCTCAGTCCGGAGCTACCCATCCGTCCGGTGGCGCCCTCTGGGATGGTCTTCAGTCCGGGACTTGCTACAAGGGTCGCCGCTCCAGAGGCGCCACCAAAGCGGGTATTGACAATGGTGGAGTGGGGGCCTCGTCCCGCGCCCGAGCCGCCGCCATGATGGGGGCCACCCCGGACCATCCCCTTCTGTTTCAGGTTCTGCGGCCGGAGTCCGCACCTTTGGTGGGGGGGGGGGTACTGTCACGCCCTGGCCTTAGTATTCTTTGTTTCCTTTATTATTTTAGTTAGGTCAGGGTGTGACATGGGGAAGGTATGTGTTTTTGTATTGTCTAGGGTGGTTGTATGGTTTAGGGGGTTAATTAAAGTAGATGGGTTTGTGTTTAGTGTAGGTGTCTAGCTGTGTCTATGGTTGCCTGAATGGTTCTCAATCAGAGACAGATGTCATTAATTGTCTCTGATTGGGAGCCATATTTAAGACATCCATAGGCACTAGGTTAATGTGGGTAATTGTCTATGTTGTACGTTTGTAGCTTGTGTGTGCACTTACGTCTATAGCTTCACGATCGTTGTTGTTTTGTTTCAGTTTGTTAAAGTGTTCGTTGCGTGTTTTTTCCTTTCTCTAAAATAAAAGAGAATGTATTTTGCACACGCTTCGCCTTGGTCCACTCTCTCTCAGCAAGACGATCGTGACAGTCAGAGACAGCAAATTTTCAAACATCCTCTTGACAAACTATTTCAATAAGAATCTGACATGGGTTTATATTCACACACAAACAATTAATAATGTACCGATATGACTAGACGCATCAATCATCATAGACAACATAGACTTTATCACTAGGATGAACAATATTATCCGTGCACGCAAAACAAGAATGTCACATGCATTTGTTGCAGCTAATTATTATTAACAGCCTCAGAGCAAATCCATATACTGTAGCTACATTGGAAAATCATTTGTAGATTGAACTGAATCACCTGTCAAACTGTTTGGAATCCACGGCAGCTCTCAGAACCCATCCGATGAGCGGGACACCGGCCAGAACTTTTATATTCTTCAGGGGGATCCCCTTACTGCCTCCCCTAGCTAGGATCAGAGCTGCAATGTGTATCTTCTCGCCGCTGTCTTTGAAAATCTTTGTTTTCCCGTCTATCACATCTTCAAATCCAGTTAGCGTACGTTTTCTTGCAGCAGCCATTTGCCTGTGCTGATGAAGTCTATATTGGTCTGCTAATACAGGACTAGTAAAAGACTAGCGCACTACTTTTGTGAAACAATTTAAACTAAATGTATTGGATTGTTAACCAGCATTTGTAACGTGAGTCTGATCATTATCTGTACAGAACTGTTCATCTGATAATACTCTGTGGAATATAAAAATACTCGCTTGATATACAGTACCAGTCAAAAGTTTGGACACGCCTACTCATTCCAGGGTTTTTCTTTTTTTTTTTACTGTTTTCTACATTGTAGAATAATAGTGAAGACATCAACTATGAAATAACACATATGGAATAATGTGCTAACAAAACGTGTTAAACAAATCAAAATATATTTGAGATTCTGTAAAGTAGCTACCCTTTGCCTTGACAGCTTTGCACACTCATGGCATTCTCTCAACCAGATTTACCTGGAATCCATTTGAAAACGAAAGATCAAGAAATTATACTCTAGATATGAAAGTGTTTTACTTTAATGTGGCTGTCTAAAGTTAAGATGTTATCTGTAATCTAAGAGTCCTCAGCAATCTACATACAATACCCAATAATGACAAAGCAAAAACAGGTTTTTATAAATCTTTGCAAATGTTTTAATTAAAAACATACCTTTATTTACATATGTATTCAGACCCTTTGCTATGAGATTCGAAATTGAGCTCAGGTGCATCCCGTTTCCATTGATCGTCCTTGATGTTTCTACAACTTAATTGGTGTCCACCTGTGGTAAATTCAATTGATTTTACATGATTTGGAAAGGCACACAACTGTCTACATAAGGTCCCACAGTTGACAGTGCATGTCAGAGCAAAAACCAAGCCATGAGGTCGAAGGAATTGTACGTAGAGTTCCGAGACAGGATTATGTCGAGGCACAGATCTGGGGAAGAATACAAATTATGTAGCATTGAAGGTTCCCAAGAACACAGTAGCCTCATTCCTAAAGGGAAGAAGTTTAGAACCACCAAGACTCTTCCTACAGCTGGCCGCCCGGCCAAACTGAGCAATCGGGGGAGAAGGGTCTTGGTCAGAGAGATGACCAAGAACCTGATGGTCACTCTGACAGAGCTCCAGAGTTCCTCTGTGGAGATGGGAGATCCTTCCAGAAGGACAACCATCTCTGCAGCACTCCACCAATCAGGCCTTTGTGGTAGAGTGGCCAGACAGAAGCCACTCCTCAGTTAAAGGCACATGACAGCCCGCTATGAGTTTGCCAACAGGCACGTAAAGACATGCCGACCATGAGAAACCAGATTCTCTGGTCTGATGAAACCAAGATTGAACTATTTGGCCTGAATGCCAAGTGCCACGTCCAATGGAAACCTGGCACCACCCCTACGGTGAAGTATGGTAGTGGCAGCATTATGCTGTGGGGATGTTTTTCAGCGGCAGGGACTGGGAGTCTAGTCGGGACCGAGGGAAAGATGAACGGAGCAAAGTACAGAGAAACTTGATAACCTGCTCCAGAGCGCTCAGGACCTCAGACTGGGGACAACAACAACCCTAAGCACACAGCCAAGACAATGCAGGAGTGGCTTCGGAACAAGTCTCAATGTCCTTGAGTGGCCCAGCCAGAGCCTGGACTGAACACGATCGAACATCTCTGGAGAGACCTGGAAATAGCAGTGCAGCAACCTGACAGAGATTGAGAGGCTCTGCAGAGCAGAATGGGAGAAACTCCCCAAATACAGGTTTGCCAAGCTTGACACGTCATGCCCAAGAAGACTCAAGGCTGTAATAGCTGCCAAAGGTGTTGCAACAAAGTACTGAGTAAAGGCTCTGAATACTTATGTAAATGTTACATTTCTAAAAACCTGTTTTTGCTTTGTCATTATGAGGTGTGTGTGTGTGTTTTTTTTCTCCCTCAATCAATTTTAGAATAAGGCTGTAACCTAACAGTGGAAAAAGTCAAGGGGTCTGAATACTTTCCGAAGGCACTGTATATCCCAGTGAGCAAAACTGGTTCAAAAGACGTTAATGCAGCAAAACTGTTAGAAAATACATTTTTAACCAGTTATGCTCACTAGGATGTGATAATATAACAAATCACTATGGTACAAGTAGGGCAAAATTGGGCATGTTATAAAGTTTTATAAGAAAATTACTTAATTGTTGTGATGTAATTATACTACTATAGTCAGGATTCTCCAAACCTTTTCCAAGTAAGCTAACGTCCTGTAGGTTTTCGCTCCAACCATAGTCAAGCACAGCTGATTCTAATAATTAGTTGGCTGATGAACTGAATCAGGTTATTTACAACTGGGGTTGGACTGAACCTACAGGTCTGTCAGTCAACGGATTTAAACCAATGGAAGCTCTTGGATATGGTCATGTGACGTGTAGAGAAACCCATCCCATTGGGCAGTAGCATCGTGAAACACTCATCGACAGGTCTGTCTTCCCTGCTCAAAGTTCACGATTTATAATCTGCAGGTTGTGCTCGGGCATTTGAAATCAATCAAGTCAGGCTAGTTTTCTACTGCTCCTCCCAATGGCAACCCCCATTGACAATGGGAGGATCAAATTATTGTGTTTACTGTATGTGTGTGAGAGAGGTGTGTTTGTGTTTCCAGGAGGTTGGGGTTGAAGAGGGGCCTTCAGATGGAGATGGGGCACGTGATAATCTTGTCTTCAAGCATGATGCTGGTTACCAGGAAGAAGATTTACAGTAAAAACATGAGGCCTCCCAGCACCTTGCTCATCTTGCAGGTGATGGAGATGATGACGAAGAGCAACATGATGAAGAGGAGCACGATGGCGCAGAACAGGCTGTTGCTGCTCACCTGCGCTGCCTTGAAGTCATTGACTAGGCCGTAGATGAGCCAAGGGAACGGCTGGCTGGAAGGGAAGACGGAGAAACAGAGGAATCACATGCACTGTCTAGAGTAGACTATATGGTGTGTAAGTGAAGTCTGCTTAGAAAGACAGAAACAGAGAGAGAGGCCAGGAGTTAGACTTGAAGGAGAGACGGTGAGGCCCTGGAGGATGTACAATATATACTGCCTTCAGAAAATATTCACACCACTTGACTATTTCCACATTTTGTTGTGTTACAAGGCGTGATTAAAATTGAATGTCATTTTTTGTCAACGAATTACATAAAATAATCAGTAATGTCAAAGTGGACATTTTTTTGTAAAATAGTGTTTTTATACATATATATGAAAACACTATCTTGATTGCATAAGTATTCAGCCCCCTGAGTCAATAATACATGTTCAAGTTACATTTGGCAGTGATTACAGCTGTGAATCTTTCTAAGTAAGTCTCTTAAGAGCTTTGCAGATCTGAATTGTACAATATTTGTACTTTAATCTTTTTTTTAAATTTTCATGCTCTCAACTTGATTGTTGATCATTGCTAGATAGCCATTTTCATGTCTTGCCATAGATTTTCTAGATAATTTAAGTTAGCTTTAACTAGGCTACTCAGGAACATTCAATGTCATCTTGGTAATCAACTCCAGTGTATATTTGGCCTTGTGTTTTAGGTTATTCTTCTGCTGAAAGTTGAATTTGTCTCCCGGAAAGTAGAGAACCAGGTTTTCCTCTAGGATTTTGCCTGTGCTTAGCTATATTCTGTTTTCATTTTATCCCCCCAAAAACTCCCTAGTCCATGCCGATGACGAGCATACCCATAACATGATGCAGTCACCATCATGCTTGGAAATATGAAGAGTGGTACTCAGTGTTTTGGATTTGGCTGAACATAACGCTTTGTATTCAGCACATAATGTTAATTGCCCACCCAAAACACTCTAGCTTTTCGTTTGTAATGAATTTGTAAATATTTCTTAAAACATAATTACACTTTGACATTATGGTGTATTGTTTGTAGGCCACTGACCTAAAATCTCAATATAATCTGGGTACAAGTCTCTGGTTTACCACTCACTGTAATCCATGCAGGGCCGGCTCTAGCCTTTTGGGGGTCCTAAATTAGATTTTGTTGGTGGCCCCCCACCTAGTGGCAAAACATTTTAGTAGTCCCCCCTCTTGACGGGTGAGAGAAAATGTACATTTCCTGCAATTCTATACGTTTTGCAATGGGGTGGAGAGAAAATGGTGCAGCTTTATAAAAATGTATGCATATGATGCCATGCCACATGACAATTATTTTGTTTTCATTTATGAGTACATCATACAGCATTTCACAAACAAATTGCAAGCAAAATACAGTATGGAAGTAAACAACCAAGCCAACAAGAATCTCAAATCAATGTCCTACTACATAAAAAAAACATTAAGACAAAATTAAAAAGTGGTGAGAAAAACAATCAAAATCCCCTACAAATGAATGTCATATATACACTGCTCAAAAAAAAGGGAACACTAAAATAACACATCCTAGATCTGAATGAATGAAATATTCTTATTAAATACTTTTTTCTTTACATAGTTGAATGTGCTGACAACAAAATCACACAACAATTATCAATGGAAATCAAATTTATCAACCCATGGAGTTCTAGATTTGGAGTCACACTCAAAATTAAAGTGGAAAACCACACTACAGGCGGATCCAACTTTGATGTAATGTCCTTAAAACAAGCCAAAATGAGGCTCAGTAGTGTGTGTGGCCTCCACGTGCCAGTATGACCTCCCTACAACGCCTGGGCATGCTCCTGATGAGGTGGCGGATGGTCTCCTGAGGGATCTTCTCCCAGACCTGGACTAAAGCATCCACCAACTCCTGGACAGTCTGTGGTGCAACGTGGCGTTGGTGGATGGAGCGAGACATGATGTCCCAGATGTGCTCAATTAGATTCAGGTCTGGGGAACGGGCGGGCCAGTCCATAGCATCAATGCCTTCCTCTTGCAGGAACTGCTGACACACTCCAGCCACATGAGGTCTAGCATTGTCTTGCATTAGGAGGAACCCAGGGCCAACCGCACCAGCATATGGTCTCACAAGGGGTCTGAGGATCTCATCTCGGTACCTAATGGCAGTCAGGCTACCTCTGGCAGGCACATGGAGGGCTGTGCGGCCCACCAAAGAAATGCCACCCCACACCATGACTGACCCACCGCCAAACCGGTCATACTGGAGGATGTTGCAGGCAGCAGAAGGTTCTCCACAGCGCCTCCAGACTCTGTCACGTCTGTCACATGTGTTCAGTGTGAACCTGCTTTCATCTGTGAAGAGCACAGGGCGCCAGTGGCAAATTTGCCAATCTTGGTATTCTCTGGCAAATGCCAAACGTCCTGCACGGTGTTGGGCTGTAAGCACAACCCCCACCTGTGGACGTCGGGCCCTCATACCACTCTCATGGAGTCTGTTTCTGACCGTTTGAGCAGACACATGCACATTTGTGGCCTGCTGGAGGTCATTTTGCAGGGCTCTGGCAGTGCTCCTCCTTGCACAAAGGCGGAGGTAGCGGTCCTGCTGCTGGGTTGTTGCCCTCCTACGGCCTCCTCCACGTCTCCTGATGTACTGGCCTGTCTCCTGGTAGTGCCTCCATGCTCTGGACACTACGCTGACAGACACAGCAAACCTTCTTGCCACAGCTCGCATTGATGTGCCATCCTGGATGAGCTGCACTACCTGAGCCACTTGTGTGGGTTGTAGACTCCATCTCATGCTACCACTAGAGTGAAAGCACCGCCAGCATTCAAAAGTGACCAAAACATCAGCCAGGAAGCATAGGAACTGAGAAGTGGTCTGTGGTCACCACCTGCAGAACCACTCCTTTATTGGGGTGTCTTGCTAATTGCCTAAAATTTCCACCTGTTGTCTATTCCATTTGCAACACAGCATGTGAAATTTATTGTTAATCAGTGTTGCTTCCTAAGTGGACAGTTTGATTTCACAGAAGTGTGATTGACTTGGAGTTATATTGTGTTGTTTAAGTGTTCCCTTTATTTTTTTGAGCAGTGTAGTTCAATCTTGGTTTCATCAGACCAGAGAATATTGTTTCTCATGGTCTGGGAATCCTTTAGGTGCCTTTTGGCAAACTCCAAGCGGGCTGTCATGTGCCTTTTTCTGAGGAGTGGCTTCCGTCTGGCCACCATCGGGTTCTTGGTCACCTCCCTGACCAAGGCCCTTCTCCCCCGATTGCTCAGTTTGGCCAGTGGCCAGCTCTAGGAAGAGTCTTGGTGGTTCCAAACCTCTTCCATTTAAGAATGATGGAGGCCACAGTGTTCTTGGGGACCTTCAATGCTGCATCATTTCTTTTGGTACCCTTCCCTAGATCTGTGCATCGACACACAATCTTGTCTCAGAGCACTACGGACAATTCCTTCGACCTCATGGCTTTGTTTTTACTCTGACATGCACTGTCAACTGTGGGACCTTATATAGACAGTTGTGTGTCTTTCCAAATCAGGTCTAGTCAATTGAATATACCACAGGGCGACTCAAGTTGTCGAACATCTCAAGGATGATCAATGGAAACAGGATGCCCCTGAGCTCAATTTCGAGTCTCATAGCAAAGGGTCTGAATACTTATGTAAATAAGGTATTTCTGTTTGTTTTTTTAATAAATTAGCAAAAAAATCTATAAACCTGTTTTCGATTTGTCGTTATGGGGTATTGTGTTTCGATTGATGATTCCTTTATTTAATATAATCCATTTCAGAATAAGGCTGTATTGTAACAAAATGTGGGAAAAGGGAAGGAGTCTGAGTACTGTATATAATTCCATTCATTTTTTAAACTGGAACTGGGGACCTTAAAACAAGTCTTGTGAGTCTTGTGGGCACCCTAGAGCAAACTGAAGAACGCTAGTGTGTTCGTGAGTCTCAGCTTTCCAACTTTTTCAGCTTTCCCTTCGAACTCTACAGAAGTTTTAATGAGAAGACCGATTTTCGGGATGTCTCATGGTCTGACAAACTCTGCCACCTTTCACCGCAGATGCGGAAGGGCGATATCGGCGGATGCTGTGGATTGAGACGCAGGTCATGCAAAAATATATATCTCGACCCTCAGGGGCGCAACTTTGGGTTTAGGGGTCAAGGGGTCGTAATATTCTTCTTCTTTTTTTTCTTTTTTTATCCAGTCGGATAAACACTCCAAACAGCCTACCCGACCGCTCGGAGGCGTCCGCATGGTCCTAAAGCACACCATTGCCTCTTTTTGTATCACATTCCAATGATAAAACTTGGGGGTGCAAAAATGCAATTTAAGAATGTGGGGGGTTAGGGTTAGGGTTAGGCATGTCCCCCTGTCCCCAGTGAAAGTTGTGCCCCTGTAATAAGAGGTAGAGTGACGTGTTTGACAGATGCAATTATGCTATACATAGATTTGTCGGTATAGCCCAATCCTCCAATGCTCTCACCATGCACTCCTTAAATAGCTCCGTGTCTGGGAAGTGCTTGGTGTGTTTGGTTAAAACCAGGGCTCGTGGCCTCCCGGGTGGCGCAGTGGTCTAGGGCACTGCATCGCAGTGCTAACTGCGCCACCAGAGTCTCTGGGTTCGCGCCCAGGCTCTGTCGCAGCCGGCCGCGACCGGGAGGTCCGTGGGGCGACGCACAATTGGCATAGCGTCGTCCGGGGTAGGGAGGGTTTGGCCGGTAGGGATATCCTTGTCTCATCGCGCTCCAGCGACTCCTGTGGCGGGTCGGGCGCAGTGCGCGCCAACCAAGGGGGGCCAGGTACACGGTGTTTCCGACACATTGGTGCGGCTGGCTTCCGGGTTGGAGGCGCGCTGTGTTAAGAAGCAGTACGGCTGGTTGGGTTGTGCTTCGGAGGACGCATGGCTTTCGACCTTCGTCTCTCCCGTGCCCGTACGGTGAGACAAGGTAGTAATTACTAGCGATTGGATACCACGAAAATTGGGGAGAAAATGGGATAAAAAATAAATAAAAAAAAACAGGGCTCAAATTGTAGGAGGTATGCCATACCCTTTGTTAAAGAAAATGGCAAAAAGGATAGGCTACCTATTGTTAGGTTTATATTTTTAAATAAATAAAAATGAAATATCCAGATAATATAAAGCGTTCTGTAACAATGCTTAAGATGCCATGTGTTAGAAAAACAAGCTTTAAAATACCCACAAAAGACGCGACTCTGATGCATATGGGGATATATCGTGCGGCAGCTAGCCTAGGGGTTAGAGCGATGGGTCAGTAACCGAAAGGTTGCTGGACCGAATCCCAGAGCTGACAAGGTAAAAATCTGTCATTCTGCCCCTGAACAAGGCAGTTAACCAGTTATTTTGCATGTTATTTTGACATTAATAGGTGTCACATTTCAATTTGCAAACAATGTCAAACAAATAAAAATTAATATTGTGTTAATAAAGCTGCATACCAACTTGGTTTCTTTTTTGCTTTCTTGAGTAAGGCATCTCCAAAATGCAGGTGTTTCAGCATACCTCAGTGCTTCTGTGGTGGTGGGGCAGCCAGTGGAAAATACGGAGCGTAGGGGTTGGTAATGTGCTCTAGTTGCGCCATGATTGGCTCAGTGTTCTGTCACTCATTGGGAAACTATGTCACCGCCAAATCTAAGGGTA
Source organism: Salvelinus fontinalis (assembly GCF_029448725.1). Taxonomy (NCBI): domain Eukaryota; kingdom Metazoa; phylum Chordata; class Actinopteri; order Salmoniformes; family Salmonidae; genus Salvelinus; species Salvelinus fontinalis. Next base: position 18,376,070 of record NC_074706.1, read on the forward strand.
GAGCTAAAAAATTCAAGCCCCTTTGGTGCTGTTATACACGATAAAATGACGTCAAATGATGGTAGCTTTGATCGTGTCAACGTCATACTTTCAAAACCTTAGCTAGCAAGCTAGCAGTCATCATCATGAATCAAGTTGACAATCTACTGGCAAATGCTTTTTAATCCTTATCATATGAAGATAAATAATTAAGAGAAATTATAGATTAAACATATCTGTGCTCATCAACCATTGGACATAAACATTACACAACAAGTTGGAAATCGCAAATTCAACAATGAGTGGTTTGGAAGGAATCAGTGGCTAACTGCAAGCATTGCAAAGCAATCACTAGCCTGATATTTAGTGGAGTGGGTGTGTGGTCCCAAGTCTGGGTTTAAGGGTCTCTTTTCCAAGATTAAAATGATAAACATTCAACATTGGCCATGCTGTCAATCCAGCAGGACTTCTGCTGCGCTCAAAACAATTGGAAACTCAGAACTGGGTGTCACGTCCTGACCTATTTCTGTTAGTTTGTTGTATGTGTTAGTTGGTCAGGACGTGAGTTTGGGTGGGCATTCTATGTTTTCTGTTTCTATGTTGGTTTAAGGGTTGCCTGGTATGGCTCTTAATTAGAGGCAGGTGTTTGGCGTTCCTCTAATTGAGAGTCATATTTAGGTAGGTTGTTTCACAGTGTTCGTTGTGGGTGGTTGTCTCCTGTGTCAGTGTTTGTCGCACCATACGGGACTGTTCGGTTTGTTTTTGTACATCGTCATTTTGTGTAGTCTATTTTTCCCTGTTCGTGCGTTCTTTGTGTTTAATGTAAGTTCGTCGTCCAGGTCTGTCTACTCCGTCTGTTGTTTTGTTAGTTATAGTGAAGTTCGTGTTTTTTCGTCTTGTCTTTAAATAAATTATGTGTTCACAACCCGCTGCGCCTTGGTTCCATCACTACTCCTCCTTTTCGGTTGAAGAGGAGGAGGACTACCGTTACAGAACCACCCACCAATCCAGAATCAAGCAGCGGTGTAATCGGAGGAAGGGACAGCGCAAGAAGGAGGAATGGACTTGGGACGATGTTTTGGACGGTAAAGGTTGCTACACATGGGAGGAGATCCTGGCTGGAAGGGATCGCCTCCCATGGGAACAGCTGGAGGCACTGAGGAGAGCAGAGGCAACCGGAGAAGGGAACCGGAGTTATGAGGGGACGCGTTTAGCACGGAAGCCCGAAAAGCCCGTGAGTACCACCCAAAAATTTCTTGGGGGGGGGGGGCTAAGAGGTAGTGGGCCAAGGGCAGGTAGGAGACCTGCGCCCACTTCCCAGGCTAACCGTGGAGAGAGGGAGTACGGGCAGACGCCGTGTTACGCAGTAGAGCGCACGGTGTCTCCTGTACGTGTGCATAGCCCGGTGCAGGTTATTCCACCTCCCCGCACTGGTAGGGCTAGATTGAGCATTGAGCCAAGTGCCATGAAGCCGGCTCTACATATCTGGCCACCAGTACGTCTCCTTGGGCCGGCTTACATGGCACCAGCCTTACGCATGGTGTCCCCGGTTCGCCTACATAGCCCGGTGCGGGTTATTCCACCTCCCCGCACTGGTCGGGCGACGGGGAGCATTCAACCAGGTAAGGTTGGGCAGGCTCGGTGCTCAAGCGAGCCAGTACGCCTGCACGGTCCGGTATTTCCGGCGCTACCTCCCCGCCCCAGCCCAGTACCACCAGTGCCTACACCACGCACCAGGCTTCCAGTGCGTTTCCAGAGCCCTGTTCCTCCTCCACGCACTCTCTCTATGGTGCGTGTCTCCAGTCCGGTGCCTCCAGTTCCGGCACCACGCACCAGGCCTACAGTGCGTATCAGCCGGCCAGAGTCTGCCGTCTGCCCAACGGCGCCTGAACTGTCCGTCTGCCAAGCGCTGCATGAACTGCCCGTCTGCCATGAGCCTACAGAGCCTCCTGCCAGACAGGAGCAGCCAAAGCCTTCCGCCAGACAGGATCAGTCTGAGCCATCCGTCTCCGCAGCGCCATTTGAGCCATCCGTCTCCGCAGCGCCATTTGAGCCATCCGTCTCCCCAGCGCCATCTGAGCCATCCGTCTCCCCAGCGCCATCTGAGCCATCCGTCTCCCCAGCGCCGTCTGAGCCATCCGTCTGTACCGAGCCATTAGAGCCGCCCGTCTGTCCCGAGCCGTCAGAGCCGTTAGTCAGTCAAGAGCCGCTAGAGCCATTCGTCAGTCAGGATCTGCCAGAGCCGCCAACCAGACAAGATCTGCCAGAGCCGCCAACCAGACAGGATCTGCCAGAGCCGCCAACCAGACAGGATCTGCCAGAGCCGCCAACCAGACAGGATCTGCCAGAGCCGTCAGTGAGCCATGAGCGTCCAGAGCCGTCAGCCAGCCATGAGCGTCCAGAGCCGTCAGCCAGCCATGAGCGTCCAGAGCCGTCAGCCAGCCATGAGCGTCCAGAGCCGTCAGCCAGCCATGAGCGTCCAGAGCCGTCAGCCAGCCATGAGCGTCCAGAGCCGTCAGCCAGCCATGAGCGTACAGAGCCGTCAGCCAGCCATGAGCGTCCAGAGCCGTCAGCCAGCCATGAGCGTCCAGAGCCGTCAGCCAGCCATGAGCGTCCAGAGCCGTCAGCCAGCCATGAGCGTCCAGAGCCGTCAGCCAGCCATGAGCGTCCAGAGTCGTCAGCCAGTCATGAGCTGTCCCTCAGCCCAGAGCGGCTATTTATCCAGAACTGCCCCTCAGTCCAGAGCTGTCTCTCTGTCCGGAGCTGCCTTTCAGTCCGGAGTTGCCCCTCTATCCCGAGCTACCTCTCTATCCTGAGCTACCTCTCTATCCTGAGCTATCCCTCTGTCCTGAGCTATCCCTCTGTCCTGAGCTATCCCTCTATCCCGGTGCTGCCCCTTGTATCGATGTTACCCAAAAGATTTAGTGGGTGTAATATGAGGGTGGTCATTTGTAGGGGGAGATGTAAACTGGGATTGACTATGGTGGGGTGGGGACCTCGCCCTGAGCCTGAGCCACCACCGTGGTCAGATGCCCACCCTGACCCTCCCCTAGACTTTGTGCTGGTGCGCCCGGAGTTCGCACCTTATGGGGGGGGTTATGTCACGTTCCTGACCTATTTCTGTTAGTTTGTTGTATGTGTTAGTTGGTCAGGACGTGAGTTTGGGTGGGCATTCTATGTTTTCTGTTTCTATGTTGGTTTAAGGGTTGCCTGGTATGGCTCTTAATTAGAGGCAGGTGTTTGGCGTTCCTCTAATTGAGAGTCATATTTAGGTAGGTTGTTTCACAGTGTTCGTTGTGGGTGGTTGTCTCCTGTGTCAGTGTTTGTCGCACCATACGGGACTGTTCGGTTTGTTTTTGTACATCGTCATTTTGTGTAGTCTATTTTTCCCTGTTCGTGCGTTCTTCGTGTTTAATTTAAGTTCGTCGTCCAGGTCTGTCTACTCCGTTTGTTGTTTTGTTAGTGATAGTGAAGTTTGTGTTTTTTCGTCTTGTCTTTAAATAAATGATGTGTTCACAACCCGCTGCGCCTTGGTTCCATCACTACTCCTCCTTTTCGGTTGAAGAGGAGGAGGACTACCGTTACACTGGGAAATATGACTTCAGTGAGTTCAAGACAACTGGGAACTCAGAAAAAATTTGCTCCGACTGGGAAAATACGTTTTGAATGGTTGTTCAACACGGAATTGCAAGTAGGGAACTCGCGTCTCTTTCTAGAGCTCCGACCTGAAGATCACTGACGTCATCATGATTCAACCTTGTTTTTTTCGAGTTCCCAGTTGTCTTGAAAGCACCTTCTACGCCACCTTCCTGTTCAAGTGAGCACAGCACAACAAGGTGTCCAAAAATGTATTGTATACTGCTGCATAAATGATGTAATATGCCAGCGAGATATGTATACTGTACAGTAGCTAAAAGTAATACTAAGTACATGTTGTGTAGTAAACTTTTAGTAGCCCATGTGCCTCACCCTAATAATTTGGTCCCTTTTCCCCTCATAATTTTGCCTACTGTTCTGACTTGGTGGTGCACATGTAGCCTGTAGCCTGTTTTAGAGAAATGTCATCATCAAATATTGTAAGAGCTTTCATTATCTGCTTATATGCCCCCTTTATTTATCCTACGGTTCTGACTTGGTGTACAGGGAGAATACTGTAAGAACGGCCCATGGTCTGAATTCTGTCGCTCTAAATTTCAAAAGTGCTGAACAAATAAGCATTTCGCTACACTCGCATTAACATCTGCTAACCATGTGTATGTGTGACAAATAAAATTGATTTGATTTGAATAGTTATATTGACTACGTCCGTCCTAGCTCGCTCATTAATGTCTTAATCGAAATTACGGATTGCCTCTTATCCATTAATCGTCCCCTTATGCCATAGTTTGTACATCTCAATTGTCATTAGAAACCACATTTGCTGAAGCAAGTCAGCCATATCAGCTTTGTTTTTTTAAAAGGCAATAAATGAGGCTGAATTGACTGTTTCGCTGCCATGCAAGGCTCCCCTGATAGCCAGGTGTAGCAGTGGTAAGGTGTTGGGACTGCTGTTGGGACTCTGCTGTTAGGACAGCTTTATGTAGGTCCCAACAGTTTGTGGGCACTGTTTGTCACCATTATAGTGTAATTAATGTATTGTTTAGTGTTGTGTTGTGTAGTGACTTTGCTGGGCATGCACCCCAAACATTTTGGGGGAATTTGCCCCACCAGGATGTAAATGCTAAAATCGCCACTGGCACGGAGAACACCAGCACCCGGCACACCTGAAAGTAACGAGTGCTCTAAACAGCTGACTGACAAAAGCAAACAATGATAAATAATCGGATAAATCTAATGCATTGGAATCAAGGCTAATTTGATCAAGGACGCATGGCATAGAAATTGTGAAAATGAGGAAGTAGACCTACAAAGGAAAGTCTATGCATAAAGGAGCTCAGTTGAGGCCGAAATTCAGCACTAATGGATGGACAGTCACACCACAGAAATGAATGGTTAGACCATGAGAGAGAGGTGGGGGTCTTCGTTTCTTTGGAAGATCTTCATATTTACTACTGTAAAACATATATACCACTGCATTTTAAAGAAATACAAGAAGGGTTAAATTAGCATTATTTACATCTCATTCAGGGGAGCTTGTACCTGTACACTTTCCATCACCATGAAGAAAAACAATGCACAATACAGTAATTGAGTATATTGAGACATCAAGTGGTTTGTGATGATATGATGTGGCTCGGGTTGGTAGAGCATGGCACTTGCAATAATAGGGTTGTGGGTTTGATTCCCACGTTGGACCAGTATAAAAATGTATGCACTCAAGTTATAAGTTGTAAGAGCGTCTACTGAGAAGGAAGGAATAGATCATTTCAGTTGTCACAGAAATACACTACATGACCAAAAGTATGTGGACACCTGCTTGTCGAACCTCTCATTCCAAAATCATGGGCATTATGCAGTTGGTCCCCCCTTTTCTGATATAACAGCCTCCACTCTTCTGCGAAGGCTTTCCACTAGATGTTGGAACATTGATGCGGGGACTTGCTTCCATTCAGCCACAAGAGCATTAGTGAGGTCGGCCGATTAGGCCTGGCTCGCAGTCAGCGTTCCAATTCATCCCAAAGGTGTTCAGTGGTGTTGAGGTCAGGGCTCTGTGCAGGCCAATCAAGTTCTTCCACACCGATCTCAACAAACCATACCTGTAAGGGCCTCGCTTTGTGCACGGGAGCATTGTCATGCTGAAACCGGAAAGGGCCTTCCCCAAACTGTTGCCACAAAGTTGGAACCACAGTCTAGAATGCAATTGAATGCTGTAGTGTTAAGATTTCCCTTCAATGGAACTAAAGGGCCTAGCCCGAACTATGAAAAATAGCCCTAGACCATTATTCCACCACCACCAAACTTTACAGTTGGCACTATGCATTGGGAAAGGTAGCATTCTCCTGGCATACCCCAAACCCAAATTTGTCCATCAGGACTGCCAGATGGTGAAGTGTGATTCATCACTACAGAGAATGCGTTCCACTACTCCATAGTCTAACGGCAGCGAGGTTTACACCACTCTAGCCGACGCTTGGCATTACGCATTGTGATCTTAGGCTTGTTCGTGGCTGCTCGGCAATGGAAACCCATTTCATGAAGCTCCTGACAAACAGTTATTGTGCTGAAGTTGATTATTTAATATTTATGATGTTATTTTGTATTTTTGTTGACTCTGTTGACTCCAACATGGCGGAGAATGGCTGAGCGCTGTCTCAGATTATTGCATGCTGTGCTTTTTACTAAAGTTATTTTTTTTAATCTAACACAGCGGTTGCATTAAGAACCAGTGTATCTTTAATTATATGTACAACATGTATTTTTCAGCAAAGTTTATGATGAGTATTTCTGTATTTCACGTTGCTCTCTGTAATTATTCTGTCTGTTTTGGAGCCATTTCTGACCATGTCGCCAATGTAAAACCACGATTTGGAGCTATAAATATGCACATTTTCGAACAAAACATAAATGTATTGTATAACATGATGTCATAAGACTGTCATCTGATGAAGTTGTTCAAAGGTTAGTGATTAATTTTATCTCAATTTGTGGTTTTTGTGAAAGCTATATTTGCGGTGAAAAAATGGCGTTGTGTGTTGGGCTATTGTGGTGAGCTAACATAAATAAATGTTGTGTTTTCGCTGTAAAACATTTTAAAAATCGGACATGTTGGCTGGATTCACAAGATGTTTATCTTTCATTTGATGTATTGGACTTGTGATTTCATGAAATTATATTATATTCTCTGTGGCGCTAGGCTAGGCTATGCTAGTCAGCATTTCTGATGAGAATGATCCCGGATCCGGGATGGGTAGTCCAGAAAGGTTTTAAGAGGCATTAGAAGAAGACAAACATGTATGTTACCAATTGAACGACATCTATTGCAGGATAAGTCATTGTTAAAGTTTACATAGCTGGCCATATATGGATGTTACATTTTACTTTATGGGTTGGTTATGTAAGCATCTTCTAACCCATTGCTTTCTACTACATATAAAAATACGAGTAAATTATGTCTTTACATTAAAAACCGAAGTCTATCAGAATTCCTGTCATTCCAACAAATGTTATAGCCCTTGGAAATATGGAAGTATAGATTAGCTAATTTGTTTTTCCTGAGCATGGCCCCAAAACTAAGGACTTATTAGCCAGCCCTACTCGGTTGTTTGATTTTGTTGTCATGGAGGACTGATTGGGTTCATTGATTTGAGTTGAAAAATAAATTATACGCTCATGGAATGGCATGCTTTGCCAAGAGTGTGCAAACTGTCATCAAGGCAAAGGGTGGCTACTTTGAAGAATCTAAAATGTAAAATATATTTGTATTTGTTTAACACTTTTTTGGTTACTACATGATTTCTTATGTGTTATTTCATAGTTTTGAGGGCTCCTGTCAGACTCTGCATCTCAGTGCTAGAGGCGTCACTACAGACCCTGGTTCGATTCGAGACTGTATCACAAGGCCGTGATTGGGAGTCCCATACGGCGGTGCACAATTGGCCCAGCCTCGTTTGGGCTTGGCCGGGGTAGGCCGTCGTTGTAAATAATAACTTGTTCTTAACTGACTTGCGTGTGCAAACTTTTGACTGGTAATGTATATATCAATCAATCAATCAATCAAGTTTATTTTATATAGCCCTTCGTACATCAGCTAATATCTCGAAGTGCTGTACAGAAACCCAGCCTAAAACCCCAAACAGCTAGTAATGCAGGTGTAGAAGCACGGTGGCTAGGAAAAACTCCCTAGAAAGGCCAAAACCTAGGAAGAAACCTAGAGAGGAACCAGGCTATGAGGGGTGGCCAGTCCTCTTCTGGCTGTGCCGGGTGGAGATTATAACAGAACTATGCCAAGATGTTCAAAAATGTTCATAAGTGACAAGCATGGTCAAATAATAATCATGAATAAATGTCAGTTGGCTTTTCTAAGCCGATCATTAAGAGTTGAAAACAGCAGGTCTGGGACAGGTGGCGGTTCCATAACCGCAGGCAGAGAAACTGGAATAGCAGCAAGGCCAGGCTGACTGGGGACAGCAAGGAGTCACCACGCCCGGTAGTCCCGACGTATGGTCCTAGGGCTCAGGTCCTCTGAGAGAAAGAAAGAGAGAAGGAGAAAATTAGAGAGAGCCAAGATTTTCAAAATGTTCATAAATGACAAGCATGGTCAAATAATAATCAGGAATAAATGTCAGTTGGCTTTTCATAGCCGATCATTAAGAGTTGAAAACAGCAGGTCTGGGACAGGTAGGGGTTCCGTAACCGCAGGCAGAACAGTTGAAACTGGAATAGCAGCAAGGCCAGGCGGACTGGGGACAGCAAGGAGTCATCATGCCCGGTAGTCCTGACGTATGGTCATAGGGCTCAAGTTCTCAGAGAGAGAGAAAGAAAGAGAGAACGGGAGAATTAGAGAGAGCATACTTAAATTCACACAGGACACTGGATAAGACAGGAGAAGTACTCCAGGTATAATCAACTGACCCTAGCCCCCCGACACATAAACTACTGCAGCATAAATACTGGAGGCTGAGACAGGAGCGGTCAGGAGACACTGTGGCCCCATCCGAAGATACCCCCGGACAGGGCCAAACAGGAAGGATATAACCCCACCCACTTTGCCAAAGCACAGCCCCCGCACCACTAGAGGGATATCTTCAACCACCAACTTACAATCCTGAGACAAGGCCGAGTATAGCCCACAAAGATCTCCACCACAGCACAAACCAAGGGGGGGGGGGGGGGCGCCAACCCAGACAGGAAGATCACGTCAGTAACTCAACCCACTCAAGTGACGCACCCCTCCTAGGGACGGCATGAAAGAGCACCAGTAAGCCAGTGACTCAGCCCCTGTAATAGGGTTAGAGGCAGAGAATCCCAGTGGAGAGAGGGGAACCGGCCAGGCAGAGACAGCAAGGGCGGTTCGTTGCTCCAGAGCCTTTCCGTTCACCTTCACACTCCTGGGCCAGACTACACTCAATCATATGACCTACTGAAGAGATAAGTCTTCAGTAAAGACTTAAAGGTTGAGGCCGAGTCTGCGTCTCTCACATGGGTAGGCAGACTGTTCCATAAAAATGGAGATCTATAGGAGAAAGCCCTGCCTCCCGCTGTTTGCTTAGAAATTCTAGGGACAATTAGGAGGCCTGCGTCTTGTGACCGTTGCGTACGTATAGGTATGTACGGCAGGACCAACTCGGAAAGATAGGTAGGAGCAAGCCCATGTAACGCTTTATAGGTTAACAGTAAAACCTTGAAATCAGCCCTTGCCTTAACAGGAAGTCAGTGTAGGGAAGCTAGCACTATAGTAAAATATATCAAATTTCTTGGTTCTAGTCAGGATTCTAGCAGCCGTATTTAGCAATAACTGAAGTTTATTTAGTGCTTTATCCGGGTAGCCGGAAAGTAGAGCATTGCAGTAGTCTAACCTAGAAGTAACAAATGCATGGATTAATTTTTCTGCATCATTTTTGGACAGAAAATTTCTGATTTTTGCAATGTTACGTAGATGGAAAAAAAAAAGATGTCTTGATATGTTCGTCAAAAGAGAGATCAGGGTCAAGAGTAACGCCGAGGTCCTTCACAGTTTTATTTGAGACGACTTTACAACCATCAAGATGAATTGTCAGATTTAACAGAAGATCTCTTTGTTTCTTGGGACCTAGAACAAGCATCTCTGTTTTGTCCTAGTTTAAAAGTAGAAAGTTTTCAGCCATCCACTTCCTTATGTCTGAAACACAGGCTTCTAGCGAGGGCAATTTTGGGGCTTCACCATGTTTCATTGAAATGTACAGCTGTGTGTCATCCGCATAGCAGTGAAAGTTAACATTATGTTTTCGAATAACATCCCCAAGAGGTAAAATATATAGTGAAAACAGTAGTGGTCCTAAAACGGAACCTTGAGGAACACCGAAATGTACAGTTGATTTGTCAGAGGACAAACTATTCACAGAGACAAACTGATATCTTTCCGACAGGTAAGATCTAAACCAGGCCAGAACTTGTTCGTGTAGACCAATTTGGGTTTCCAGTCTCTCCAAAAGAATGTGGTGATCGATGGTGTCAAAGGCAGCACTAAGGTCTAGTAGCACGAGGACAGATGCAGAGCCTCGGTCTGACGCCATTAAAAGGTCATTTACCACCTTCACAAGTGCAGTCTCAGTGCTATGATGGGGTCTAAAACCAGACTGAAGCATTTCGTATACATAGTTTGTCTTCAGAAAGGCAGTGAGTTGCTGCGCAACAGCTTTTTCTAAAATCTTTGAGAGGAATGGAAGATTCGATATAGGCCGATAGTTTTTTATAATTTCCGGGTCAAGGTTTGGCTTTTTCAAGAGAGGCTTTATCACTGCCACTTTTAGTGAGTTTGGTACACCTCCGGTGGATAGAGAGCTGTTTATTATGTTCAACATAGGAGGGCCAAGCACAGGAAGCAGTTCTTTCAGTAGTTTAGTAGGAATAGGATCCAGTATGCAGCTTGAAGGTTTAGAGGCCATGATCATTTTCATCATTGTGTCAAGAGATATAGTACTAAAACACTTAAGTGTCTCTCCCGATCCCAGGCCCTGGCAGAGCTGTGCAGATCCAGGACAGCTAAGCCCTGGAGGATTATGCAGATTCAAAGAGGAGTCCGTAATTTGCTTTCTAATGGTCATGATCTTTTCCACAAAGAAGTTCATGAATTTATTACTGCTGAAGTGAAAGCCATCCTCTCTTGGGGAATGCTGCTTTTTAGTTAGCTTTGCAACAGTATCAAAAATAAATTTTGGATTGTTCTTATTTTCCTCGATTAAGTTGGAAAAGTAGGATGATCGAGCAGCAGTGAGGGCTCTTCGGTAGTGCACGGTACTGTCTTTCCAAGCTAGTCGGAAGACTTCCAGTTTGGTGTGGCGCCATTTCCGTTCCAATTTCCTGGAAGCTTGCTTCAAAGCTCGGGTATTTTCTGTGTACCAGGGAGCTAGTTTCTTATGACAAATGTTTTTCGTTTTTAGGGGTGCAACTGCATCTAGGGTATTGCGCAAGGTTAAATTGAGTTCCTCAGTTAAGTGGTTAACTGATTTTTGTCCTCTGACGTCATTGGGTAGGCAGAAGGAGTCTGGAAGGGCATCAAGGAATTTTTGTGTTGTCTGAGAATTTATAGCACGACTTTTGATGCCTCTTGGTTGGGGTCTGAGCAGATTATTTGTTGCGATTGCAAACGTAATAAAATGGTGGTCCGATAGTCCAGGATTATGTGGAAAAACATTAAGATCTACAACATTTATTCCATGGGACAAAACTAGGTCCAGAGTATGACTGTGGCAGTGAGTAGGTCCAGAGACATGTTGGACAAAACCCACTGAGTCGATGATGGGTCCAAAAGACTTTTGGAGTGGGTCTGTGGACTTCTCCATATGAATATTAAAATCACCAAAAATTAGAATATGATCTGCTATGACTACAAGGTCTGATAGGAATTCAGGGAACTCAGAGAGGAACGCTGTATATGGCCCAGGAGGCCTGTAAACAGTAGCTATAAAAAGTGATTGAGTAGGCTGCATAGATTTCATGACTAGAAGCTCAAAAGACGAAAACGTCATTTTTTTTTTTGTAAATTTAAATTTGCTATCGTAAATGTTAGCAACACCTCCGCCTTTGCGGGATGCACGGGGGATATGGTCACTAGTGTAACCAGGAGGTGAGGCCTCATTTAACACAGTAAATTCATCAGGCTTAAGCCATGTTTCAGTCAGGCCAATCACATCAAGATTATGATCAGTGATTAGTTCATTGACTATGACTGCCTTTGAAGTGAGGGATCTAACATTAAGTAACAATATTTTGAAATGTGAGGTATCACGATCTCTTTCAATAATGTCAGGAATGGAGGAGGTCTTTATCCTAATAAGATTGCTAAGGCGAACACCGCCATGTTTAGTTTTGCCCAACCTAGGTCGAGGCACAGACACAGTCTCAATGGGTATGGCTGAGCTGACTACACTGACTGTGCTATTGGCAGACTCCACTAAGCTGGCAGGTTGGCTAACAGCCTGCTGCCTGGCCTGCACCCTATTTCATTGTGGGGCTAGAGGAGTTAGAGCCCTATCTATGTTGGTAGATAAGATGAGAGCACCCCTCCAGCTAGGATGGAGTCCGTCACTCCTCAGCAGGTCATGCTTGGTCCTGTTTGTGGGTGAGTCCCAGAAAGAGGGCCAATTATCTACAAATTCTATCTTTTGGGAGGGGCAGAAAACAGTTTTCAACCAGCGATTGAGTGCTGAGACTCTGCTGTAGAGCTCGTCACTCCCCCTAACTGGGAGGGGGCCAGAGACAATTACTCGATGCCGACACATCTTTCTAGCTGATTTACACGAGGAAGCTATGTTGCACTTGGTGACCTCTGACTGTTTCATCCTAACATCGTTGGTGCCGACGTGGATAACAATATCTCTATACTCTCTACACTCGCCAGATATATAATTTATAAATCCAAAAATAGATGTAGCAAGATTTCCGCTTTAAGTCTATCAAAAGTGTGCAAGTTTGAGCATGTGTCCATTAGGCCTATGGATTTTTTTTGTCAGCATGAATTAGACTGAGCAATAAAAGCTCCACTTTTATTCCATAGTCTGGGATCCGCACTAAACAGCTTTTACAAGAGTGCATTTTTCTCTGCCTGTCCACTGGTTTCAAAAACAATGATTGGTAGGCAGCTTAAAACTTCTTGCGACTATAGGGGGTGCTGTTTTCTCATTAGCATAATTTGCATTACAGATTAAACGGCTTCCTACTCAATTCTTGCTCGTACAATATGCATATTATTACTATTATTGGATAGAAAACACTCTCTAGTTTCTATAGCCGTTGGAATTTTGTCTCTGAGTGAAACAGAACTCAATCTACAGCACTTTTCATGATAGGGAGTCAGATTTCAAACATTTTGGCCACTGATCTGGAGTCAGTTTAAAGCTCACTGTAAATGCTTTGGAGAAACAGACACTGCTTACATCTTCCCCTGGATGTCAGTGCGTGATGATGCTTTGAATGGTGTCGATTGCGCAATCAGTTTCTCTATAAGACACCAAATAGCGGAAGTAGCTTCCCTTTGCTGCCTGCGCCTTGCGCGCGAAGGACATCGGGCTCGCCTCCTTCCAAGCGTTAGTTTAGCCAGTAATATTTCTCCGGTCATGTTTTTACCCGTTATAGGTGTTAACAGCATCATAAGGTAGTTAATTTGAACCGTTGTATAGCAATTTATATCCTTTTAGTGCGATTTTGAGGCATTGCTTTGTTGTGCACTTTGAAGCGCTGGGCACATTTCGGGGTCCCGGTCGTACGTTAGTGGGCATTTCGACGGACAAGTGGACATCTTTCGACCAAAAGAAGATTAGACCCATGAAAGGATTCTTTGCCCAAGATTCTGATGGAAGAACAGCTCACAGTAAGAACAATTTATGATGATAAATCGTGTTTCTGTCGAAAAATGTTAAACGCTTATGCCGCCATTTTGTTTTGTATAGCTTCGCTTGGCGCAACCTGTATTGAAAAGTAAGGATAATTTAAAAAATGTAAATCAGCGATTGCATTAAGAACTAATTTGTCTTTCGATTCCTGTCAACCCTGTATTTTTTAGTCAAGTATATGATTAGGTATTGATTAAACTAGATCACTCAAAGATGGCGAACGACATTTCCAGGCTTGTTATGCTACTATTTTCATTGTATAACCACGTTTTTTATGGCTAAATATGCACATTTTCGAACAAACTCTATATGTATGTTGTAATATGATGTTACAGGAGTGTCATCTGAAGAATTCTGAGAAGGTTAGTGAAAATATTTATATATATTGGCGATGATACGATATCGCTCTCTTTGGCTAGAATCAGTGCTCGGGTAACGTTTGCATATGTGGTATGCTAATATAACGATTTATTGTGTTTTCGCCGTAAAACACTTAGAAAATCTGAAATGTTGTCTGAATTCACAAGATCTGTGTCTTTCCATTGCTATGTGCTGTGTATTTTTAAGAAATGTTTTATGATGAGTAAATTGGTCATACAAGTTGCTCTCTGTAGTAATTCTAGTCGCTTTGGTGAGATTTGTGATGCAAATGGCAAACTATGATTTATACCTGAAATATGCACATTTTTCTAACAAAACCTATCCTATACCATAAATATGTTATCAGACTGTCATCTGATGAGGTTTTTTCTTGGTTAGTGGCTATCAATATCTTAGTTTAGCCGAATTGGTGATAGCTACTGGTGTTGAGAAAAAATGGTGGACAAAGAAAAATAGTGTATTTTGCTAACGTGTTTAGCTAATAGATTTACATATTGTGTCTTCCCTGTAAAACATTTTAAAAATCTGAAATGGTGGCTTTATTCACAAGATCTGTATCTTTCATTAGGTGTCTTGGACTTGTGATTTAATGATATTTAGATGCTACTATTTAAGTGTGACGCTATGCTAGCGATGCTAATCAGTGTGGGGGGTGGGGGGGGGTTGAGGCTCGTTAGAGGTTAAACTTCTAGAATTCAACCATTATTGGGTTCAAATACACATTTAGATTTGTGAACAGCCATCCACAACAACCACAATCCGTAAACGCAAATAACTTAATGAGAGAGTAGTAGTGTGATTAACATCAATGCGCTATGTAGATATCAATAATAAGTGATATCCGTATCGCCGTAGACTACACCACTACTGTCATCTTTACCTCCAAGTGTTAATTCAAATTGGATCATCTTCGGATGCCGACAGCAGTCGCATAATTGAAGACATAGCTTGGACTGTAGCCTACAAAAGCCTATTCCTGCTCTTTTCCCACGATCTATTAAACACATTTGGTCTGTTATCATAGTGGTCTCTGACTTGTGGTCAGACTCGCTCAGGTGGAACAAATTTAAATGTGCGCCTTTTTTCAATGCTGATTTGAAAGTCATTGAGTAAACAGAGAAGTGTCAAATATTGTTTTCCGCAAACAACCTTTCTGAATTTAAAACTAATCCTCGAAGTAAATCATCTAGTTTTTCAAAAGTATCGGTAATCTGATAATGTAGTTTTGCTGGTAATGTAACGGATTACAGTTCCCGTTTTTGGTAATCCCTTACATGTAATCCGTTACTCCCCAACCCTGTAAAATAGTAAAATAAAGAAAAACCCTTGAATGAGTAGGCGTGTCCAAACTTTTGACTGGTACTGTATATCAAGCAAGTATTTTTATATTCCACAGAGTATTATCAGATGAACAGTTCTGTACAGATAATGATCGGACTCACGTTACAAATGCTGGTTAACAATCCAATACATTTAGTTTAAATTGTTTCACAAAAGTAGTGCGCTAGTCTTTTACTAGTCCTGTATTAGCAGACCAATATAGACTTCATCAGCACAGGCAAATGGCTGCTGCAAGAAAACGTACGCTATCTGGATTTGAAGATTTGATGGGAAAAGACGGGAAAACAAAGATTTTCAAAGACAGCGGCGAGAAGATACACATTGCAGCTCTGATCCTAGCTAGGGGAGGCAGTAAGGGGATCCCCCGGAAGAATATAAAAGTTCTGGCCGGTGTCCCGCTCATCGGATGGGTTCTGAGAGCTGCCGTGGATTCCAAACAGTTTGACAGGTGATTCAGTTCAATCTACAAATTATTTTCCAATGTAGCTACAGTATATGGATTTGCTCTGAGGCTGTTAATAATAATTAGCTGCACCAAATGCATGTGACATTCTTGTTTTGCGTGCACGGATAATATTGTTCATCCTAGTGATAAAGTCTATGTTGTCTATGATGATTGATGCGTCTAGTCATATCGGTACATTATTAATTGTTTGTGTGTGAATATAAACCCATGTCAAATTCGTATTGAAATAGTTTGTCAAGAGGATGTTTGAACATTTGCTGTCTCTGACTTTGTCTTGCTACGCAAGACCGGATTGCATTGATGTAGACTACTTGCAGTGGTGTACTTAAGTAAAAATAGTTTGCAGTACTACTTACGTCGTTTTTTGTGGTATCTGTACTTTTACTTGACTATTTATATGTTTGAGTACTTTTACTCCACTACATCCCAAAGGAAAATAATTTACTTTTTACTCCATCAATTTTCCCTGACACCCAAAAGTACTCGTTGAATGCTTACAAGGGATGACCAAGGATGTTCTCTTTATAAGTGTGTGAATTGGACCATTTTCATGTCCAACTGCCTCTGATCTGGCAGACTCACTAAACACAAATGCTTAATTTCTAAGTCATGTCTGAGTGTTGGAGTGTGCCCCTGCCTATCCATATAAAAAAAATGAAAATCATGCCATCTGGTTTGCTTAATACAAGGAATTTGAAATTATTTATACTTTTGATACATAAGTATATTTAAAACCAAAAACTTTTTAGTCTTTTACTCAAGTGGTATTTTATTTGGTCACTTTTACTTACGTCATTTTCTATAAAGGCATCTTTACTTTTACTCAAGGATGACAATTTGGGTACTTTTTCCACCACTGCCTACTTGTTACAAAGCCTGAGGAATCAACTTCTTCAGTTCTTTCTCCCACCAGTGTGTGGGTATCAACTGATCATGATGACATTGAGAAGGTGGCCAAGGCATGGGGAGCTCAGGTTCACCGCAGGAGCCCAGAGGTGTCCAAAGACTCTTCCAGCTCTCTCGACACTATCCAGGAATTTGCCCGATTAAACCCAGGTAAGGGGTAAATCTCAATTGTAATTTCCTTGATTCCTCATGTCCTCACTCCTTGCCTCCTTCTCGCTCGAAATGCATTAGAGGAGGAGATCTGAGTGGAGGAACTGCAAATCTTCTGCTCCAATGTGCTGGGAGAAGGAGACAAGGAGGGAAGTGTGAGGAATCAAGACAATAGAATTGTGATTTACTCAATGGCATAGCAACAGGGAAGTATCAACGTTTGTTATAATTTATTGTGACAAAACCACACCCTCTTTGATGCTTCACTGTCTTTGTTAGGACTCGTAGGCAGCGCTTTGTTATAGATGCCAGCCATTAATGGAAAATATGCAGAAGAACATATTAGCTAGACTACGGCTCTGGGGCGATATATATCAAGAATCTCAGAGCAAGAATACTGATCTAGGATCAGTCCCGCCCTGCCCATGTAGTCTTATTCATTGTGTTCTTTGAGGCAAAACTGATTGTAAATCTGTAGTCCTCCTCTGAGACACTTGATTACATACGACCTCCAGGGCCGTAGTGCCTGCTGCAGGTTTTCATTCCTGCCTTTTAATCAGAGCCTGAGTACCACTTGCTGGGAAACCAGATGTACTGTCTGACTCTCCACTCTCCAGCCAATCAGTGACCGTTCTTGTCTAGCTAGGTAGAAACAAAACCAGCACGACTGTCATCAATGAAAATGTGTTGTCTTTTAGTTCAATTTCTAATCTAAACGTAATCCCAATCCGAGTAAATTGTTGCATATCAAGTATAAACAGTTTCAGTTGATAGCTTATTGATAGTCTGAGAGTGACTATAGACAACCCATGAATAGGAGATTATCCAAATAATGTGGGACTCACTCCGTAGCTACAAATGTCAACAGTGACCATATAGGTTTATTCATATCTCATATCATATGACCATCTGATTAAATAAGGGATAAATCCAATATCTGCTGTGTTGTGTTGACTTCCTCCAGAGGTGAATGTGATCTGTCACATCCAGGCTACGTCTCCCTGCTTGCACCCCTTCCACCTGAAGGAGGCCCTGGAGTTGATCACCAATCAGGGCTTCACGTCTGTCTTCGCCGTGGCCCGACAACACCACTTCCGCTGGCAGGAGGTCAAGAAAGGAGGTATGGGATAGCCATGTGTTATGTTTAGAGCTTTCCGGGATAGACTTGTGCTATGTTTCGGGACTTCCAGGATAGCCTTGTGTTATGTTTAGGGCCTTACACGTAGGTTTGTTTTCCCGGACACAGATTAACCCTATTCCTGGATTTATAAAAGGTAAATGGAGAATCTCCATTAAATTCTTTGTAGTCTAGGATTAGGCTTAATCTGTGCCTGAGGAAAAGCTGTCCCAGGAGTTTGCCCTGGCCACATCAACATAGCCAGGAATGTAACGCTCGTCGTCGGTGGAAGGAAGAGTGGACCAAAGCGCAGCGTGGAAAGTGTTCATGATATTTATTTACAAGAAACACTCAAACCAAAATAACAAATACAAAAACGAAAGTGAACAGTTCCGTCAGGCACAGACACTAAACAGAAAATAACACCCCACAAAACCCAAACGGAAAATCACAACTTATATATGATCCCCAATCAGAGACAACGATAGACAGCTGCCTCTGATTGGGAACCACACTCAGCAAAACAACAAAGAAATAGAAAGCGTAGATTTTCCCATCCGAGTCACACCCTGACCCAACCAAACATAGAGAATAAATAAGGATCTCTAAGGTCAGGGCGTGACAAGGAAAAACTTGAGTGACCTAGATATGTTGTATTTGAAAATACCTACCCAATATAGCTTGTTGTAAGATGCTAATGTTCAATGATAATTAATTGTTTATATAGTGCCTTTCACAAGCACAATACATGGAAGTCATCCCATCCACCACCAATCACTGTGTATCACAATAGAGAGATGAGGGGTGATTAGACAAGTATGTTTTTTTCTCCTCTGGACCAGGAAAATCTAATCAAATCAAATGTTATTGGTCACACACATATTTAGTAGACGTAACCTTTAAGGGCTAGGAGTCCCGCTAGCAGGACAACTTCCAGTGAACCTGGAGGGTGGGCAATTCAAATAAATAATCTTAACAATTACGGATATTAAACATTTAGGTACATATAAATGTCTTATATCGGTTGCAAGCTTAAATTCCTGTTAATCTAACTGCACTGTCTGATTTACAGTAGCTATTACAGCGAAAACATTCCATGCGATTGTTTGAAGACGGCTCCCCACATCAAAATATTTTTCCACCAGCACAGGTTTCATAAATTCACAAATAGCGATGAAATATTCACTTACTTTTTGAAAATCTTCCTTTGATTTGTCATTCAAAGGGTCCCAGCTATAACATGTAGTGTCGTTTTGTTAGATAAAATCCTTCTTTATATCCCAAAAAGTCAGTTTAGTTGTCGCCATCGATTTGAGTAATCCACTCGTTCAACATTCAGAGAAAGGAATCCGAAAATCTACCCCTAAACTTTGTTTCAACAAGTCAAAATACGTTTCTATTTACTCCTCAGATACCCTAAAA
This sequence comes from Salvelinus fontinalis, assembly GCF_029448725.1. Lineage (NCBI taxonomy): Eukaryota > Metazoa > Chordata > Actinopteri > Salmoniformes > Salmonidae > Salvelinus > Salvelinus fontinalis. Next base: position 18,395,301 of record NC_074706.1, read on the forward strand.
TGTAATCAAAATATAATATTTCTTACAGAAAGAAGTATGGTCAATAGGAAACCGATTTTAGCAGGTGCGTCCTGTCTTCATGGCACGCCCTAACACGAATTTCCAAGACTGTGTCCCTGTACTAAAACTGATATTTCTTATTCATTTTTGAAGTTACAAGCCTGAAACCTTGAAAATAGACTGCTGACACCCTGTGGAAGCCATAGGAATTGCAGGGAGCTAATTTTCAGTTTGACCTTATACTTGCCATTCTAAGAGGATGCTCTCTCTCAAAAAAATTCTGGTTGGTTTTTCTTTGGATTTTCTCCTACCATATCTATTGTGTTATATTCTCTTACATTTTTTTAACATTTCTACAAACTTCAAAGTGTTTTCTTTACAATGGTACCAGTTGTATGCATATCCTGGCTTCAGGGCCTGAGCAACAGGCAGTTTACTTTGGGCACGTCATTCAGGCGGAAATTTAGAAAAAAGGGGCCTAGCCCCAAAATGCAGATGTAGCAAAATGCATGTGTTCCAAACTCCAAAAGTGAAGTAGTATCTAACAATTCACAACAATACACACAAATCTAAAAGTAAAAGAATGGAATTCAGAAATATATAAATATTAGGGCAAGCATTGGCTGAGTGGCATTCACTAAAATACAGTACAGTATAAACATATGAAATGAGTAAAACAGTATGTAAACATTATTAAAGTAACTAGTGTTCCATTTAAAGTGACCAGTGATTCCATGTCTATGTACATAGGGCAGCAGTCTCTAAGTGACAGGGTTGAGTAACTGGGAAGTAGCCGGCTAGTGATGGCTATTTAACAGTCTGATGGCCTTGAGTTAGAAGCTGTTTTTCAGTCTCAACTTTGATGCACCTGTACTGACATCGCCTTCTTGGATGGTAGTGGGGTGAACAGGCAGTGGCTCGGGTGGTTTTTGTTCTTGATTATCTTTTTTGCCTTCCTGTGACATCGGGTGCTGTAGGTATCCTGGAGGGCAGGCAGTGTGCCCCGGTGATGCATTGGGCAGACTGCACCACCCTCTGGAGAGCCCTGCGGTTCTGGGCGGTGCAGTTGCCATACCAGGCTGTGATACAGCCCGACAGGATGCTCTCAATTATACATCTGTAAACGTTTGTGAGGGTCTTGAGGGCCAAGCCGAATTTCTTCAGCCTCCTGAGGTCGAAGAGGCGCTGTTGCGCCTTCTTCACCACACTGTCTGTGTTGGTGGACCATTTCAGATTGTCAGTGATGTGTACGCTGAGAAACTTGAAGCTTTTCACCTTCTCCACTGCTGTCCCGTCGATGTGAATAGGGGTGTGCTCTCTCTGTTGTCTCCTGAAGTCCATGATCAGCTTCTTAGTTTTGTTGACATTGAGGGAGAAGTTATTTTCCTGGCACCACTCCGCCAGGGTCCTCACCTCCTCCCGGTAGGCTGTCTCGTCATTGTTGGTAATCAGGCCTACTACTGTTGTGTCGTCTGCAAATGTGATGATTGAGTTAGAGGTGTGTGGCCACGCAGTAATGGGTGAACAGGAGTAAAGGAGGGGGCTAATTACGCACCCCTGTGGGGCCCCTGTGTTGAGGATCAGCGAAGTGGAGGTGTTGTTTCCTACCTTCACCACCTGGAGACGGCCAGTCAGGAAGTCCAGGACCCAGATTCAGACCTAGGGCCTCGAGCTTAATGATAGTATTAACCATAGTTAGAACCTATTAACTAATATTGATTATTTTGCTCTCTCCTCTTCAGGTAGTGTTGCCACCAAGCCACTGAACCTTGACCCGTCTACCAGGCCCCGGAGACAGGACTGGGATGGAGAGCTGTGTGAGAACGGATCTTTCTACATTCATACCAGAGCGACAATAGAGGAAGGCCTGCAGGTAACTGGCACTATACCCCATCGGGGCCCATACTCACAAAGTGTTTCAGGATAGGAGTGTTGGTCTAGGATCAGTTTTCCCTTTTCTATCATTATTAATAAGATTGTATGGGCAGGGAGGACCTGATTCTAGATCAGCACTCCTATCCTGAGACGCTTTATGAACACTGGCCCTGATATGTATGTCTGCTGCTGGAGGTGAACCCTATTTTCCTCAGGTGATCAATAATGTTTAGTCATTCAGTGGATGTGAGCTTGACCAGAGACAAAAGACACACTGAGAAATCGACTTGCTGATCTATAATTCTAGATATTCTATTGTCAACTGCCGTTGTTTCAAATGATAATTGAAATCCCCTTTCTCTTGCATTGTCTTTCTCAGGGGGGAAAGTGGGCTTACTATGAGATGCTGCCAGAGTACAGTGTGGATATTGATGTGGATATCGATTGGCCCGTGGCAGAACAGAGAGTACTGAGGTAGTCTGAAGTCACTAACTCAGAGCCTCACATTCTCACGTTCTCTCTCTCTCTCTCTCTCTTTCACTCTCTGTGTTTACTTGAACAATCTTAATCGGTGTCCCTTCCACGGGACGGTTGAGCTAACGTAGGCTAATGCGATTAACATAAGGTTGTAAGTAACAAGAACATTTCCCAGGACATAGACATGTCTGATATTGGCAGAAAGCTTAAATTCTTGTTAATCCAACTGCACTGTCCAATTTAATGTAGCTATTACAGTGAAAGAATACCATGTTATTGTTTGAGGAGAGTGCACAATTTTGAACATGAAAAGTTATTAATAAACAAATTAGGCACATTTGGGCAGTCATGACACAACAGTTTGAACAGAAATGCAATGGTTCATTGGATTAGTCTAAATCTTTGAACATACACTGCTGCCATCTAGTGGCCAAAACCTAAATTGCAGCTGGGCTGGAATAATACATTATGGCCTTTCTCTTGCATTTCAAAGATGATGGTACAAAAAAATACAAAAGAACAGTTTGTTTTTTCTTTGTATTATCTTTTACCACATCTATTGTGTTATATTCTCCTACATTCCTTAAAATGGTACCAAGAATATGCATATCCTTGCTTCAGGGTCTGAGCTACAGGCAGATAGATTTGGGTATGTCATTTTAGGCGAAAATTGAAAAAAAGGGCGGATCCTCAAGAGGCAACACAATAAACATTGATGTAACACAGAGGAGCCGTTATACAGATGTATTTCCCTGTGTGTTCTGGTATGACAACTGCTTGGCATTCGACCGCAAGGCGCTACGAAGGGTAGTGGATATGACCCAGTACATCACTAGGTCCGAGCTCCCTGCCATTAAGGAACTTTATACCAGTCGGGGTCAGAAAAAGGCCCTAAAAATTGTCAAAGACTCCAGCCCTAAATCATAGACTGTTCTCTCTGCTACCGCACTGCAAGCAGTACCAATGCACCAAGTCTGGAAACAACAGGACCCCCAAGCTATAAGACTGCTAAATAGTTAGTTAAATAGTAAACCAATAGCTACTTGGAATATCTGCAATGACTGTTTTTGCCCTAATCTCTTTTGACTCATCACATACGCTGCTGTTACTGTTTATCTATCCCGTTGCCTAGTCATTTTATCCCTACCTATATGTACATATCTGCCCTCAACTACCTCGTATCCCTGCACAATGACTCGGTACTGGTACCCTGTGTATATAGCCAAGTTATCATTACTCATTGTGTATGTATTACTTGAGTTAATTTGTACTTTTTTTTCTCTCTCTGCATTGTTGGGATTGGCCCGTAAGTAAGCGTTTCACCTTTAGTCTACACCAGTTGTTTTACGAAGCATGTGATAAGATTTGATACAATTGTATTTGACCTGTTCCTCTCCAGGTTTGGTTACTTTGGCCTGGACAAGCCTGAGGTGGTGCGTCTGCTGCTGTGTAACATCTCAGGCTGTCTGACTGACGGCCGCGTCCTCATCTCTGTCTCTGGAGAGGAGATGATCTCTGTCAACACCAGAGATACCATGGGTATCCGCATGCTGCAGAGAGAGGGGGTGGAGGTACGTAGACTATAGATATAGAACATATAGAACATACACCAGAGAGGGAAAAGAGATACAGTACAAAGATAATGCGACGAATACTGATGATTGAAGATTGACGTAGATTCATTGGAATTTAAAAGATCACATATGGTAACAGCAAATAGTGACAGACAGGCTTACTTTATTTTTTACAGTTGAAAGAGAATCCCAATCATGTGATTACTGCTTCCACAAATACATGTGTTGTCTATGTTGTAATAGGAATTTCCAGGTGAACAAAAAGAACAGCGTTGGTAAAGTCAATCAAAAATATATTGGTTTTATTACAAGTTGCAAAAGGGAGACACCATGCAGCCCAGAAGCAGAGAACACGTCTAACTGACCTCTTGGAGACGGGGCCTTTCTATCCTAATCAGACAGCACCAAATGTTCTGTAAACACCAGCCCGAGAGGCTTGTAGGAAGACAAAACAAAAAGGCAGCAACTGTCAGCTGCTACAGAATCACAGTGTTCACAGGTTGTCATCAATACAATGCAACAGTGAATAATCAGTGTGTCCTCGGTCCTTGTACATCCAGTCTGGCGTCAACTACTATCAACAGATAGGAGAATAATCCAAAACATTCAGTATCAAGTCTAGTGACCATCAACCTGCACCTTGAGTACCTTGAGAATCCCCGAGCTGACAAGGTAAAAATGTGGTGATCTGTCCCTGAACAAGGCAGTTAACCCACTGTTCACCGGTCATCATTGTAAATTAGAATTTGTTCTTAACTGACTTGCCTAGTTATTTTAAAAAAAATAGGCGGACTGTGATCTGGACCCAGAACGGGGTCAGTACGGACTGCGGGTTCTGACCGAGTTTTTAAAATAATAATTATATGAATATAAATACAATTTGGGGGGAGGGGGACATTTTGTTAGGATTTGACTCATGGTATGATCTGAACACACATAAGACATGGAAAATGTGTAGAATTGCGGGAAAAGAGTTTCAAAACTGCACATATTTCTCTCTGCCAACAAGAGGGGTGCGAACAGTTTGGGGTTGCGAGGTAGAGGTTTGTTAATATGCTGATAAATGACAATATCCATCCGAACCTTTGCCATCTAGGAAATGTGTGTGACCGGACCTTCTGAATTAGTATTAGAATATAATTACTTTATTTTTCCAGAAGACACTTTAGTTGTGGCAAGTCAGATAAGATAAAGATATATAGTAAACAAAAAAACGGCAACATTCACATGACAGATACAAATTCTTACAAGGTATATATACACTTAGTGTACAAAACATTAAGAATAGCTGCTCTTTCCATGACAAACTCACCGGGTGAAATATGATCCCTTATTGATGTCACTTGTTAAATGCACTTCATTCAGTGTAGATGAAGGGGAGGAGACAGGTTAAAAGAAGGATTTTTAAGCCTTGAGACAATTGAGACATGGATTGTGTGTGTGTGCCATTCAGTGGGTGAATGGGCAAGACAAAAGATTGAAGTGCCTTTGAACGGGGTATGGTAGTAGGTGCCAGGCGCACCGGTTTGTGCCAAGAACTGCAATGCTGCTAGGTTTTTCACACTCAACAGTTTCCTGTGTGTATCAAGAATTGTCCACCACCCAAAGGACATCCAGCCAACTTGACACAACTGTGGGAGTCAACATGGGCCAGCATCCCTGTGGAACACATTCGACACCTTATAGAGTCCTTGCCCAATGAATTGATATTAGCAACTCAATATTAGGAAGTCTGTTCTTAATGTTTTGTGCACTGTGTATATATTAGATAAATATAAGTCACAAACATCTGATTTCATTTAAAAGCCATGCTATAAAAAAAATAAACCTCTGTTAGATACCTGAGTCCAGCACAATAGCCAAGTTACTGTCTGCCCCTGGTACATCTAGATAAGCCACAGCTCATCACTGAAACCACCACCCATTAAACACTCACAGACCACTATTTACTCTAGCTGTCATGTGTATCACGTTTCAGGAGAAGACCCAGATGCAGATAGTGTCGAAGTAACAAAAGTTTATTCCTAGAACAGGGGGCAGGCAAAACGACAGGGGGCAGCAAAACGGGTCAGGCAGAGGCCAATAATAAATTTTTTCAGTTTTACAGCAAATTTCCTTCAATTCTACACATTTTGCAATAGGGTGGAGCTAAACGTTTGCCGTTTTTAATGATAACTGATGATTCATCGGCCCAACTCGGTCGGTAGTTCGTCCATGCTTACCACAAGTTTAGAAAGCTGGCTGCTTGACTAACTTAACAATCTTTAAAAAATAATAATAATAATACTGACTTGGGCTAATTGAGTGGCTGCTGATGCACAACCAAATGTTGAAATTGTACCTTGTGTATTCTATTATTCTAACTCAACAGGAAGTTGAGACCCCAACTGAGTCCCCCCCCCCCCCCCCCAAAAAAAAGGACAAATCAGAGCTTGCATAGAGAACTTAGACAATAAATCAAGTGTTTTATGCTGTCTCCTCCAGGTGATCCTGATCTCGTCCAGTGAGGACCTGACCAAGGCCTTGGCTGACAAGCTGTCCCAGAGGACGGGCTGCGAGGTTCGACAGCTGGGCAAGGACATCCATGGTGAGGCCAAAGCCATGATGGACGACAGGGATCTGGACTGGAAGGAAGTAGCCTATATGGGTAAACTCACTATTCTTTTCACTTAACTGACTACTACTACTTACTACTTATACTAATAATAATTTTGCTACTACATTCACTTGTTTAGTGATCATTTGTAAAGTGGCTCTCTATTTGCATTCTGCATGTAGGTTAGGCTACCACTGCAGAAAACTACTAGTATTGTTCTGAGTTCATGTCACTGTCAGTCAATTAATATTTATGGGCAATGTGAGAAGGGTGATGTCAGCTGTGAAGTCCTGGAGAAATTGAGATTCAATTTAAAATGAATCAATTTCTATTCTGAACAGAAATATGAACGCAACATGTAAAGTGTTGGTCCCATGACACATGAGCTGAAATAAAAGATCCCAGATATTTTCCATACGTACAAAATGTTTATTTCTCTAAAATGTTTTTTTTTGGTTTACATCCCTGTTAGTGAGCATTTCTCCTTTGCCAATATAGTCCATCCACCTGACATGTGTGGCATATCAAGAACCTGATTTAAACAGCATGATCGTTACACAGGTGCACCTTGTCCTGGGGATAATAAAAGGCCACTCTATTGAATGTTAATTTCTCTACCATAAGCCGCCTCATCTAGCACATCCAACCGCCCTCACAACCGCAGACCACGTGTAACCACGCCAGCCCAAGACCTCCACATCCAGCTTCTTCACCTTCGGGATCATCTAAGAACAGCTGATGAAACTGTGGGTTTGCACAACCAAATAATTTTTGCACAAACTGTCAGGAACCGTCTCATGGAAGCTTATCTGCTTGCTCGTCGTCCTCACCAGGGTCTTTACCTGACTGCGGCTTGGCGTCGTAACCGACTTCAGTGGGCAAATGCTCACCTTCAATGTCCACTGGAACGCTGGAGAAGCGTGCCCTTCACGGACGAATCTCTGTCTTTATTTCAATTGACTGATTGCCTTATATGAACTGTAGCCTCAATTGTTGCATGTTGCGTTTATTTTTTGTTCAGTGTATGATTTCAGTAATTCATTTTTAAGATTTTAAGATAAACCCAAAATTGTAAACTATTCATTAAAAAAAATATATTTCTATGATTTCCTTAAATCATGTGTTTTAGCAAAAAAAATGAATGTGTTTTTGCAACATACTAATCATCCTATGAATACTTCCAGAACCACCTTATGGACACTTTAATAGATAAACAAACTCAACTCATTCCATCCCTCCTACAGGTAACGATGCACCAGATGTTGACTGTCTGAACCTGGCTGGGCTGAGTGCAGTACCCCGGGATGCCCCAGTGGTAGCAATCAATGCTGCTAAATACTCCTGCCACAATGTTGCAGGCCTCGGGGCTGTGAGGGAGTTTTCTGAACACATCCTGCTGCTCAAGAAGAAGGCCAAGTCTCAGTTGGAACAGGACCGCATCCACAGAAATACATTCTAAACTCTAGAATGTGTTCTAAAGTCAGAGAGACACATTCTAAACTCTAGAATCTGTTCTAAAGTCACAGACATGCATTCTAAACTCTAGAATGTGTTCTAAAGTCAGAGAGACACATTCTAAACTCTAGAATGTGCTCTAACTCTAATCTGGCTCAGATATGTTCTAAACAAAGAGTTGCATTCTTGAAGCCTGAGTGCCAGTCTGTTTTTGCTCACTTGCCAGCTCCTTGTCACTCCAAACATATTTGGCATTACAATTCCAAAAAGAGTTAACTAGAGAGCAGAAACAGACTGGCACTCAGGCTATTTTATTCTAGACTATCAGACAAACTTAAACTCATGCCTGTGCTAAAGATTAGGCTAAATGACCTTGAAGCTTATTGACAATTCTCAATACTTTCTCTGGAGTATTTACTCACTTTCAGGCACTTAGCTCAGGCTGAGGTGTTTTTTTACAGGTTGTCAGATCGAGGTAGTTTTGGTTTTACAACTCCAAACCATATAAACTTGAATGCTTATTGGATTTAATCATATTTGTGTAGGAGGATGTGGCGAAAGTGAATAACACCTTATAAACTCAGCAAAAAAAAAGGAACGTCCTCTAACTGTCAACTGCGTTTATTTTCAGCAAACTTAACATGTGTAAATATTTGTATGAACATAACAAGATTCAACAACGGAGACAAACTGAACATGTTCCACAGACATGTGACTAACAGAAATTGAATAATGTGTCCCTGTACAAACACTCAGTATCAGGGGTGGCCACCAGCTGCATTAAGTACTGCAGTGCATCTCCTCCTCATGGACTGCACCAGATTTGCCAGTTCTTGTTGTGAGATGTTACCCCACTCTTCCACCAAGGCACCTGCAAGTTCCTGGACATTTCTGGGGGTAATGGCCCTAGCCCTCACTCTCCGATCCAACAGGTCCCAGATGTGCTCAATGGGATTGGGATCAGGGCTCTTCGCTGGCCATGGCAGAACACTGACATTCCTGTCTTGCAGGAAATCATGCACAGAAGAGCAGTATGGCTGGTGGCATTGTCATGCTGGAGGATCATGTCAGGATGAGCCTACAGTAAGGGTACCACATGAGGGAGGAGGATGTCTTCCCTGTAACGCACAGCATTGAGATTGCCTGCAATGACAACAAGCTCAGTCCGATGATGCTGTGACACACCGCCCCAGACCATGACGGACCCTCCACCTCGATCCCGCTCCAGAGTACAGGCCTCGGTGTAACACTCATTCCTTTGACGATAAACGCGAATCCGACCATCACCCCTGGTGAGACAAAACCGCGACTCTTCAGTGAAGAGCACTTTTTGCCAGTCCTGTCTGGTCCAACGACGGTGGGTTTGTGTCCATAGGCGATGTTGTTGCCGGTGATGTCTGGTGAGGACCTGCCATACAACAGGTCTACAAGCCCTCAATCCAGCCTCTCTCAGCCTATTGCAGACAGTCTGAGCACTGATGGAGGGATTGTGGGTTCCTGGTGTAACTCAGGCAGTTGTTGTTGCCATCCTGTACCTGTCCCGCAGGTGTGATTTTCGGATGTACCGATCCTGTGCAGGTGTTGTTACACATGGTCAGCCACTGCGAGTACGATCAGCTGTCTGTCCTGTAGCGCTGTCTTAGGCGTCTCACAGTACGGACATAGCAATTTATTGCCCTGGCCACATCTGCAGTCCTCGTGCCTCCTTGCAGCATGCCTAAGGCACCCTTCACAATGAAGATATGTGAAGTCATTTGGATTGTTACGAATTATCTTTGAAAGAAAGGGTCCTGAAAAAGGGACATTTCTTTTTTTGCTGAGTTTATCAAGCTGTGCATAATTATTAGGCAGCTTTATTACCCCAGGTAAAATGGTCCAAAAAAGAGATTTAATTGACACTGAAAAGTCAAAAATTGTTAAATGCCTTTGACGGATGCAACATTCTTGAAATAGCTAAACTATTGAGGCGTGACCACCGGACAATCAAAGGGTTTGTTGCGAATAGTCAACTGGGGCGCAAAAAACGCATGGAGGAGAAAAGGTGCAAATTAACTGCAAATGACTTAAGAATTAAACGTCAAGCTAACAGAAACCCATTCTCCTCCAGTGCCACCATATTCCAGAACTGCAACCTACCTGGAGTGTCCAGAAGTACAAGGTGCTCAGAGACATGGCCAAGGTCAAGAAGGCTGAAACACGACCACCACTGAATAAGATTCACAAGTTGAAGCGTCAAGATTGGGCAAAGGAATACCTGAAGACAGATTTTATGAACAGATGAAATTAGTGACTGTTGATGGACCAGATGGATGGACCACGTGGCTGGATCAGTAATGGACACCGGGCACCACTTCGAGTCAGGCACCAGCAAGGTGGAGGGGTACTGGTATGGGCTGCTATCATTAAGGATGAGGTAGTTGGACCTTTTTGGGTTGAAGATGGACTGAAACTCAACTCCCAAACCTACTGCCGGTTTCTGGAAGATTCTTTCTTCAAGCAGTGGTACAGGAAGAAGTCCTCAGCATTCAAGAAGCCCATGATCTTTATGCAGGACAATGCTCCATCACCTGCATCCAAGTACCCCACTGCTTGCCTAGCCAGCAAGGGCCTCAAAGATGTCCAAATAATGACCTGGCCCCCTTCCTCACCGGACTTAAATCTGATTGAGAACTTTTGGGCCCTTCTCAAATGTGAGATTTACAGTGAGGGAAAACAATACCTCTTTGAACAGCATTTGGGAGGCTGTGGTTGCTGCTTCAGTGAAAGTTGATCGTGAACAGATCAAGAAACTGACAGACTCCATGGATGGAACGCTCATGACAGTTATTGAAAAGGAGGCTGGCTATATTGGTCACAGAATATTTTTGAAAGGCCAAGAATGTTATTTGTCATTTTGTGTTACTTATGTTACGCTTACTCTAAAAACAGAGAATAAACAAGTTGGGAGAAATTAGTTTTGTAATTTAGTTGCCTAATAATTCTGCACACATATATTCCCCTGAGAAAGACAACTCACTTTTCCTTTGTTAAACATTCAGGTTCAGGTTCAATAACATTTGATTGACTGAGAGCATTGTGTTTGTTCAACAATAAAATTAATCCTGAGGAAAAAAATTTGTCTAATAATTGTGCACGCAATATACACTGCTCAAAAAAATAAAGGGAACACTTAAACAACACAATATAACTCCAAGTCAATCACACTTCTGTGAAATCAAACTGTCCACTTAGGAAGCAACACTGATTGACAATAAATTTCACATGCTGTTGTGCAAATGGAATAGACAACAGGTGGAAATTATAGGCAATTAGCAAGACACCCCAATAAAGGAGTGGTTCTGCAGGTGGTGACCACAGACCACTTCTCAGTTCCTATGCTTCCTGGCTGATGTTTTGGTCACTTTTGAATGCTGGCGGTGCTTTCACTCTAGTGATAGCATGAGATGGAGTCTACAACCCACACAAGTGGCTCAGGTAGTGCATCTCATCCAGGATGGCACATCAATGCGAGCTGTGGCAAGAAGGTTTGCTGTGTCTGTCAGCGTAGTGTCCAGAGCATGGAGGCGCTACCAGGAGACAGGCCAGTACATCAGGAGACGTGGAGGAGGCCGTAGGAGGGCAACAACCCAGCAGCAGGACCGCTACCTCCGCCTTTGTGCAAGGAGTAGCACTGCCAGAGCCCTGCAAAATGACCTCCAGCAGGCCACAAATGTGCATGTGTCTGCTCAAACGGTCAGAAACAGACTCCATGAGAGTGGTATGAGGGCCCGACGTCCACAGGTGGGGGTTGAGCTTACAGCCCAACACCGTGCAGGACGTTTGGCATTTGCCAGAGAATACCAAGATTGGCAAATTTGCCACTGGCGCCCTGTGCTCTTCACAGATGAAAGCAGGTTCACACTGAGCACATGTGACAGAGTCTGGAGGTACCGTGGAGAACCTTCTGCTGCCTGCAACATCCTCCAGCATGACCGGTTTGGCGGTGGGTCAGTCATGGTGTGGGGTGGCATTTCTTTGGGGGGCCGCACAGCCCTCCATGTGCCTGCCAGAGGTAGCCTGACTGCCATTAGGTACCGAGATGAGATCCTCAGACCCCTTGTGAGACCATATGCTGGTGCGGTTGGCCCTGGGTTCCTCCTAATGCAAGACAATGCTAGACCTCATGTGGCTGGAGTGTGTCAGCAGTTCCTGCAAGAGGAAGGCATTGATGCTATGGACTGGCCTGCCCGTTCCCCAGACCTGAATCCAATTGAGCACATCTGGGACATCATGTCTCGCTCCATCCACCAACGCCACGTTGCACCACAGACTGTCCAGGAGTTGGCGGATGCTTTAGTCCAGATCTGGGAGAAGATCCCTCGGGAGACCATCCGCCACCTCATCAGGAGCATGCCTAGGCGTTGTAGGGAGGTCATACTGGCACGTGGAGGCCACACACACTACTGAGCCTCATTTTGGCTTGTTTTAAGGACATTACATCAAAGTTGGATCAGCCTATAGTGTGGTTTTCCACTTTAATTTTGAGTGTAGACCTCCATGGGTTGATACTCCAAATCTAGACCTCCATGGGTTGATAAATTTGATTTCCATTGATAATATTTGTGTGATTTTGTTGTCAGCACATTCAACTATGTAAAGAAATAAGTATTTAATAAGAATATTTCATTCATTCAGATCTAGGATGTGTTATTTTAGTGTTCCCTTTATTTTTTTGAGCAGTGTATATATGACATTCATTTGTAGGGGATTTTGATTGTTTTTCTCAACACTTTTTAATTTTGTCTTCATGTTTTTTTATGTAGTAGGACATTGATTTGAGATTCTTATTGGCTTGGTTGTTTGTTGTACTGTATTTTGCTTGCAATTTGTTTGTGAAATGCTGTATGATGTACTCATAAATGAAAACAAAATAATTGTCATGTGGCATGGCATCATATGCATACATTTTTATAAAGCTGCACCATTTTCTCTCCACCCCATTGCAAAATGTATAGAATTGCAGGAAATGTACATTCTCTCTCACCCGTCAAGAGGGGGGACTACTAAAATGTTTTGCCACGAGGTGGGGGGCCACCAACAAAATCTAATTTAGGACCCCCAAAAGGCTAGAGCCGGCCCTGCATGGATTACAGTGAGTGGTAAACCAGAGACTGGTACCCAGATTATATTGAGATTTTAGGTCAGTGGCCTACAAACAATACACCATAATGTCAAAATGTAATTATATTTTAAGAAATATTTACAAATTCATTACAAACGAAAAGCTAGAGTGTTTTGGGTGGGCAATTAACATTATGTGCTGAATACAAAGCGTTATGTTCAGCCAAATCCAAAACACTGAGTACCGCTCTTCATATTTCCAAGCATGATGGTGACTGCATCATGTTATGGGTATGCTCGTCATCGGCATGGACTAGGGAGTTTTTGGGGGGATAAAATGAAAACAGAATATAGCTAAGCACAGGCAAAATCCTAGAGGAAAACCTGGTTCTCTACTTTCTGGGAGACAAATTCAACTTTCAGCAGAAGAATAACCTAAAACACAAGGCCAAATATACACTGGAGTTGATTACCAAGATGACATTGAATGTTCCTGAGTAGCCTAGTTAAAGCTAACTTAAATTATCTAGAAAATCTATGGCAAGACATGAAAATGGCTATCTAGCAATGATCAACAATCAAGTTGAGCATGAAAATTTAAAAAAAACATTAAAGTACAAATATTGTACAATTCAGATCTGCAAAGCTCTTAAGAGACTTACTTAGAAAGATTCACAGCTGTAATCACTGCCAAATGTAACTTGAACATGTATTATTGACTCAGGGGGCTGAATACTTATGCAATCAAGATAGTGTTTTCATATATATATATAAAAACACTATTTTACAAAAAAATGTCCACTTTGACATTACTGATTATTTTATGTAATTCGTTGACAAAAAATGACATTCAATTTTAATCACGCCTCTAGACAGTGCATGTGATTCCTCTGTTTCTCCGTCTTCCCTTCCAGCCAGCCGTTCCCTTGGCTCATCTACGGCCTAGTCAATGACTTCAAGGCAGCGCAGGTGAGCAGCAACAGCCTGTTCTGCGCCATCGTGCTCCTCTTCATCATGTTGCTCTTCGTCATCATCTCCATCACCTGCAAGATGAGCAAGTTGCTGGGAGGCCTCATGTTTTTACTGTAAATCTTCTTCCTGGTAACCAGCATCATGCTGGAAGACAAGATTATCACGTGCCCCATCTCCATCTGAAGGCCCCTCTTCAACCCCAACCTCCTGGAAACACAAACACACCTCTCTCACACACATACAGTAAACACAATAATTTGATCCTCCCATTGTTAATGGGGGCTGCCATTGGGAGGAGTAGTAGAAAACTAGCCTGACTTGATTGATTTCAAATGCCCGAGCACAACCTGCAGATTATAAATCGTGAACTTTGAGCAGGGAAGACAGACCTGTCGATGAGTGATTCACGATGCTACTGCCCAATGGGATGGGTTTCTCTACACGTCACATGACCATATCCAAGAGCTTCCATTGGTTTAAATCCGTTGACTGACAGACCTGTAGGTTCAGTCCAACCCCAGTTGTAAATAACCTGATTCAGTTCATCAGCCAACTAATTATTAGAATCAGCTGTGCTTGACTATAGTTGGAGTGAAAACCTACAGGACGTTAGCTTACTTGGAAAAGGTTTGGAGAATCCTGACTATAGTAGTATAATTACATCACAACAATTAAGTAATTTTCTTATAAAACTTTATAACATGCCCAATTTTGCCCTACTTGTACCATAGTGATTTGTTATATTATCACATCCTAGTGAGCATAACTGGTTAAAAATGTATTTAACAGTTTTGCTGCATTAACGTCTTTTGAACCAGTTTTGCTCGCTGGGATATACAGTGCCTTCGGAAAGTATTCAGACCCCTTGACTTTTTCCACTGTTAGGTTACAGCCTTATTCTAAAATTGATTGAGGGAGAAAAAAAACACACACCTCATAATGACGAAGCAAAAACAGGTTTTTAGAAATTTGAATATTTAGGTCAAAATAAAACATTTACATAAGTATTCAGAGCCTTTACTCAGTACTTTGTTGCAACACCTTTGGCAGCTATTACAGCCTTGAGTCTTCTTGGGCATGACGTGTCAAGCTTGGCAAACCTGTATTTGGAGAGTTTCTCCCATTCTGCTCTGCAGAGCCTCTCAATCTCTGTCAGGTTGCTGCACTGCTATTTCCAGGTCTCTCCAGAGATGTTCGATCGTGTTCAGTCCAGGCTCTGGCTGGGCCACTCAAGGACATTGAGACTTGTTCCGAAGCCACTCCTGCATTGTCTTGGCTGTGTGCTTAGGGTTGTTGTTGTCCCCAGTCTGAGGTCCTGAGCGCTCTGGAGCAGGTTATCAAGTTTCTCTGTACTTTGCTCCGTTCATCTTTCCCTCGGTCCCGACTAGACTCCCAGTCCCTGCCGCTGAAAAACATCCCCACAGCATAATGCTGCCACTACCATACTTCATCGTAGGGGTGGTGCCAGGTTTCCATTGGACGTGGCACTTGGCATTCAGGCCAAATAGTTCAATCTTGGTTTCATCAGACCAGAGAATCTGGTTTCTCATGGTCGGCATGTCTTTACGTGCCTGTTGGCAAACTCATAGCGGGCTGTCATGTGCCTTTAACTGAGGAGTGGCTTCTGTCTGGCCACTCTACCACAAAGGCCTGATTGGTGGAGTGCTGCAGAGATGGTTGTCCTTCTGGAAGGATCTCCCATCTCCACAGAGGAACTCTGGAGCTCTGTCAGAGTGACCATCAGGTTCTTGGTCATCTCCCTGACCAAGACCCTTCTCCCCCGATTGCTCAGTTTGGCCGGGCGGCCAGCTGTAGGAAGAGTCTTGGTGGTTCTAAACTTCTTCCCTTTAGGAATGAGGCTACTGTGTTCTTGGGGACCTTCAATGCTACATAATTTGTTTTCTTCCCCAGATCTGTACCTCGACATAATCCTGTCTCGGAACTCTACGGACAATTCCTTCGACCTCATGGCTTGGTTTTTGCTCTGACATGCACTGTCAACTGTGGGACCTTATATAGACAGTTGTGTGCCTTTCCAAATCATGTAAAATCAATTGAATTTACCACAGGTGGACACCAATTAAGTTGTAGAAACATCAAGGACGATCAATGGAAACGGGATGCACCTGAGCTCAATTTCGAGTCTCATAGCAAAGGGTCTGAATACATATGTAAATAAAGGTATGTTTTTAATTAAAACATTTGCAAAGATTTATAAAAACCTGTTTTTGCTTTGTCATTATTGGGTATTGTATGTAGATTGCTGAGGACACTTAGATTACAGATAACATCTTAACTTTAGACAGCCACATTAAAGTAAAACACTTTCATATCTAGAGTATAATTTCTTGATCTTTCGTTTTCAAATGGATTCCAGGTAAATCTGGTTGAGAGAATGCCAAGAGTGTGCAAAGCTGTCAAGGCAAAGGGTAGCTACTTTACAGAATCTCAAATATATTTTGATTTGTTTAACGCGTTTTGTTAGTACATTATTCCATGTGTTATTTCATAGTTGATATCTTCACTATTATTCTACAATTTAGAAAACAGTAAAAATAAAGAAAAACCCTGGAATGAGTAGGAGTGTCAAACTTGACTGGTACTGTACATACGGTATGTTTTCACTTTTGACACTGATTTGTACCAGAATTTTATCACAAAATAATATAATTGCAATCAAGGAGTGTGATTTCGGATGAAAAAGGTAAAGATGACAATCATTAGTGTTTGGCATTTTGTATTTGACATTTTTGTAGTGCAATTAATTGTGCAATTTAACAGATGGCCATTTCATTTATACATGAACAGTTAAACATTCAATTAGAACGCAATCATTTCAGTCACTACTGAACATAGTTTGTATTTTCTCTTCTTAACTAGGCACTTTCAGTCAAGTCTGATTCATTGAATGTTTGTTTCCATCTAGTAAAAAAAATAAACATGAAACCAGAAAAATAAAACATGTCCCGTCAACTGAAACTTCTAGGCCTCTAAATAATATCTGTATTATCGATGTTCCCACAATCACCTTTTCACTTTTCACAGCCTGTAAAAGTGCATTGTGTTGTTTGCTATTGTGGTTAAGGTATTACAATGGTTACAGTAGGCTATTGCCAGGGTGTTACAAGGGTGATTACTCAACTCAGCACTTGATCTTCTTGCCGTAGCTTTCGACCACGTCTGGGGTGATACTCTCGTCCTCCTCCACGTCCTCTGTGACGGACTTGCCCACCAGCTGGAAGATGTTCTCGGGGGGAACACCCTTCGGCTCTCCCACCTTCACCCCCAGCATGTCCATACTCAGCACCGTGCCTTTGGGGATCGCCACCTTGGCCACCACTGATTTCCCCAGCTGGAAGAGAACACAATCAATATATTAAAAGAAGATCTGACATCCTTTCCTGTTTGAAGCAACATTATTGGGCCCAGTACTTGGGTAAATCAACAAACCCTAAAAATCAAAGATCACATAGCCTATAAGGTACAGAGTTTTTCCAGGTCAGGTGACAAGATTAGGGGGGAAAACTCCTAGCCCTAACACACACCCACCCCTGAATTGGAATAAATGCTTAAATAATGTTTGTAAAAAAAATGACCCCCTTGTCTTGCATCAGATTGCCATTAATCATTACAGTTAGCCGTCAGGCTATGTGGTAAGAATAACGTCATCTGTTGGAACACAATGAAAAGTGCCCATCCAGGAAGTACCTTATCGTGGCATGGCTTCTCACAGGGCAGCATCTGCTTGATGCTCGTCCCCAGAGACCTCTCCACCAAACGGATGGCTTTCACCAGCTCTGTCAGCTCAGAGGGCTCCAGAGAAGCTTCGTGGTCACTTCCCTTCCAGCTCTTGTCCAGGGTCACGTGACGCTCAATGACCTTTGCCCCCAGCGCCACTGCTGCCACGGAGATGTGGACCCCAGACTCGTGCCCGGAATATCCGATGGGAATATCAGGGAATTCCTTCTGGTATTCCTATGAACAAGATTATGTGTCATTTTCCTGCCTCTAAACATGTATTCTCTCTGGATTTAGCATTAACCACAGACTAACACTAACGGTCCATTGACTTATAACAGAAATAAGATGCACCGTGTGTTTAGGGGTGACAAAGTTGACAGCCAACTTTCTGATCTTGCCTGAAACAATTCCTTCGTTTAAACCAATGAAAAACTCTTACTGCGATGACACGCAGGTTGACATCTTCAGCCTCCAATGGGTAGGCACTGGTGCACTGCAGGATGCAGAAGTTCTGATTGTGTTTCTTGACTGTCTGGTAGACCCGTCTCATTGTCTCCATCGACTGCATCCCACTGGATATCACCATGGGGCGACCTAGCATTAAACCAGAGATTTGAGATTAATTTCACCAACAGCAAAAAACCACTTCGCTTTATCCTTGATATTCAACATTTTTTACTACACTTTCAGGGGTATAAAGTAGACCAAATAATCAAAATACCTCAGAAGCTAAAATGTTAATTTAGCAACCTAAGACAACAAATATCTATCACACTGTAAAGTTTAATCACTGACCTTTTTTTGCAGTCTTTTCCAGATAGGGAAAGTTGTTGGTGTCCCCTGAACCAACTTTGAAGAAGGGCACATCAAGCTCATGTAGGAACTCCACAGCCATCTAACAAGAGATTAACAGTTTTTATATGCATTATAAAGGCATATTCAATATAGTACCACAGTAGGAGTCATAATAGCCCCCAATAAACCTAGCAGTCAAACAGGGAAATGGTTCCAATTGTTTTTCCCCCATTCATTTTTCCCATAGGGGATTTCAGTAACACTTAAAATTAAGTTAAAGGAAACCGCACACTGCTCTTGATAGTATCACCGATATTTAATAAGCTTACGTATCGGCCACCTGGTCAGTCTATGTCATGGAAATAGCAGGTTGCTATTTAGCAGACCTGCTATTTCCATGCCATAGACTGACCAGGTGGCCGATACGTAAGCTTATTAAATATCGGTGATACTATCAAGAGCAGTGTGCGGTTTCCTTTTCCTTCATCTTGTTCAATTGATGCCATGCACCTGCAAATAAGATTGCTCAGATGTGCGAGTGCCTTTTTGTATTAGTAACACTTAAAATAAAAGGCTGTGTTTCATGTAGGATTACCCTGGTGTGCTGTTTTGATAACCGTGTAAATCTCTCTAGGACAAGGTGACGTAACAATATACTTGCCTGTATTTACCCCACAAAAATGAAATGCTAATTAGCTGCTAATGTGGCTATCATAAAGAACTACAAATACCATGAACTGGATGACATGAGTCGAGGCAAAGGTAAGAATCTCTGGATAAATGTACTAATGTTAGCTAAATGTACTAATGAATAAATTGGCTACACTTCCTTAAAATGTACAATCCTGTGAACTGTCTTGTGCAAGTTTTAAATTGACAATATCTGTCAGCAAAGGTGTCAGTTAGAGATGAAGTTCAGGAGTGCAGGGATTTGTAGTTTTGCATGTCTACTTTGATGCTAATTAGCATTTTCGAATCTGAGTGTAAATAGAGCTGAATATATTAATAAAAGTCACCCTGTCAGATTGAGATGTACATGGTTACCAAAACATCACGCCAGGGTAAGGATACAGGAAACACAGCCCTTCTTTTTTTTTTTTTTACATTCCTAAAAATTCCCAATGGGAAAAAATTGTGAAACAATTGGAACCATTTCCCTATTTGACTGCTAGATTTAATGGGTATTATGACACCTTCACTATGGGGCTCTACGGGCCTATTCCACATCACCATCATTCTTACCTCATCCATTCCTGAAGCAGTAAAGAAAATTCCAACCTCCTTTGCATAATTCTGAAGCTCTACGTATTGTATATGACTGAACTCAAGGTGGCGCTTGTGCTCTCCATACGTCTTTCCCCAGGATTGTTTGGAGGTGTACGGACGCTCCAGGGCACGCTTGTTGAACTTGTGCTCAAGTTCACTCTTCTGAAACTTGGCGCAGTCTGCCCCACAGTCCTGTGAATTGATTTTCAATATGAGTAGGGTCACATAGTTGTAAAATGTGCTACCAATAAGGGTGAGGGAACCTTGTTTCAAATCTTCTCTCATTGATTGAAACAGGTGGGTCCACACACCAAAGTGCCACATGTCATGATGACACTCACCTGTCTCCAACAATGAGATTAGATTTGAAATAGACAAGATGGCGACAAAGACATTGTTGGATTACTCATGGAGCACAACATTAATACATTTAAAAACGCATCACCTGCAACTGGACACTGACATTTTAGAAGATACATGTTTGGCTGAATCAAAAACAAAGATAGTATCGCCAATTTAAGGTTGGTCGAAATGTCACTGTGCTACACCAAACAGTACCTAACCTGTAACTAAGGCAAGAAAGCCATTTCACTGTACTTGTGCACGTGAAATTAAAAAGCTTAAACTTAACTTGAATGGATACCAAAAATCTTTGGTTAAATCACATTATCACGTAAATCTGTAGCTAACACACCCACTGCCTTTTCATAAAACAGTCAAATGGTGTGATAATTTTGAGTATGAGGTTGGGTATCTGTTATGCCACATCTCTGGCAGGAATTCCGTATCCACCATTATCAGTCCTTACTAAATTGACCAATAGATGCCCATGGTCTCAATGTCACGATTTTAAATACAGCCCCAGCAAGCAACAGAGCAGTTAGCAGCAGAGCTACTGACATTTTACAGTTCTGTGGGCACTGGAATCTACTTTATACTAAAGTAGCTGCTAGTTTACTAGCAAGTAAGTCAGTACCATGGTCCCCAATACAGCAGCTGAGTTAAGATAACTGATTAAAGCATGCTACTAACATTACCTTAGCCATCTTGATCATTTTCTTGGCAATTTCGATATCTCCCTGGTGGTTCTGTCCAATTTCTGCAATAATGAAACAGGGGTTAGAACCCCCAATCATCCTGCCAGGACAAAGCTCGAATTTCAGAGGCATTTTGGAAATGTGATAAATGCGGTTTCCTAAAATGTTTGTAGCGATAAGATGTTCGCTTGCTCTGAGCCAGTAGTACAAAGACAGTCAGGTGTGGGTTCTCGCGGAAAAATTCGAGCTAATTTACACGTTGCACATCCGGAATCCACATGGGTTCCTCTCCACTCATGTTTCAAAATAAAGGTTCTCCATTCACTCACAGGTAATTGGTTTTGTAATTTAATATAAAACATTTATTTGTTTTTAGATTTTTATTTGAAATTAAGTTTAGTTTAGTTCGTTTTCAGACTTGATGTACTAGTTTTTATTCAGTTTCGCTTATGTATTATTTCGTTTCAGTTTTAATTTTAGGGACAGAAAGTAGCCTATTGGTGGAATACTGGGAGCCATTTATGTTTACTAGGCCTATAGTATAGTTTTTGGGGATGTCACTTCGTGCCAATGGGGGGGCATTAAAACGTAAAGTGATGGGCCAGGTCATATGTTTGGTTAGCTCAATCTTGATGTGACTTTGATTTAAAAGAATAATAGCCTAGACTGGTGCAATAAACATGGTGAAAGGAAACTCTCTTGCCCATGTTTACACCAATCCAAAGCTTTTTTAAACTTTAGTAGTACATGTTAAAAGAATCAAGTAGCCTACCTTTACCTTTATCTGAGTGAAAGACAAAGAAGGGCGGGACGACGACAAATTAAGTCAAGGCACATGCTATGTTTATGTAATATTGTAGAGTTTTGAAACTGAAAAACCCATTTTTGGATGACAGCCAGGTGTATTTTGTTACACCAAAATTAACATCAGTTTTAGAGGAATGAGGATCAATAGTCCGCCACACAAACCTTTTTAAATTGTCCACAATGAACGCTTGTGACGCAGTGTAAATATTATGTAACTAATAACATTTTCAGCCAGAGTTATTAAGGTTAAACGTATGATTCACTAACACCTTCAAATAAGGTTAATAAAAAACAGCTGCAACAAAAGCAAAAACAGCAAAAAATCCATGTTATGTTTATGTCATATTTTTGTTAAACAGAAATGAACATCCGTTTTTTTTATGATGCAGGTCAACAATCCACCACACAAATGTTTTTAAATTGCCAACAATGAACACTTATTATGTAGTGTTAAATACTCCTGGCTCCTCGCATAGTCTTTAGACTTGACAGGCTCAATGAATAAATTAACCAGTGCTTCTTTTCTCTTTTTAAACTAATTTGAATGAGGTTGCCAAGTTTCTGCTCTCTGCAACTGGTTGACGTGGAGCTACTAATAGCTGGAGGCTGTCTCAACTTGTTTATCTTGATTTTATTTGATCTCTGTTCCACACTGGCTGCCATCTTCTGACACTACAATACATTTCCCTTTGTCCTTTCCAGCAATGGACTCTAAATAATCTCCTACGGGGTTTTGACTTTCTTCACTGAAGAAGTGATGCACAAAAACATCGCCATCTACTGGAAGCATTTTAACCGCCGGAAGCTTGAAAACCAATGACGTGTATATACCCTGGATTGCTATTGGTACTCCGTTGTAGGAGCAGTCCTCCATAGGAATGAATGTAATTTTACAGTATTTCAATTAAATATTTAAAGGGAAAAAATACACGTATTTAAGTATGTTTTGTTGTTGTAGAAGTAGTAAAAGTAGTACTCTCTATAAAAAAAAAGACTAAGAAATGTTTTATATATTTTTTCATTTTTTATGTTTAGCTCACATAATATAATTTCAACGTATGCTTTAAGGTGTGTGTAATATAATACACATGTCAAAAACTAATTAATAAATTAATTAATAAATGAATTTCTATAGCTTCCAAAATATTTTTACAAATGAGGAGTGCCAAGATGGCTATGCGGTGGCCTCAATACAGCGCCCCCTGTCAGTAATTCATGGTTTATACACATCAGTGTCGAAAACCCCAGTAGTAAAAAAATAAAGGCCTTAAATTGTAGTTTCAGTATAGTTTTTCAAATGTTTTTCTTAATTATTTAATTTTTACTTTAGTTTAAGTTGTTACACTTACATGTTATTCAATCATTTCCCCCACATCTCTCGCGTGCTTGAACGTGCCTCTGCGTAGCCAAGAGCTACAATAGAACTTGGTTCTATTTGAGATGCACGGTGTGTTGACTGTCGCCTCATTGGATATCAGGAAAAAGATACAAACACACGTTGATGCTTGAAATACACGAGGAGAGATTCATTAAAGATAATTAACTAGGTTTCCCTTTTCATCTGTGGATTTATCGTTGGAGTAGAGAAACACACGATTTTGTACGACTCCGGGTCAAAATTATGCATATTTTCCTGTTTTTAGCTGGTTCTTTGTACGTCAGGTAAAATAGTATCTCAATATTAATCTCCCAGGACAAACTAACTAGCAACAGCTAGCTACCTAAATGTTCATGATTGTTTCGACCTGTCCACAGCTGAATATAGTTTGTTCACAGTTGGCTTTGATATTTTAACCTGAGTGTCATGATCGCATCTGATGTGGATGGACAAAATCAACATGCGAATGCATGCGTGTGGCAGCTTCACCAAACTAGCCCCTCAAGTACATACACATGTTGATTTTGACTATCCCCATCAGACACGTTCATGACAAGCAGGTTAAATTAGCAAAACAAACTACAGTATATTAATTTGAGGACAGGTTGAAACACACGACTCATTCATGGATATTTAACTATTGCTAGCTAATTTGTCCTGAGACATAAACATTGGGTTGTTAGTTTAGTTGAAATATAGGGTCCATTTTTTTGCTGGATCTTTGCAGAATTTTTTTTTGTCATACAAAATCATGTTCTCTACTCCGACAATTAATCCACAGTTGAAAGGGGAAAACTAGTTCGTTTTTAGATAGAGTTCTTTGATTCATTTCTTCTCGTTCATCTTTCAATCACCCACGTGGGTTAAAGTGTGCTCGTGAAAACCAATGAGTAGATGGGAGAGGCGGGACTTGCAGGCATTAAGGGTCTGAAATATAACCAAGTTCTATTTACCGCCTGGCTATGCAGACGCCCATTGATGCACATGAGCAGTTACATGATTGAATAATGGGTACATTCATTTTGTCACACTTCCGCAGTTAACGTGGCTGTCTCGTGATACTGACCGTATGTCGGATTGATGGTCTGTTTACATAGCGGGTTGCGGTAATTAACGTGGCTGATTAGGGGAACCAACACATTAGGTTAGGTGAAATAACAGCAGGTTAGGAGACAGGTTAAAGTGAGGAAAATGATGAAGGTTAGGCGTTGCTACAATGCCGACATGACCACTAGATGAAGATGTAGGCCTACTCCATCTACCCACAATGCTAGAAATGTAAACAGAACATCAGTCCTCACATACCATCAGTATCATAACACTTTTCTAGTCAGCATGTTAACATGTATGTCAGCCCTTGTTGTTGTAGCCGTCCACCATACGTGGCGTGATGCTTCCATCCTTCTCCACATCCGCTGTGACGGCCTTGCCCACCAGCTGACCCATGTCTTCAGGAGAGACGCCCCTCGGCTCGCCCACCTTCACCCCCAGCATATCCATACTCAGCACCGTGCCTTTCGGTATCGCCACCTTAGCCACCACTGACTTCCCGAGCTGGAAGAGAAAATAATATGGAGATTTCCGCCTACAGTATGTGCTGTTGTAGGTTATACAGTACAAAGAGAATACTTGATGTAAGGGAGGTTTATGACAAACATAATGGGCCTACCTTATAAATGAAAGTGAATATAACAATTTTTTGAGAAAGTTATTAATACAAATGTCAATGGGGAAACTATTCAGACCCCAGGACTTTTTCCAGATTTTGTCATGTTAAAGCTTAACTCAAAATGTATTAAATAAAACATTTTCCTCATCAATCTATACACAATACCCCATAATGACAAAGCAAAATCAGGTTTTTAGAAATGTTTGCAAAACATAAATACCTTATTTACATTAGTATTCAGACCCTTTGCTATGAAACTCGAAATTTGTATTTTGTATTTATTATGGATCCCCAGCTACTCTTCCTGGGTTCCAGTAAAATTAAGGCAGTTTATACAATTTTAAAAACATTACAATACATTCACAGATTTCACAACACACTGTGTGCCCTCAGGCCCCTTCTCCATCACTACCACATATCTACAGTACTATATCCATGTGTACAGTGAGGAGAACAAGTATTTGATACACTGCCGATTTTGCAGGTTTTCCTACTTACAAAGCATGTAGAGGTCTGTAATTTTTATCATAGGTACACTTCAACTGTGAGAGACGGGATCTAAAACAAAAATCCAGAAAATCACATTGTATGATTTTTAAGTAATTAATTTGCATTTTATTGCATGACATAAGTATTTGATCACCTACCAACCAGTAAGAATTCCGGCTCTCACAGACCTGTTACTTTTTCTTTAAGAAGCACTCCTGTTCTCCACTCATTAGCTGTATTAACTGCACCTGTTTGAACTCGTTACCTGTATAAAAGACACCTGTCCACACACTCAATCAAACAGACTCCAACCTCTCCACAATGGCCAAGACCAGAGAGCTGTGTAAGGACATCAGGGATATAATTGTAGACCTGCACAAGGCTGGGATGATCTACAGGACAATAGGCAAGCAGCTTGGTGAGAAGGCAACAACTGTAGGCGCAATTATTAGAAAATGGAAGAAGTTCAAGATGACGGTCAATCACCCTCGGTCTGGGGCTCCATGCAAGATCTTACCTCGTGGGGCATCAATGATCATGAGGAAGGTGAGGGATCAGCCCAGAACTACACGGCAGGACCTGGTCAATGACCTGAAGAGAACTGGGACCACAGTCTCAAAGAAAACCTACGCCGTCATGGATTAAAATCTTGCAGCGCACGCAAGGTCCCCCTGCTCAAGCCAGCGCATGTAAAGGCCCGTCTGAAGTTTGCCAATGACCATCTGGATGATCCAGAGGAGGAATGGGAGAAGGTCATGTGGTCTGATGAGACAAAAATAGAGCTTTTTGGTCTAAACTCCACTCGCCATGTTTGGAGGAAGAAGAAGGATGAGTACAACCCCAAAAACACCATCCCAACCGTGAAGCACGGACTGCACCGTATTGAGGGGAGGATGGATGGGGCCATGTATCGCGATATCTTGGCCAACAACCTCCTTCCCTCAGTAAGAGCATTGAAGATGGGTCGTGGCTGGGTCTTCCAGCATGCCAACGACCCGAAACACACAACCAGGGCAACTAAGGAGTGGCTCCGTAAGAAGCATCTCAAGGTCCTGGAGTGGCCTAGCCAGTCTCCAGACCTGAACCCAATAGAAAATGTTTGGCGGGAGCTGAAAGTCCGTATTGCCCAGCGACAGCCCCGAAACCTGAAGGATCTGGAGAAGGTCTGTATGGAGGAGTGGGCCAAAATCCCTGCTGCAGTGTGTGCAAACCTGGTCAAGAACTACAGGAAACGTATGATCTCTGTAATTGCAAACAAAGGATTCTGTACCAAATATTAAGTTCTGCTTTTCTGATGTATCAAATACTTATGTCATGCCATAAAATGCAAGTTAATTACTTAAAAATCATACAATGTGATTTTCTGGATTTTTGTTTTAGATTCTGTCTCTCACAGTTGAAGTGTACCTATGATAAAAATGACAGAACTCTACATGCTTTGTAAGTAGGAAAACCTGCAAAATCGTCAGTGTATCAAATATTTGTTCTCCCCACTGTATGTATAGTGCGTATGTTATCGTGTGTGTTTGTATGCATGTGCCTGTGCCAATGTTTGTGTTGCTTCACAGTCCCCGCTGTTCCATAAGGTGTTTTTGTATCTGTTTTTTATTCACATTTTACTGCTTCAGTCAGTTACTTGATGTGGAGTAGAGTTCCATGTAGTCATGGCTCTATGTAGTACTGTGCGCCTCCCATAGTCTATTCTGGACTTGGGGACTGTGAAGAGACCTTTTGTGGGCATGTCTTGTGGGGTATGCATGGGTGTCTGAGCTGTATGCCAGTAGTTTAGATAGAGCTCGGTGCAGTCAACATGTCATTCAACCTCTCATAAATAAAAGTATTGATGCAGTCAATCTCTCCTCCACTTTCAGCCAGGAGAGATAGACATGCATGTTATTAATATTATCTCTCTGTGTACATCCAAGGGCCAGCCGTGTTGCCCTGTTCTGAGCCAATTGCCATATTCCTAAGTCCTTTTTTTGTGGCACCTGACCACACGACTGAACAGTAGTCAAAGTGCAACAAAACTAGGGCCTGTAGGACCTGCCTTGTTGATAGTGTTGTTAAAAAGGCAGAGCATAATTTATTATAGACATACTTCTCCCCATCTTAGCTACTACTGCATCAATATGTTTTGACCATGACAGTTTACAATCTAGGGTTACTCCAAGCAGTTTAGTCCTCTCAACTTGCTCAATTTCCACATTATTTATTACAATATTTAGTTGAGCTTTAGGATTCAGTGAGTGTTTTGTTCCAAATATAATGCTTTTAGTTTTAGAAATATTTAGGGCTAACTTATTCCTTGCCACCCACTCTGAAACTAACTGCAGCTCTTTGTTGAGTGTTTCAGTCACTGTCGTAGCTGACGTGTATAGTGTTGAGTCATCCGCATACATAGACACTGGCTTTACTCAAAGTCTGTGACTCTAAGCACACAGAAATTGAGCTCAGGTGCATCCTGTTTCCATTGATCGTCCTTGAGATGTTGCTGCAACTTGATTGGAGTCCACCTGTGGTAAACTAAATTGATTTGACATAATTTGGAAAGGCACATACCTGTCTGTATAAGGTCACACAGTTGACAGTGCATGTCAGAGCAAAAACCAAGCCATGAGGTCGAAGGAATTGTCTGTAGCTCCAAGACAGGATTATGTCGAGGGAAGGGTACCAAAACATTCTGCAGCATTGAAAGCCCCCAAGAACACAGTGGCCTCTGTCATTCTTAAATGGAAGAAGTTTGTAACCACCAAGACTCTTCCTAGAGCTGGCCAAACTGAGCAATCGGGGGAGAAGAGCCTTGGTCAGGGATGTGACCAAGAACCCGATGATCACTCTGACAGAGCTCCAGATTTCCTCTGTGGAGATGGGAGGACCTTCCAGAAGGACAACCATCTCTGCAGCACTCCACCAATCAGGCCTTTATGGTAGAGTTACCAGACTGAAGCCACTCCTCAGTAAAAGGCACATGACATCCCGCTTGGAGTTTGCCAAAAGGCACCTAAAGGACTCTCAGACTATGAGAAACAAGATTCTCTGGTCTGATGAAACCAAGATTGAACTATTTGGCTTGAATGCCAAGCGTCACATCTGGAGGAAATCAAGCACCGCTCATCACCTGGCCAATACCATACCTACTGTGAAGCATGGTGGTGGCAGCATCATGCTGTGGGGATGTTTTTCAGAAGCAGGAACTGGGAGACTAGTCAGGATCGAGGGAAAGATGAACTGAGCAAAGTACAGAAAGATCCTTGATGAAAACCTTCTCCAGAGCGC
This sequence comes from Salvelinus fontinalis, assembly GCF_029448725.1. NCBI lineage: Eukaryota > Metazoa > Chordata > Actinopteri > Salmoniformes > Salmonidae > Salvelinus > Salvelinus fontinalis. Next base: position 18,423,808 of record NC_074706.1, read on the forward strand.
TCAGGACCTCAGACCGGGTCGAAGTTCACCTTCCCACAAGACAACGACCCTAAGCACACAGCCAAGACAACGCAGGAGTGGCTTCGAGCAAGTCTCTGAATGTCCCTGAGTGGCCCAGCCACAGCCCGGACTTGAACCTGATCGAACATCTCTGGAGAGACCTGAAAATAGCTGTCTAGCTGTCCCCATCCAACCTGACAGAGCTTGAGAGGATCTGAGACGAATGGGTGAAATACCCCAAATACAGGTGTGCCAAGCATGTAGTGTCATACCCAAGAAGACTTGAGACTGTAATCGCTACCACACTCTTGGCATTATCTCAACCAGTTTCACCTGGAATGTTTTTCCAACAGTCTTGGAGTTCTCACATATGCTGAGCACTTGTTGGTTGCTTTTCCTTCACTCTGCAGTACAACTCATCCCAAACCATCTCAATTGAACTGAGGTTGGGTGATAGTGGAGGCCTGGTCTTCTGATGCAGCACTCTATCACTCTCCTTATTGGTCAAATAGCCCTTACAACAGCCTGGAGGTGTGTTGGGTCATTGTCCTGTTGAAAAACAAATGATAGTCCCACTAAGCGCAAACCGGATGGGATGGTGTATGGCTGCAGAATGCTGTGGTAGCCATGCTGGTTAAGTGGGCCTTGAATTCTATATAAATCAGACAGTGTCACCAGCAAAGCACTGTTACACCTCCTTCTCCATGCTTCACGGTGGAAACCACACATGAGGAGATCATCTGTTCACCTACTCTGCGTCTCACAAAGACACAGCGGTTGGAACCAAAAATATAAAATTTGGACTCATCAGACCAAAGGACAGATTTTCACCGATCTAATGTCCAATGCTCGTGTTTCTTGGTCCAAGCAAGTCTCTTCTTATTATTGGTGTCCTTTACTAGTGGTTTCTTTGCAGCAATTAGACCATAAAGGCCTGATTCATGCAGTCTTCTCTGAACAGTTGATGTTGAGATGTGTCTGTTACTTGAACTTTGTGAAGCATTCATTTGGGCTGCAATCTGAAGTGCAGTTAACTCTAATGAACTTATCCTCTGCAGCAGAGTTAACTCTGGGTTTTCCTTTCCTGTGGCGCTCCTCATGAGAGCCAGTTTCATCATAGTGCTTGATGGTTTTTGTGACTGCACTTGATTAAAACTTTTTTTCCGGATTGACTGACCTTCATGTCTTAAAGTAATGATGCTTATTTGAGCTGTTCTTGCCATAATAAGGCCTTGGTCTTTTACCAAATATGGCTATCTTCTGTATACCGCCCCTACCTTGTCACAACACAACTGATTGGCTCAAATGCATTATGAAGGAAAGAAATTCCACAAATTAACCTTTAACAAGGCACACCTGTTAATTGAAATGCATTCCAGGTGACTAACTCATGAAGCTGGTTGAGAGAATGTCAAGAGTGTGCAGAGCTGTCATCAAGGCAAGGATGGCTACGTTGAAGAATCTCAAATATAAATGTGTTTTGATTTGTTTAACACTTTTTTGGTTACTACATGATTCCATATGTGTTATTTTATAGTTTTGTTGAAAATAGTAAAAATAAATTAAAACCCTTGAATGAGTAGGTGTGTCCAAACTTTTGACTGGTACTGTATGTAAATGTGTTATTTCAGTTTTACATTTGTTATTAATTAGAAAAAATGTCTAAAACCCTTTTTTTGTCTTTGTCATTATGGGGTATTGTGTGTAGATTGATGAGAGAGAAAAAAACAATTTAATACATTTTAGAATAAGGCTGTAATGTAACGTAACGTAATGTTGAAAAGGGAAGGGGTCTGAATACTTTCTGAATGCACTGTATGTCAAAATATACTAAATAAATATTTTCCCTTTACCATTCACAGTAATAACAGTCTCCAAAAATGATGTCATATTTATTTTCATTTAAACCTCCCGAGGCTAACTCACCTTGTCATGGCAGGCTTTCTCACAGGGTAGCATCTGTTTGATGCCCATGCCTTTGGCCCGCTCCACCAGGCGGATGGCTCTGACCAGCTCTGTCAGCTCAGAAGGCTCCAGTGACGCCTCGTGGTCGTTGCCCTTCCAGCTCTTGTCCAGGGTCACGTGACGCTCCACGACTTTTGCCCCCATTGCCACGGTGGTGCTGATTCCCCTCTCATGGCCAGAATATTCGATGGGAATATCAGGGAATTCCTTCTGGTATTCCTACAGTATCAGGAAAAGGAAGAGTAAAATTCCATTGGTCAATTCATTTCCTTCAGTGGTGGCCTGAACAGAAATATGTCAAATTCTTGTTGTTTTTTTTCTCTCTCTCTCTCTCTCTCTCTCTCTCTCTCTCTCTCTCTCTCTCTCTCTCTCTCTCTCTCTCTCTCTCTCTCTCTCTCTCTCTCTCTCTCTCTCTCTCTCTCTCTCTCTCTCTCTCTCTCTCTCTCTCTCTCTCTCTCTCTCTCTCTCTCTCTCTCTCTCCCTCTCCCTCTCTCTCATCGCTGTGCACTTGACTCAACCTATGTTTCCTTATGATGTTACTCTGGGGTGACAACAGATAACTTGCTGTTCCTGCCTGACAACCCTTTCCTTGTAATAAACCAATGGGAAGTCTTACTGCTATGACACGTAGGTCGACATCCTCAGGGTCCAATGGGTAGGCACTGGTGCACTGTAGGATGGTGAAGTTCTGATTGTGTTCCTTGTCGGTCTGATAGACCCGTCTCATTGTTGCCATTGACTGCATCCCACTGGATATCACCATAGGCCGTCCTGAGGTTAAACAGAGTTGTAATTTCAACAGTAACTAACTTTACTGATATGCCGCAAATTACACATGTTGACTGCACATTCAGAGAACATAAAATTGGTAACATTTAACTTCTACCACAGTAACAGGTGGCAAAGATGTAGTACATATATAACACAGTGTTAACTTAAATCACTAACCTTTTTTTGCAGTCAGTTCCAGACAGGGGAAATTGTTGGCATCGCATGAGGCCACTTTGAAGAAGGGCACATCAAGCTCATCCAGGAACTCCACAGCCATCTAACAAGCGATGCAAAGGAGTTGGGATAGTCATGCATGTTTTGCTTGAAATCCGGAATATAAACACAGTCACAGCAGACGAATTCAATAGACATTTATCATGGAATAACCTCTTACCTCGTCCATTCCAGAAGCGGTGAAGAAGATTCCAACCTCCTTTGCATATATCTGGAGCTCTCTATAGTGTTCATGACTGAACTCAAGGTGGCGCTTGTGCTCTCCGTACGTCTTTCCCCAGGATTGTTTGGAGGTGTACGGACGCTCCAGAGCACACTTGTTGCTCAAGCTCACTCTTCTGAAACTTGGCACAGTCTGCCCCACAGTCCTGTGAATTGATGCCAACATGAGTAATAGCATCAAACACACACACACACACACACACACACACACACACACACACACACACACACACACACACACACACACACACACACACACACACACACACACACACACACACACACCCACACACACACACACACACTGTGCAAATCCATGCACAGCAGCAGTACACTATCAGGATCATAGCAGAAAATACCTTTCCCCTCAGTCATGCCATTTCTACATTAGCTTTTGATTTGAGGTTATTAAGGGAAGATTTACATGGGAGGGATGCAGGATGACTAAGTTGCCCCACACTCATACATGTATATGTGTGCCTTTCTATCCGATTCTCCCAGACAATCTTGTCACCCAATCTATTGTATTAAACTGAAGCTTAAACCACACTAAAGGGCAGTTAGGCTAACACAGATTAAGCCTAGTCCTGGACAAAAAAAATACTTTCAATGAAGACCATATTCTGTATTCAGCATGCTTTTTGTCCATAACTGTGTACAGGAAACCAGTCCTTACAGTCTTACAATGTCTCTTCATTTAGCTTCCATTACCTTGGCCATCTTGATCATTTTCTTTGCGATTTCGATATCTCCTTGGTGGTTCTGTCCAATTTCTGCAATAATGAAACAGGGGTTAGAACCCCCAATCATCCTGCCAGGACCAAGTTCGAATTTCAGAGGCATTTTCAAAATAAACGTGAGAAATTAAGTTGGTAAATGATTAAAAGTCTATGGAAAATAACATTTTAAGGATGAGATTGTCAGAGGCAATCGTGCACAGTGGAAAAAGGAAGAAATTGCTTATCGTCTGCCCTTTTATCCAAATCCTTAAAGTCAGCCCATCCAATGATATGCCAGTATCCTGACCAGTTATGCAAAAAGTGACAGGTAGGGCCTATTGTTTTTTTTCGCCTGGGTGCCAGTCTGTTTCTTTTCACCTTATGGAATTGTTCTCACGTTATTGTCATTTGACAAGAGCTCAAACAAATCTGGAACCAGGCAACAAAAAACCCACAAATGAGATGTAAATAAGGATATTTGCAAATATATTCAATAAGGAAATGGGTACAGTGATACTGAGTTTTCTCTCACGCACAGTTTAGATAATTAGTGAAGGAGATAGTCTTGTACGTAGGCTGTTGCCTTTTTTTTACTGGAAGAAAGACCCACGTTGTACGCAGCGTTTAAAAAACATGATTTACGTTGAGTATAAAATACTGTTTTATATTACTGCTTTATATCTTTACCTTTTCATAGCATTATATTCCCTTTGATTGTTTTTATATATCCGTAAGAGATTGAAAGTAGTGCTAGGTTTAAGCTCTTTGTGTATGACAAGTTTAGTGGACTGCAGTGGACTGTAGGAATGTGTAGTCCCAATAACTCAAGGCCTCTACTGACTGATTAGAAGTCCTGTGACATGCACAGAGAAATCCTGGGTGGTGGAAAAGTACTGAAGTCCATATTTGTGGAAGGGAGGGGGTGAGAGCTGATGGTGTAAGTGGACACGGCACTGTATTGAATGTATGTATTCAGCTGGACATCTTTGTTGAGTACACGTTTGAAACGTCACTTTGAGTTTGGGCTCTTTTGTATGATAAATATGTTTATGGTATATTGAGATACTGGTCTTCTTATCGATTGGCATTGTCGCCAGGATATCACGCTTAAGGAACAGAGAGTTTTCCGTAGAGAGTGAAGTTTCAAAAGTTTAAACAAATCGTAGATATGGCCATTTAGGAAACATCCTGTGTGTGTGTGTGTGTGTGTGTGTGTGTGTGTGTGTGTGTGTGTGTGTGTGTGTGTGTGTGTGTGTGTGTGTGTGTGTGTGTGTGTGTGTGTGTGTGTGTGTGTGTGTGCGTGCGTGCGTGCGTGCGTGCGTGCGTGACAGGTGGATAGTGCAACCGTTACTAAATCCGAGGGGATAGAGATAGTATTTAGGACTTAGCAGTGTATGGTTTTGGGGTGGAGATTCCCACAGGAGAATAATATATTGTACATGTACAAAATATTCCAAAATAAATGAATGAATCCAAAAATTTAGACTGGAAAATTAACACAATTAGTGAGTTACGATTGGTGCCGAAAGGATACATTGTAAAAACATCACAATATAACCCACAACTTGGAATTAAAGTCGTTTTTTAGAAGGAGTCACTGCTTATTGGGAATAAACGTGGGTTCCAATATAGGAATATGATGGGAATGAGAGCCATTGTCAGTTCATTGAACCTATACAGGAGAGGGAGAGGCAAGGACTGAGAGCCTTGTGGTGATATGGCTCTTCATGCCTCCCAATCCACTGACTGGTGGGCAAAAACAGTGAAGCAAACAGAAGAGAAGTTTAAAAGTGTGTATAAAGGTTATCACAGTAAGTTTCCAGAGACAGGAAAGGACGTCTCAGGGGATGTGTTAAAGGAAGTGATCATGGTATGTTATCACTGAGCTAATATATGAACTACAGACAGCCTCCAAGATGTCTGAAAACCGATTTGTGGGGGCTGACATCTTGCTAGTTCCTGTTTCAGTAGCTCATTAGTATATGACCACTGGCACTAGAGCCCAGCCAAGACGTGCATTCCAGGTCAAGCCAGAGCAGGCCGAAGATATTGATTAGTGGTGGAGGGGAAATCTGCAGGCATGAAGAACCACCACACAACCCTGACACAACCACTGAAAACGGGACTAAGAGTTCAGTGCTCCAGCCTGCTCTATATGTGCACCTCAGGAGACAGTTGGATGATATTTTCTGTTTAAGACAACAAAATAACAACTTGTTTCAAACTTATTGAATGTCCTTGAGTGGCTCAGCCAGAGCATAGACTTGAACCCGATCAAACATCTCTGGGGAGACCTGAATATAGCTGTGCAGGGAGACTCCGCACCGAACCTGACAGAGCTTGAGAGGATCTGCAGAGAAGAATGGTGGAAACTCCGCAAACACAGGTGTGCCAAGGTTGTAGCGTCATGAAGACTTGAGTCTGTTATTGCTGACACAGGTGCTTCAACAAAGTACTGAGTAAAGGGTCTGTATAGTTACGTAAATGTAATATTTCAGTTTTTTATTTTTTAATACATTTGAAAAAAATGTTTAAAAAAACAATCATTATGGGGTATTGTGTGTAGATTGATGAGGGAAAAAACAATTTAATAAATGTTAGAACAAGGCTGTAATGGTACAAAATGTGGGAAAAGTCAAGGGGTCTGAATACTTTCCGAATGCACTGTGTGTGTGTGTGTGTGTGTATGTGTGTGTGTGAAATATATATATATATATTTTGTTATACAAGACGACTGTACTGATTGATAGAATGAGTTTTTCCCCCCCTCATCAATCTACACACAATACCCCATAATGACAAAGCAAAAACTGTCACAACGCTCACAACAACATTATGTGTGGCCACGGACATTATGAGTGACGTCAAACCACTAATGGGAGCGATGTCTGATGTACCTGTCACGTTCTGACCATAGTTCTTGTGTGTTTTGCTTGTTTTAGTATTGTCAGGACGTGAGCTGGGTGGGCATTCTATGTTGTGTGTCTAGTTTGTCTGTTTCTGTGTTTGACCTAATATGGTTCCCAATCAGAAGCAGGTGTTTTGTGTTGTCTCTGATTGGGAATCATATATAGGTGGCTTGTTTTGTGTTGGGGTTGGTGGGTGGTTGTTTCCTGTCTCTGTGTGTTCTCTGCACCAGCTAGGACTGTATCGGTTTGCCACTTTTTGTTATTTTGTATTTGTAAGTGTTCTCTGTTTATCGTTTAATTAAACATGTTGAGCACTGGCTACGCTGCGTGTTGGTCCGATCCCTGCTACAACTCCTCTTCTCTTGAAGAGAAGGAAGGCTGCCGTTACAGTACCGTTTTCTGTGACTACATAGATCTCTTCAAACTTTCTTTTCAAGATGAGTACAGCATGAGGCACTTTACGTCCTGCTATACAAAACAATCAACAATTGCTTAATCAGAGTAAGAATGGTTCAAATAATATTTATTTATTTAAAAAGGAATATTTTAAATGAGAACAACTATGTAAGAAATTATTCAATCAAATCAATTAAATGAAGAAGAAAAATCATACAGCCCTGGTCTATGATGTTCTTCTCCCTTTATAATAGCTATTTAAGGATGAGATGGATGGCGTTTAAAAATATCTAATTACCCAAAGGGGTGAAATGAACTCCGTCACGCAGAAATAGGCGGGGCTATTATGTTTCATGTGAGGATGGCTAACCCAGTGCCTTTCCAAAACCTGAACAAATTTGATAAGCGCATTGTTTACACATTTCCTTGCTCTGTCTATTTTGGAAGGCCTGCCAGCACTCCACAGGGACCTTGAGGTGACGTAGGAGAAAGGAAGCACCAGTAAGGGGCCTGCAGGCATCCTTCATCTCTTTTACAGCCTTGGCTGAAAGCAATGTGCAACATCGTAAATTGTCCGAAAATCCGAAAATGGTGATAGAAAATGGTGTTTCATAAAGAAGGTATGCATATTCCCCCCCCCCCCGCCTTCTCGCCATTGAAGCTAGTTAAGAAAGAAAATTATGCTTTTGCAGCCTGAATGGAGGATGCTTTATGTACAAGTGTATTGCCGGGAATGCACATCAAGCCTAGACGATAGTGCAGATCGGCTGCCTAGGCTAGGCTTAATTGAGCTTCTCTGACAAAATGCAATAAGCTCGATTGGAAAATAGAGGGAGGTACATAGGCCTAGTACTGAATATTGACATTTTTCGACTGATTAAGATTTGGAATATTTAGGACAGATTATGATTTAGTATAGTGAAAACGAACTAAATGTTTATTTTTCTCTTCCAGGAGAGGATGGAATGTCCACTACCAAGTATTCTGATGAGTTTAACAATTATTCTTTATCTCTTCCTTTGAAATGATTCTGAGGCCTTATGCGTTGTGACAGCAGTTATTGAAATTCTGCAAGTATAAAGGTACCCAAATCCGGCAGTTAACGGAGCTCCCAAATTAAGAAAGGCCTGGCCATTTGTTTATTTTGCTTCTACTTTTTACCCCCATGCAGACACCTGCATACACAACCCACCCATCTATACTTGTGAATATTTGTTAGTGGTGTTAATACCATGTCTGATTTATTATGTGTGGTCTTTTTATTTGGTTTTAGTATGTTCTTCACAGGTGTGAAAGGATACACCTTTAAAGGACACGCAAAACAAAGTTTTCTGAAGTATCTGGAGTCAGAATTTTGGCTGCACACAGGTAAGTTCTCCCGATGAGAAATGTACTGAACAACTATACAAACCTGGCACAGAGAATGTTTCAAACAAGGAGTCTGAAGTACAGGGAAAGAACAGACTCACAAGGGTTGGGCGTATCCAGATTTTCATACCGTTTCTGTACCATACCGGGGTATAAGATAAGACCACCTTCCGGAGACACCTGAAACCCCACCTCTTTAAGGAATACCTAGGATAGGATAAAGCAATCCTTCTGACACCCCCCCCCCCCTTAAAAGATTTAGATGCACTATTGTAAAGTGGCTGTTCCACTGGATGTCAAGGTGAATGCACCAATTTGTAAGTCGCTCTGGATAAGAGCGTCTGCTAAATGACTTAAATGTAAATGTAATGTTATCCAAAATGCACACAAGGGGCACAATTGATAAAAAAAACGGAATAAAAAAACAAATTCTTTTTTTTAGACACAAAACTATTTGGGTCACAGGGATTTTGATCCAGGAGGGGATTGAATGTCTCTGCTCTAACCAAAAAGCTTGATCTTGACATCTAGCCATCAAACCAAATGCAGCCCTGAGCTGAAGAAAATGTATTTGACACATTTTATATTTCTTATAGTTATACTCAGCTTAGTTATAAGCAGTGGGGTAGCACGCTCCCCGCAGCACCTCGGGGGTTTATTTTTCAATTGTTCTGAAAATCATACCTTCGGTATTTCGAAATACCCCGGTATACGGTATAAACGGTATATTGCCCAACGCTAGTGTTGACCTCTATTCTGACTTTCTGGTGAGGCCTGATCACCCAAAAAGATCGGAGACATTGGGTGAAATTGTTATATAATATGTAAATGAGATAATTAGGAAGAAGTGTATTGCTGTTGTTGCTCACCAGATTGGGTCTGCTGTATTATCGATATTTCTTGCCAAGGGTTGGCCCTCCAACTCCATGGCCCTGTAACTGTGTTGTGACATCGCCAAATATGACAGGAAATATAAGTCAACTTTCAAAATGGTTTCAAAAGTGTTTTGGTATTATTGTCAATATTTATTTTAGACATTTGTATTAAGAATTTTGGAAAATGGTATAATTAGTCATACAATGAATAGTCTATCTTGAATTCCTGAATCAGAAATGCCATAAACTGTTGTTCTGGTCTGTCTTCTCTCGAGGTTATGGTGATAGTGACCCCGAATGGTATCTAGATGTATGGAAGGGATAATTTGACCGAGATCAGTGGGAGCCCCACCCCCTCCAACCGGCTAAAGTAATGGCGTCCACTACAGCCCTGTCCACTACAGCCCACCACTTCTATCTGAGACCTGAATCCAAGCCAGCAACATATGCAGCATTCAGTCGAAGCTATCGACTGCCTTTTCTCTCAGGAGTGCTGCATGAGTTGTCCCGAGATCGAGTGCGTGGGGTGAGCATGGAGGGATCACTTCTAAAGGCAGAATGGACATTAAAGGATGTTTGCGGCAGCTCAGGTGAGAGATCGTCTAGTTTGGAAAATCCGAGTATCCCTTAGATATTGACATCGGGACCCACTCTGACAGGCATGAGTTACATCAAATTGGGTTTGTCACATGCGCCGAATACAACAGGTGTAGTAGACCTTACAGTGAAATGCTTACTTACAAGCCCTTAACCAACAATGCAGTTTTAAGAAAAATACCTAAAAAAATAAGAAATAAAGTAACATAATTAAAGAGCAGCAGTAAAATAATAATAGCGAGGCTATATACAGGGGGTACCGGTACAGTGTCAATGTGCAGGGGCACCGGTTAGTTGAGGTAATTGAGGTAATATATGCATGTGGGTAGAGTTATTAAAGTGACTTATGCATAGATAATAACAGAGAGTAGCAGCAGCGTAAAATATGGGGGGGGTGGGGGGGGGAAGCATTTTGTCTGGGTAGCCATTTGATTAGATGTACAGTAGTCTTATGGCTTGGGGGTAGAAGCTGTCTAGAAGCCTCTTGGACCTAGACTTGGTGGTCCGGTACCGCTTGCCGTGCAGCAACAGAGAGAACAGTCTATGACTAGGGTAGCTGGAGTCTCTGACAATTTTTAGGGCCTTCCTCTGACACCGCCTGGTATAGAGGTCCTGGATGGCAGGAAGCTTGGCCCCAGTGATGTACTGGGCCGTACGCACTACCCTCTGTAGTGCCTTGCGGACGGAGGCCGAGCAGTTGTCCGAGCCCGAGCAGTTGTCATACCAGTCAGTGATGCAACCAGTCAGGATGCTCTCGATGGTGCAGCTGTAGAACCTTTTGAGGATCTGAGGACCCATGCCAAATCTTTTCAGTCTCCTGACGGGGAATAACTTGAAGCTCTCAACCTGCTCCACTACAGCCCAGTCGATGAGAAAGGGGGCGTGCTCGGTCCTCCTTTTCCTGTAGTCTTGATCACGTTGAGGGAGAGGTTATTGTCCTGGCACCACACGGCCAGGTCTCTGACCTCCTCCCTATATGCTGTCTCGTCCTCGTTGGTGATCAGGCCTACCAATGTTGTGTCATCAGAAAACTTAATGGTGATATTGGAGTCGTATCTGGCCGTGCAGTCATGAGTGAACAGGGAGTATAGGAGGACACTGAGCACGCACCCCTGAGGGCCCCCCGTGTTAAGGATCAGCGTGGTGGATGTGTTATTACCTACCCTCACCACCTGGGAGCGGCCTGTCAGGAAGTCCAGGATCCAGTTGCAGAAGGAGGTGTTTAGTCCCAGGGTCCTTAGCTTAGTGATGAGCTTTGAGGGCACTATGGTGTTGAACGCTAAGCTGTAAATGAATAGCATTCTCACATAGGTGTTCCTTTTGTCCAGGTGTGAAAGGGCAGTGTGGAGTGCAATAGAGATTGCATCATCTGTGGATCTGTTGGGCCGGTATGTGAATTGGGGTGGATCTAGGGTTTCTGGGATAATGGTGTTGATGTGAGCCATGACCAGCCTTTCAAAGCACTTCATGGCTACAGACGTGAGTGCTACGGGTCAGCAGTAATTAAAGGCAGGTTACCTTAGTGTTCTTGGGCACAGGGACTATGGTGCTCTGCTCGAAACATGTTGGTATTACAGACTCAGACAGGGAGAGGTTGAAAATGTCAGTGAAGACACTTGCCAGTTGTTCAGCGCATGCTCAGAGTACACGTCCTGGTAATCCATCTGGCACTCCGGACTTGTGAATGCCGACTTGTTTAAAGGTCTTACTCATATCGGCTGCCGAGAGCGTGATGACACAGTCGTCTCGAAGATCGGGTGCTCTCATGCATGTTTCAGTGTTACTTCCCTCGAAGCGAGCATAGAAGTAATTTAGCTCGTCTGGTAGGTTTGTGTCACTGGGCAGCTCTCGGCTCTGCTTCCCTTTGTACATGTGAGGCCATTGTGAGAATAAACTGTAAAGCTATCTGAAGAAGAAAATTAAGAGATGCCAGAAGAATGAATGCTGGGAGGGGGGGGGTCAACCTTGGCCATAATTGATTGGGTATTCCCCTCCCCTCCGAAAATTGGGGTCTTCACACTGGGAATGTATAATAACCTAGACTTTAAAACACAAGAAGATATCGAGGTCTGTACTGACAAAAGTTAATGCTAGAAATGTAAGATTAATCAAGTTTATGTTGACGTTAGTAGGATACTGTATATACACTCAGTGCCCAGTTTATTATGTCCACCACCCCATTCACAAAAATGGATCGCTCCTACAAACTGTTAGTAACGTGGCCGTGGCATGCTATATAAAGCAGGCAGACGGGCATCGAGGCATTCAGTTACGGTTCGATTGTACGTAAGTATGGGCATAAAAAGTGACTTTAGCAACTTTGAGCGTGGTATGATCGTTGGTGCCAGACGCACCGGATCCTGTATCTCAGAAACGGCTGCCCTCCTGGGTTTTTCACCCGCGACAGTGTCTAGGGTTTACAGAGAATGGTGCGTCAAACAAAAAACATCCAGTCAACGAAAGTCCCGTGGGCGAAAACAGCTTCTTGAAGAGAGAGGTTGAAGGAGAATGGCAAGAATCGTGCAAGCTAACAGGCGGGTCACAAACAGACAAATAACAGCCCAGTATGACAGTGTTGTGCAGAACGGCATCTCGGAACGCCCAACTCATCGGTCATGGATGGGCTATTGCAGCAGACAAACACACCAGGTTTCACTCCTATCAGCTAAAAACAAGAAGGAGCTGTTCCACGGGGCACGTGATCTCCAAAACTGGACAATTGAGGAGTGGAAAAACATTTCCTGGTCCGACGAATCCCAGTTCCTGTTGTGTTTTGCTGATGGCAGTGTCAGAATTTGGCGTAAGCAGAATGAGCCCGTGGACTCATCCTGCCTGGTGTCAACGGTACAGGCTGGTGGCGGTGGTGTAATGGTGTGGGGAATGTTTTCCTGGCACACGTTAGGTCCCTTGATACCAGTTGAGCAAAGATGGAACGCCAAAGCGTCTCTGAACATTGTTGCTGACCAAACCCAATATCTTTTGGATGAGATGCAGCAAGTGCATGATGCCATCGCATCAGCATGGACCAACATCCCTGTGGAATGTTTATGGCACCTTGAAGAATCCATGCCGAAGAATTTAGGCTGTTCCGGAGGCAAAGGGGGGGTCCGACCCAATACTAAACAGGTGTACCTAATAAACTGGCCACTGAGTGTGTACATATATTTCTCCCTTTCTGGAAATGTATGTTCTACCAGTGTCTGTTTGGGCTAAATTGAGGGTCGAATTATAGACTGAACGTGAATCACCCTTTCATGGGGTTTCGGGGTGTCACAAAGTGCATGAGTCAGTGGCAGTGACAGCTAAATTAATAACTGGGTCTATTTGGCTATGTCCATAGTTTTATTCTGTCATCAATGGCTTCGCCGTTGAATACTTTGACGGGAGTGGGGAAGCAGGGACACGGCCCAGTAGACTGGAAAATAGTGTCAAGAAGAGTTTGAGAAGTTAAAACAAGCGCTGTGCTAATTCCTCGCTCTGGGAATACCAGATAGGGAGTTTGAGATGTTTGTGCATGAAGATAAGGGGCTGTCATTCTAAATTTGGGTTGTATCATTTATCAGTAGTTCCAATTTGGATTCGTACAGGCGAGAAGGAGAGACACAGAGCGCTGTCCCTGAACTGTGAAGAAAGCACAAAGGGAAGGGCGTGTGCGCTACTCACACACAGCAGCGCATGATGAGTGTGAGAGAAACCTGTCTCTAGTCTATTTGACTATTCCTTGAATTCCCTTATGGATGAAAATGATTTCCTTGTGAATTTATTAAGGGTTACAATTATAATTTGGCTTGGGTGATTCATTATATTTGTTATTCTGATTCATTTTTTATTTTATTCTGCTGAGGTAATATTGAGTTACACTGCCAAGGGGGAGACGTAGGTGGTGTTATCATATAATATGGGGTCATCCTGCAAATGGTTTCTGAAACAAATTCAATCTTTGTACAAATGAATCTAGCTTCTCGACCTTAGAAGAAAACCCTCCCTAATTTAGACTCACTAAGTTACGGAGGGTTTCCTCCCAAGGTTGAGATAGAAGGCCCTACTGTAGACTCCAGCCGCTAACAAGCTACTCTGTATCAGTGATTATACCAACAACACTGTTGTAATGGTTAAGCTAGTCACCTAGAAGCTTAGACAAACATTGTCTACTGATTTATTGAAACTCTACAATTAAGCTGTTGTGATATGTTGAATTTGATTACTGTAACCAATTATTGCAATTTCATACTCTGTTGACTACATAAGGGGAGGGTTTTACTGACGAAGGAAAAACCTGTGAACGATTAGCCACAAGCCCTATATACAGGAAGCCAGTTCACCAGAGGAATAGTTGTATGTCTTAGTGGTTGCTCATCTGCTGCGGAGTGTTATTAGGAAATATGTGACTCAGAGTTTCGTTGAAATGACATGAAAACAACGTTGATTCAACCAATGTGTGCCCAGTGGCATAGAACGAAGTGAGGAGGACATGGCGTGGGAACACATTCCGTAGACCTGGGGGAAGACTGAGTGGAAGCTTGGGGAGGTGGATAGATCCTTTATTTTTGTCAATCTCAGCTGAAAAGCAGCCCACAAGCATAGAGCCAGGTCAGTCAAGAGGTGGGAAGCGCCGGGTTTCTTACTTCGCACTTCAAGTATATCCACATATTAGTATGTGAATCTATTGTAATGCGTTTCTATGTTTTTCACTCCATCAAGTGTCTGTTTGTACACTCTTGGGTCTCCAGCAGAAGGAGGGGAAAAAAGGTCAAAAGTGCCAGTTGGAATGTTAGTGCCTATTGTATAAAACGTTTCAACAATAGGGAATGTAGTTTAAAAGGGGGGACTGATAGAATGTAAATGACTGTTTTACAGCATTATCATTTTAGTATGAAAATATTGTTTTTATATATCCGTAGAGATTGAAAGTAGTGCTAGGTTTAAGTTCTTTAGGGTGAAACAAGTTTAGTGGACTGCAGTGGACTGTAGGAATGCGCACTCCCAATAACTCAAGGCCTCTACTGACTGATTAGAAGTCCTGTGATATGCACAGAGAAATCCTGGGTGGTGGAAAAGTACTGAAGTACATATTTGTGGAAGGGAGGGGGTGAGAGCTGAGGGTGTAAGTGGGCACGGCACTGTATTGAATGTATGTATTCAGCTGGACATCTTAGTAGAGTACACGTTTGAAACGTCCCTTAGAGTTTGGGCTCTTATGATATATAAGCTTATGATATATTGAGATATTGGAGTTTTAAGGCGTGTTTTTCATGTCAAGCAAGAAGGAATCTCCATTGGAATGTACATATCAGTTAACCATCTACTACATTCAAAAGAGTCAGATATCTCTGAATATTAGTCACAAGCAATGGACCTCAGTTGAGTTCCGGAATTTTGTGGCCAAGTTAGGTTTTTGTGGGTGAACCACAAGGAATGCAAATAAGGATATTTACAAAGGAAATAGGAAGGCTACAGTGAGACAATTAATTATTTCATTAAATGTATAATGTGTCAATTAATTAAATGTCAGGGCAGGCAGAGGTCAGTAATCCAGAGTGGTGTGACAAGGTACAGAACAGCAGGCAAACAGAGAACACAGGTATAAGCACACTGGGGTTAATGGGGAAGATGGGCGACACCTGGAGGGGGGTGGGGACAAGCACAAAGACAGGTGAAACAGATCAGGGTGTGACAAAAAATGCTCATTCATGTTGGTTAATTTAGGATTCAAAGATAATCTTTGAAAATATATAGTTTAGCTTAGTCCCACGCAAAACATAAATTACATGACAGAGTACAGAGCAGTTATAGACAAGAAAAACACAAGAAAATATTAGATTAAATTAAAAATAAGAGTCAGATTGTCAAGACAACAAAAATACTTCTTACACACTATTAATATGTAGGTATTCATAGTATTATACACAGTACATTTCAATTAGATATTTTAAAAGTAAAGAGGCCCTGTGACACTGTTTAATTTGTTTCTGTTTATTAAAACTTTTTGCCTGAGTAATCTCTGGTCCAAGATTAAATGGTTCTATACATAACTAGGCGACAGATTAAATTCATTTTTGGTTTGGGTACAGTAGACCTAAAGAAACCCACAGTGGTGTGTCTGGTGGGGTATATACAGTGCCATGCAACTTATTATGCAACTTTTTACACCTGAATTTAGGCTTGCCATAACAAAGGGGTATTGACATTTCAGCTTTTCATTTTTTATTAATTTGTCAACATGTAGAAAAATATAATTACACTTTGACATTATGGGGTACTGTGTGTAGGCCATGACAAAAAAATCTCAAAATGGGAAAAAGGTTAAGGGGTATGAATACTTTCTGAATGCACTGTATGTCTGTTTGACTTTGTAGTATTACCCAACTAGAAGTGGGTTATTTCTATGGGTTTCTTCTCAGTAGCTGCTTCATAGACTGGTCCCAGATCTGCCAACTCCATTGCTGTCTTTGTCAAGCCAAAAATCGTTGGCATGAAAATGAGTGACAGAGTTGGCATAATAGCACAAACAGACTGTCACTCAGGCTAGAAATGATACCTGATGGTGTCTAACTCCTTCATTTTTAATCATTAAAAAAAGTAACCTTTATTTAACGAGGCAAGTCAGTTAAGAACAAAGTCTTATTTACAATGACGGCCAACGCTGGGCCAATTGTGCACCGCCCTATGTGACTCCCAATCACAGCCAGATGTGATGCAGCCTGGATTTGAACCAGGGACTGCAGTGATACCTCTTGCACTGATATGTTTACACTGCTGCGCCACTCTGGATCACTGGATTTAACTAAGAAATGCATTTTGAATGTAATACAGTATAGGCCTGGAGTAGCCCATCACTGCCATAATAGGCACCAATTATCATAGACCACTTGAGTGAAAAGAGAAGTCTATCAAATTGGTTATAGATATCTGATACATCCCATAACCCATTGATTATATCTATTAAATTAACCTCGGGAGAGTTGAATATTATGACCACAGGCTAGCAAAGATTTTTGACAGTATAAATCACGTGTCATCTCCCCATTTGCCCTTTTAAGAGATTTAAAAAATGATTGTTTTTCTTTGAACCATTCTTTGCTTTACACGTTTTTATAGTGCAGACAATATTATACACACTTGCTGTACCCTGCATATAGATTATATTCATGAAATTACTAATATTCTAATTCCTAATTCTTTGACACCCCTGAGATTCAAGATTGCCTAACCCAAGACACGCTAGATCATGGGACCCTTACGTATCAGGTGCAATCATATTCCTTGTGTGGTTGGTGCACAGCACAGTCAATAAAAATTCCTCGTTTCTGACTGGCCCTGCCAGAGTTTACGCTTTTTCATTGTCTCCTCCCTTATCTCTCGAGCTGATCCACTGATCTACTTCCCCATTAGATACTGTAACGTTATCAATAGCTAGCCACCACCATCAAATAGCTAGATATGGACGATTTTGACATGCTCAGCGCACCACAGGCTGCGGCCGGCAATGGGACTGACGAAGACCCCGCTGCCGCATTCTTGGCCCAGCAAGAAAGCGAGATCGCGGGGATTGAGAACGACGAAGGATTCAGCATCCTGGACAGCGGAGAGGTTCCAACGTCGCTAGACAATAATCTGACAGGCGACGCAAACGGTAACTGTGTTCTAAAAACTCTTCATTTAGCAAGTTACAGTGGCTAGCTCGTTCGTATTATTTGGCAGAGTCAAAGCCGAGCAATTGGCTATAACTGACTAGCTATGGGCTAGCCAGCTACTGTATACACAGTTACCTAGCCATCTTAATTAACTAGCTAGCCAGCAAACGAGCTACTTTAGCAAGCTACATCGACTGTCTGCAGGAGATTTCAATTAAAGAGATTACGAGAAAAACAAGTAACGTCAATTTACCTGGCTGGATCCGATATTTCAGACCATCTATTTAAAATGTTCTGGAAACTAGCTCGTAATGCGCAAGGTGACGCTAGTTTCCCAATTTGTAAGCTCGCTAACGGCGCTAGTTAGTATCTACATTACATGTGTATATGCTAGTTAATAACGTAACTTTACTTATTGATATCTTGATGTTTGTGAAGTGTCGTGAATAAACTAACAGAAAATATCGTGTCTTTGAATGACTGGTTAGCTAGTTATTGCGTCTATATCCTGGCTAGTTGTCATTGGATTGATCCCACTGCACCAACAACATTACTGGCCACTTAATTACTGCAATTTGATATGGCCCAATGACCATTGGACTTTCATACAAAACTGTCGCCTTCAGGAAGTTAGATAATTGACTGATTAGTTAGCTACATTGGCCAAAAGCAAGTTCATGTTATGCAACTCTTTAGGGAGGGGATGTACAGTTGAAGTCGGAAGTTTACATACACTTAGGTTGGAGTCATTAAAACTCGTTTTTCAACCACTCCACAAATTTCTTGTTAATTAACAAACTATAGTTTTGGCAAGTTGGTTAGGTCATCTACTTTGTGCATGACACAAGTAATTTTTCCAACAATTGTTTACAGACAGATTATTTCACTTATGTAGTGAAGTGAAGTTGATGTATAACTGTATAACAATATAACTGTATAACAATTCCAGAGGGTCAGAAGTTTACATACACTAAGTTGACTGTGCCTTTTAAACAGCTTGGAAAATTAATTGAAAATTATGTCATGGCTTTAGAAGCTTCTGATAGGCTAATTGACATAATTTGAGTCAGTTGGAGGTGTACATGTGGATGTATTTCAAGGCCTACCTTCAAACTCGGTGTCTCTTTGCTTGACATCATGGGAAAATCAAAAGAAATCAGCCAAGACCTCAGAAAAAAAATTGTAGACTTCCACAAGTCTGGTTCATCCTTGGGAGCAATTTCCAAACGCCTGAAGGTACCATCTGTACAAACAATAGTACGCAAATATAAACACCATGGGATCACGCAGCCATCATACCGCTCAGGAAGGAGACGAGTTCTGTCTCCTAGAGATGAACATACTTTGGTGCGAAAAGTGCAGATCAATCACAGAACAACAGCAAAGAACCTAGTGAAGATGCTGGAGGAAACAGGTACAAAAATATCTATATCCACAGTAAAACGAGTCCTATATTGACATAACCTGAAAGGCAGCTCAGCAAGGAAGAAGCCACTGTTCCAAAACCGCCATAAAAAAGACAGACTACGGTTTGCAACTGCACATGGGGACAAAGATCGTACTTTTTTGAGAAATGTTCTCTAGTCTGATGAAACAAAAATGGAACCGTTAGGCCATAATGACCATCGTAATGTTTGGAGGAAAAAGGGGGAGGGCTTGCAACTCGAAGAACACCATCCCAACCGTGAAGCACGGGGGTGGCAGCATCATGTTGTGGGGGTGCTTTGCTGCAGGAGGGACTGGTGCACTTCACAAAATAGTGGAAAATTATGTGGATATATATATATAAATATATATATACATATATATATATATATATATATATTGAATATATATATTGAAGCAACATCTCAAGACATCAGTCAGGAAGTTAAAGCTTTGTCACAAATGGGTCTTCCAAATGGACAATGACCCCAAACATACTTCCAAAGTTGTGGCAAAATGGCTTAGGGACAACAAAGTCAAGGTATTGGAGTGGCCATCACAAAGCCCTGACCTCAATCTTATAGAAAATTTGTGGGCAGAACTGAAGAGTGTGTGCGAGCAAAGAGGCAGTACAATAGCTAGGAGGAAGGAGGAATGGGCCAAAAGTCACAACTTATTGTGGGAAGCTTGTGGAAGGCTACCCAAAACATTTTATCCAAGTTAAACAATTTAAAGGCAATGCTACCAAATACTAATTGAGTGTATGTAAACTTCTGGCCCACTGGGAATGTGATGAAAGAAATAAAAGCTGAAAGAAATCATTCTCTCTACTATTATTTGGACATTTCACCTTCTTAAAATAAAGTGGTGATCCTAACTGACCTAAGACAGGGAATTTTTACTAGGATTAAATGTCAGGAATTGTGAAGAACTGAGTTTTTAAATGTATTTGGCTAAGGTGTATGTAAACTTCTGACTTCAACTGTAGCTAGCTAGCTAGTTCCAATGAATGAATCGTTCATCGTAAAGATATTGCCTAACCAAGCATTTATGTACTAGTGCACTAGACTAGAACAGGTGGGTATAATTGGTGGAACGTTCCAACAGGAATCTGTTCCTAAAACATTGTAATGTACAAGGTTACCAACAAACAACGCATACAAAGTATTATGATCAATTCACCTAGTTAACCAGCTGCCGAATAGGCATCAACTCACCACGTAGCTTATTCTTAATGTTTGTCCATAGGCTACCAGATTGAGGACAAACATTTTTCGGAATAAACGTGGTGAGTGAATTTAATGAATTAGCCCACTACTTGGTATCTCATTCTGCCGCTATACAACTTTGTATGTGTTTGTTGGCAACCTTGTTATTTACGAAGTTTTTGGAACAGATTCCTGTTGGAACATTCCACAAACTATACCCACCCGACAAGAACAAACCTACGTGTAGTATTTTGCAAGCTTACAACGACAAATCCATAATCAGAATTTGATCATTGTGAAAGCTTGCTGATTTGTGATGAGCCCATAGTCGTGTTGGTTTTGAAAGCAAATGCAACCACCCTATCCGTCTTAGAATAAGACGCGTAGTGAAGTCTGATACACACCCACTCTAATGTGAATTGATGATGTTGGCCATTTCATTGTCTTTGATATTGCTTTGTTCATGATGAATGGTTAATTTTATTTGCAGATGCAGTGGATGGTGCTGTCAATGGAGACTTTAATGAGGTAATATCTTGTGTTTTCCATTTTGTCTTACAGCAGAGATTGTGATTATATCGACTCAAGGAAAACATTAGAATACTTAGCCATGCATGTTTTGTTTTAACATAGCCTAATGAATACTAAATGCCATGGTTGTGTCATATTATTGACCATGGTTGTGTTCAGGAGGCACAAAACGGAAGAAAATGCTCTGGAACAGAGTGAGAAGGGGGGAGTTGCTATCTACTTGTCCAATGAGACGTTTTAACGTTGCTACTGTGTGCCCTGTTGAACACCACCCATGTGTTTGTTAGGAGAGCAACGGCCCGTCTGATGCATACTCCGCCATCTCCAGTGCCGACCGGCTGCAGGCTGAGCCAGAGAGCCTGCGTAAATGGAGGGAGGAGCAGAGGGAGAGGCTGGAGGTCCTAGGTAGGGAGAGGCCCCTGGTATATCCTGGCTAGAGGGCCATAGCAGCGTAACAGTAGAATAGAAGGAACCGATGTGACTATTTACAGTTGAATCCAAAGTGCTGAGCGCCCAATTCTAACACCACAATCTTTGGAAAACGTATGGCCTGACAAGAAATGCAAGAAAAACACTAAGCGCATTTTGCTGATGTTGAAATCGCCCCTGGTTTTAGAAGTCTTCTTTTTGTGATGTCATTTTTCAAGAGAATTGCATGTACTGTGTGAATCATAAGGCATCTTCTTCTTCCTACTTTCCCCTTCCTCAGACGCTAACTCTCGTAAGCAGGAGTCTGAGTGGAAGGACAAGGCCAAGGTAGAGCTGGAGGAGTGGCACACTAGACAGGACGAGCAGCTGGAGAAGACTAAAGTGAATAACAGGTAAAAATTCAGAGAAAGAGTCTATTCATTCTATTTCTATGTAAAAACAGCCCCAGGTTGAGCCAAGAGGACTAAAACCCACTGGACTCCAAGGAAACCTTTTGTCCACTGACTCACTTTTCTCTACAGGAGCCGTGGAAAGGAAACCCTGTCCATTGAGTGTAAATAACACTCTGCAGAAATATCCTTGCAGAATAGTTAGTTATTGTGCAGCATGTGTTCCCTCTATGTTCTCTACTACCTCATGTGTTTTAAAGTTTATATAGGCCTACATTAAAAGACGTAGGCTAGCAGTGTGCAGTCTCTGGTAGAACAGTGAAAAAGATCAGTATAGTATGTTCCCGGAATGAAAAATGATCATGTATATTCATTCACAGGGTCATTTATTTCTGATAATGACCTGGAGCGGCAATCCAAGTTATGCATGGTGTTGCTAAGAGGTGAAGCGCTGTTGCTAAATGACGAGACCCCAGAGTTGACCCTTGAACCACAAGCCATTTGAGCACGGCATATTCCGAAATATCTAGTTGAGGTCAGGAATTATAATATCAATTGGTGTTCATATCGATCGAAAGATAACAGGACAGCCCCAGCAGCAAACAGAAATGTAGGATGTTTAAATAATATATGTATTAGGATAATGTTTTTGGAACGCCTTGCCTCCAAGTGCTCAGATAGTATAAAGTCTAGTTTTCACTAACTTGAGCGTCTGTAACCCAAGCCCTCCCTCTGCTCTGAATAATGTATCAGCCAATGTTCCAGTCTCTTGTCTAATGTCTAGCTACCTCTAACCTGCCTCTGTTATGTTGTTTGTAGTCTTTTGTATATAGCAGCATCCCAAATGGCACCCTATTCCCTATGTAATCTCATAGGTCTCTGGTTAAAAGTAGTGCACTAGGTAGGGAATATGGTGCCATTTTGGACGTAACTTACTGTATGAGTGAGAGCTCTGGGCTGGGTTTGTTCTGTCGTTTTGCTCTTCTCCTTTTTACCGCTCTCTCTCTTCTCTCCTGCTTGCTGCTTTCCTCTGGGACATCCCCTGTGTCTCCAGGGTTCTGGATGAGGATTTCTACAAACAACCCTTCTCTGACCTGATTGGTTATGTGTATGTTGCTAAACTAACATTTGTTTCTTTTTTTCACGTGACGTCACTCGCGTCAATCGCCCGCCGCATCTTCCATTTTAACACAAATTTTTACGTTTGGCTTTCCCCTTCATTTTTTGTTGTTGGTTTTACGTCATTTTTCAAAGAAGTAGACTTTCATTGATCTTGAGCGTGCGTGACTGTTTTTGCGACCTATAAACTCACCAGGTGCCTCTTTTTTAAATATATTTAAAAAAAAAAATTATGCAGTGAATGTGTGTTGGCTGAATATCATTGCATCAGCCTTAATGCTCAGTTTCCGTATGAATTCTGTTGCCATAACTGTAGTGTAGTAAATCGAGTGGCCATTTTCTTTTACTTTGGTCTTGTTTAATTCCATCATCCATGATCCATCTATATGTCCCTTCATTTTATCATGCCATCTCATGCCATTTGCAAATGTTTTTGTATTCTTAGGTCCCTTTTTTAAATCTATACTTGTATTATTCATATGTGCACATGGAACACTAGTTATAGAAATTGACGCTATGTAGAAAACAGTGGTTAGGTGTGTTACTTGGCGACGCACTACTTTAAATGTATTGACGGAACCGTATAGCTACTACCTCAGCTGCGTGTCGATACCGTGTGGCTAATGTCTTTAGTAGAGGTAAGCCTGTAGTTTTGTTTCAAGCAACTGTGTCTCCAACTCTTAACAGTCCTATCAATATAGTAGTACCTTCATATAATATGCAGGCATATTATCTGAAGGTTAACTTGAGTCTGTTAAATACTATTTAAGAGATCTCATGCCATTAGAAAGGCTTTATTTATTTATTTATTTATATGTATATATATATATCTCTGCTTTATACCTGGTAACCTGCAGCCTTTCGGGTTCAATAAGGCTCCTGAAAAGCTGTACAAAGGCAACCATGTTGTTGGAGGGCTGTTTCCTTCCAACATTATCTCAACATTATTCCAACATTATCTCTGCTGTTTCAGTGTCTTCTAGAATAACCACACACACACACCCCCTCACACAAATAACTGCAGAGATGGGTGTTTTTTTTTTATAGGAGTTATTTATGCAATAGCTATTGTACTGTACTAGAATGTCTGTTGGTTGACATAATGTTGAATGGACACTCTGAATCCCTCATTTGAAGAGCGTCATTACAATTTTTAAGAATGAATACGCCAACTTGGTGGCCATGTGGTTGGAGTGTCCGCCCTGAGATTGGAAGGTTGGGAGTTCGATCCCTGGCCGAGTCATACCAAATACTGTCAAACTAAGACTCTGCATTAAAGATATATATTGGGGGGGGGGGGGGGCTGCAATAGACTAGCGTCCTGTCCAGGGTGGTGTACTTGTACAGCTGCCTCACGCTACAGGAGATGGGCTCCTGCTCCTATGAGCTGTTCTGGCTGGCACAATCCAAGGCTTGTACGAGGCGACTTATGACAAAATCCAACAGTTGAAGTCTATTTTCAGTAGCCTGCATAGCCTGATACTGTCGCAGAGCCCTGCATGTAGACAGTCACCTGTTGTGTTGATGTCGCTTGTACGTCTGTGTTTCTAAACTGAAAGCTCATTGGATAACACCGTTGCTTCAAACATGCGAATGTGATCTGTTTAGAATCTGTTACTAGCTACTAGCAAGCCACTGTCTACCATAGAATGCCATGCTACTGTTGCTGCCCAACTCGCACTCTTGGTATTGCAGCCCTTGTATCTATCTGCCATTGAATTCATTCGATCGCTAAAGAGCAAAGGTTCCCATATAACCAACGTCCTTGTCTCTGCCAAAACAAAGACCCACAGCTACTGAGACCAAGGGGGCATGTATTTTTTGCCTCACCTAACCAACTCAATGGCACAGCAGATGAAGGCTGCAAGCTAAGCACACTTCTTAGTGGACAGATTATTATTATATATTTTTTTTTAAATCTGCCCCCCCCTGAAAATGACTTTTTTTCTCTCTGGGAAAATGCATGCTGGCTTTTGTCATCTGCATAAAGCTCATTTACTTTTCATTTCTATATATCTGACTTGTGATCTGTTTCTCCTTGTTTCTTTTCCTATGCACCTTTAAGCACACACATTAACCATCCTTGCTACCGCCTAGACCAGTTAAGTAAAAAAACAAAAAGACAATATCCTAGTAGGGAGAAGTGTATATTAGCCTAGAAAAATGGCAAAACAATATTCAATAGTAGTGCACAATTAGACTAGACTGTAGTCGGGGTTCTCCAACCCTGTTCCTGAGATATTCGCTCCAACCCTTAAAAAAAATAATTAACTGGTTGATAAGCCGAATCAGGTTCGTTACAACTGGGGTTGGAGTGAACCTACAGGAGGGTAGCTCTCCAGGAACGGGATTGGAGAGTCCTGCTGTAGATGAATAGAAATCCACTGCCAATTTAAATGATTTTAGAAGCTGGGTGTCCCTCCTGTGATGCGTTGGTTCCACTAGTCCTGTTCGTATCTGTAGTTTCGTTGTGACAGTGAATTTTCATTGGCTTCTCATCCCCATTTTGCTATGTGTATTGTGTTCTAGTTTATAGAGGGCGTCTTTCATTTTCTTAACTCTTTGGCAGTGGAAGTGTCCTATCTTGAGTGGGTGGGTGGCTTTGGGTTTTGCTATTCCCCCTGGCTTGCATTTCAAAATGTCTTATTGTGATTGTGGCACTATCATTTTTATTTATTTAATTTCAGTTATGTATGCTAAGCCTTCTAGCGGAATTAGATGCCCTTTTGGGTTCAGTATTGCTGTAAAGATTATCTATGTAAGTTATTAGTGAAGATTGTGACATGTCAATCAAAAGTCTCGTATGGTTATTATATCAAGTATTTGCTGCATTTCAAATGGCCTGCTTTCCAACCGCAGCAAAATGCATGACAAAGTCTCAGGTATCCAGGTTTTGGTTGTTAAAAAAGAAAAAAGGAACTTGCCACTAAGTGCACTTATCAAGCACAAGTATAAAGGACATAAAACAAAACATATTCCTAATGCTATACTTGGATCTTGAGAGAATATTTGAAGGTAACCAAAAAGCAAGTTACACCCCCCCCCCCCCCCCCACAGTTCTGTGACGAACTGCATTTTTAACCAACCAAACCGCGTTTTAACCGTTCCAAAAAAACCTGCGCTTGTTTTTCCAAAACCCCTTGATTAGACTGACAGGGAAATGCAGGTAACTAGCTAGCTGTATGACTGGGGATATAGGGGGCATGCTGTATGATCTTATCCAGCCCTGTACTCTTCATGTTTTTGATGTGGCCACCCGGAGAATGTTTATTTTTTTGGATGTACTGTAATGTAGTTGGGTCTCCGCTGCTGTCTACTCGACACTTCCTCCTCAAGCAAAGTTTTAGATTCAGACCTCACTAAAACTGTTGGACTAAAATGGTGAAAAAGCCAAGCTAAAATGGCACCATTTAAAAAAAATGTTATTGGCAACTCACAAAATGAGTGTCATGCTGAATGGATCTAAACTACCTGCATGTATTTATATGGGGATTCCCCATGTCTAACCCTGTGGTGTTGCAGAGGAGGTGGTGTGTAAGTGAGCAGCAGTAAGGCCCTCTGTAAAACTCTGCTGATATCTGGGGCCCAGGCCTGCTCCCTCCCTCTCTAAAGCTTTGTCCCCCCCCCCCCCCCCCTGTTGCCTTGCAGAGCTGCCGAGGAGGCCATGCTGTCGGACATGGACGAGAACAACCCGGGCACCGAGTGGGAGCGCGTGGCGCGCCTCTGTGACTTCAACCCCAAGTCCAGCAAGCAGGCCAAAGATGTGTCCCGCATGCGCTCTGTCCTCATCTCCCTCAAGCAGGCCCCTCTGGTCCGCTAACCCCCCCCCCCCCTCTCTGTCTCAATTCAGTCCCTACCACTCCCCTTCGCACTAACCATTCATTCAGTGTTTGCAGATCTGAAGGCTCTGGATACGTAAAAGCAGTGTAGTGGTGGAGCTTCCACAATCCACCATGTCGCTTTCACCTTACAGATCTGTTAACGTTGAGGGGAAAGGGGGTGAATTGAGACGGCTGTATCTACCCTGGCCCTAACCCTCTCTGGACCCAGATTGCAACCAACCTCTCATAGGGCAATGTATCATTCCAACCCCCCCCCCCCCCAACCTGACCTGTCGTCGTTGTTTATGGATTGATGATATCATTCCTCTCTTCCATTGCCCTTTCCATCATTAAAAAACAAAATAAGTATATACGCATTTATTTTTTGTTTCTATTCTTTTAAGGACCAAACTCTGTTTTTATTAAGTGTGTTGAAAACCCATTTAGAGCCGGCTTGTGGCATTTTTTGTGACTATTTCAATCTATGCATTTTTCCCATTTGAACCCAGAATCAAGTACGGTAAATATCTATTTGTGTGTGTAAATATCAAGGTTGGGGTCAATTCCATTTAAATTAGTCAATTCAGAAAGTACACAATTCCAAATCAAATATCTGCTCATTGAAATGAATTGGAATTTCAGTGTACTTCCTGAATTGAAGCGGAATTACCCCCAACCCTGGTAAACATCGTGTACCTATGTACATATACAGGCAATATATAAATTTACAAAATGTTAATGTCAGAGTACAATTGTGGTTTAAAGGTTTACTGTAGCCCAAGTGTTGCTTAATGTGTTCGTTGTCCATCAATTTCAATATCAGTAAAACATGAAGTAAACTTGTTGTCAACGTCGTTATTGAAGTGTTGTCCGTGACATTCAAATTATTATGGTTGCACCTAATTGGTGTAAGTAAAATTTCAGGTGAGACAAATTACATTTTGTACTGCGTTTTCAATTAAATTATGTTTAGTGTGCCTTTAGGCCCTCTACCACTATTGCGGTTTGTTGTATGGCCTTGGGTTCTCTCTGGCTTCAAATTAATCTCTGGTGAAAATGGCAGAGGAAGAGGTGAAGCGAGGGTTTTTTCTCCTGTTAAAATCTGTCCACGGGAAGCAGACCGCCTGCCTTTTGGATGACACACATCGTTAGGGCAGAGACGATCATCTCAACATATGCGGTATCTCAAATGGTCAAACCGAAGTTGCCTACCTTTGATCAAAGCCACGCTGTTGGTTGGGAGGTGGCCAGTCAGAACGTGACATCTTTCAGCTTGAATCTGTTCAACCAATAAATGGCTTTAGAGATTGTGACATGTCAATCAAAAGTCTCGTATGGTTATTATATCAAGCATTTGCTGCATTTCAAATGGCCTGCTTTCCAACCGCAGCAAAATGCATGACAAAGTCTCAGGTATCCAGGTTTTGGTTGTTAAAAATTGTTATGTTATGTTCATGTATATTTGGTGTAGCAACGAGCTATTGTGGATTTCACAAATGCAAACTAATTTTGAACGTCTCCATCAGGAGTATTCAACTCTTAAAGCCAATTTCTGTTTGATCCGAAAATGTGGTCGGAGGCTCCTTTACGGGGTTGTGACACAAATGCAGAGGCCGAATTGAGTTCCGTACGCATTGCCGTGTGCCTCCCAAATGTTGTACCAATGCGGAGGGCTCCGCACTGACATTGGTTGGCGGAAGGTCCTGTTTAAACACAAACTGCACTGCTCATCGAAGCATTAATTCTTTGACTTCGGTAGAGGCTGTATCAACGTAAATACTGCATGGCCAATGCAGACGTGGGATTGACAATGCGGTGCCTTTAACACTACGAGGTCTGGAGCCTGCTGGTTTTCTGTTCTACCTGATAATTAATTGCACCCACCTGGTGTCCCAGGTCTAAATCAGTCCGATTCGAGGGGAGGAATGTGAAAAAGCAGTGGAACTAGCTTCAAGGTCCAAAGTTGAGTTTGAAGGGTTTTATATGACCATTCCATATAGGCTAGATATATAATAGCTAGGCTATGAAAACATTCCCAGAGGACTGAAGGACCTGCTGGTTTACGTTGTCATACTCTTGACAGTGTAAAGTACTAATTAATTGTTCAGGGAAGAGTATTTACCTAATTTTGTAAGCCAGGCCCCTCGCATCTCACTATTTGTACATGGAAAACAGTGTGGTGACATACTGTAACCAAGTGGTACATCTATATCAGTAAATATTAGGCTTAACGCGAGAGAGGCATTGTTGATGGCCATGTTCCACCCTTTATGAAAACAGGCATTCCAGTCAGTAGTACAGCTCTACGTTTCCTTTCATCATTGATAGGTGATGGTCTGACTGACTGCTGCTCAGGTGAATTGTCTGACTCAAGACATGTTAACGACACTGAACAAAAATATAAACTCAACATGCAACACTTTCTTAGATTTGACTGAGTTAGTTCATATAAGGAAATCACTCAAATTAAAGTCCTTAGGCCCTAATCTATGGATTTCACATGACTGGGAATACAGATATGCATCTGTTGGTCACAGTTACCTTAAAAAAAGGAAAACCAGTCAGTATCTGGTGTGACCACCATTTGCCTTGTGCTGCGCGACACATCTCCTTCGCATAGAGTTGATCAGGTTGTTGATTGTGGCGAGTGGAATGTTGTCCCACTCCTCTTCAATGGCTGTGTGAAGTTGCTGGATATTGGCGGGAACTAGAGCACGCTGTCGTACACGTTGATCCAGAGCATCCCAAACTTGCTCAATGGGTGACATGTTTGGTGAGAATAAAGGACATTTTCAGCTTCCAGAAAGATTGTACAGAGGTAGGGTTGCAAAGGGTCGGAAACTTTCCGGTAAATTTCACAGAAAGTTTCCATGGGAAGTTAAGCCTGGGAATTTGTGGAATTTTGCTTAAATTCATCAAACAAGTTAGCTTATAACAGTGAACCTTTTTTTGTGGGATACACAAGGCAATTCTAGGTCTTGTGGCTATTTTGGTTAAACTATCCCCAATTCAATGGAAGTGCAACCCTCTGCATGCACAGTGCATTCTTCCATCACATATACAGCTGATGCTATTGAGCCCACACTACTACACTGTCTGAGCCAAGGACTACATGCTTTTTGGTAAATTTTGATTACAATACTGGGTGGGGTGAATATATTTTGACTTTTTGTTAACTAGTAAATAGTAGCCTACAGAAAAGTGTGTTTAAATAATTTGTTAACAATTTCTGCTAGTCAGTTTTTTCTACTATGTGGGTTTTAGCTTGCTTGAGACTGCTAACTGAGGAGTGTTAATTCACCTGTTTCCATACATGTTTCATTTGAAAACATTTATACAAAGGAGTTGTTTAATCTAACTGCTTAACTATTTATCTGTACATGGAATTGTATTTATTTATTTGTACAATCTTTTTCCTAATTTTTACAGGAAAATGCCACGGACACTATCTGATGTGTGGAGACATTTCACTGCAGCTAATGTAGAAGGAAAAGCTGTGTACATTTGCAAATACTGTGCCAAATCATATGTGAAGAATGCAATAAAGATGCAGAATCATCTGGCAAGTGCATAAAGTTCCCTTAGCGCTCACAACAAGCAACCGCTGGACAAAAATCCCTCTACTTCTATTCAAGGGGAAAATTATGAATCAGACACCTTATCGATCGCAACAGCCCATGGTCCTCCTGGAATCAGACATTTTTTTTTTTTACTGTATGGAGGAACGGAGTCACAGAAATGCTGATGAATGTCTTGCTCGAGCTGTGTATGCAACTGCTCACAGGTAATGTGTATTGGAAGAGATTTCTGAATGTTCTTCGCCCAGTATACACCCCTCCAACCAGACATGCTTTATCTACTAACTTGCTGGATGCAGAGTTCAAGTGAAGGTTAAGCAAATCATAGAGAAAGCAGACTATTGCAATCATCTCTGATGGGTGGTCGAATGTTCGTGGGCAAGGAATAATTAACTACATCATGTCCACCCCTCAACCAGTATTCTACAAGAGCACAGACACACGGGACAACAGACACACCAGTCTCTAGAGTGCAGATGAGCTGAAGGCAGTCATCAATGACCTTGGACCACAGAAAGTATTTGCACTGGTGGCAGACAATGCTGCGAACATGAAGGCTGCTTGGTCTAAAGTGGAGGAGTCCTACCCTCACTTCACACCCATTGGCTGTGCTGCTCATGCATTGAATCTGCTCCTCAAGGACATCATGGCACTGAAAACAATGGATGCACTCTACATGAGCCAAGGAAATGGTTAGGTGTGTGAAGGGTCATATAGCAGCAATCTACCTCACCAAGAAAAGTGAGAAGAATAAGAGCACCACATTGAAGCTGCCCAGCAACACCCGTTGGGGTGGTGTTGTCATCATGTTTGATAGTCTCCTGGAGGGGAAGGAGTCTCTCCAAGAAATGGCCATATCACAGTCTGCCGATATGGACAGCCCCATCAAGAGGATCCCCCTGGATGATGTATTTTGGGAGAGTGGTAAGCAGCCTGAAACCTATAGCAGTAGCCATTGCACGGATTGAGGGAGACAATGCCATCCTGTCTGATGTTCAGACTCTGCTTGCAGATGTAAGATAAGAAATCCGTACTGCCCTGCCCACTTCACTGTTGCTTCAAGCAGAGAAAACTGCAGTTCTGAAATATATCAAAAAACATTTAGACTTCTGACTGAAGCCCATACACGTCACAGCGTACATGTTGGACTCCAAGTATGCTGGCAAGAGCATCCTGTTTGCTGCAGAGATCAGCAATGCCTATGGTGTCATCACTAACGTGTCTCGCCACCTTGGCCTGGATGAGGGCAAGGTTCTTGGCAGTCTGGCGAAGTACACTTCCAAGCAAGGGCTTTGGGATGGAGGTACAATATATGGCAGTCATGCCAACATATCTCATCAGCTACCTGGTGGAAGGGACTCCGTGGATCTGAGGCTCTGTCCCCTGTTGCCTCCATCCTCCAAATCCCACCAACATCAGCCACCTCAGAGCGCAACTGGTCCTTGTTTGGGAACACACACACTAAAGTGCGCAACAGGCTGACCAATACAAATTGAGGCTTTTTGAGTCTGACAACGAGCCATCCTCAACAAGGTTGGAAAGTGACAGTGAAGATGAGGCCTCAGAGTCTGATGTTCAGAGGTGGACTTTGAGGATGTCCAGGGAGAAGACATGGAAGCCTGAGAGGAAGACAACCAAACCTTTAGTTTCTAGACTATCATTTTACAGATGTTGAAAACATTTTTGTGAGATGCGATGGATCATTCAATATTAACTTTCTTTTGTTCAGTGAAATCAACTCATTTAAAGTTCAATTCATTTATTTTTTCTATTGGAAGGATTTAATCATGTCTACTTATGATAAGGTAAAAGGTTTATTTGTCTCCATATGATATAGTAAATATATCCAATGCAAAAAATATCTACATTCAAATGATATTAATATTAATTCCCATATATTCCCAAGGAGCATTTCCACCTCTGAATATTCCCCAAAAAGTGCAACCCTATACAGAGGCCATGCAACATCATGCTGAAACATGAGGTGATGGCACGATAATGGGCCTCAGGATCTCGTCACGGTATCTCTGTGCATTCAAATTGACATCAATAAAATGGATTTGTGTTGGTTATCCATAGCTTATGCCCGCCCATACCATAACCCCACCGCCACCATGGGGCATCCACACGACGCCAACGCTGTCTGCCATCTGCCCGGTACAGTTGAAACCAGGATTCATCCTTGAAAAGCATACTTCTCCAGCCTGCCAGTGTTCATCGAAAGGTGCGCATTTGCCCCTTGAAGTTGGTTACGATGCCCAACTGCAGTCAGGTCAAGACCCTGGTGATGACGATGAGCACGCAGATGAGCTTCCCTGAAACGTTTTCTGACAGTTTGTGCAGAAATTCTTAGATTGTGCAAACCCAGTTTCATCAGCTGTCCAGGTGGCTGGTCTCAGACGATCGTGGAGGTCTTTGGCTGGTTACATGTTACATGTGGTCTGCGGTTGTGAGGCCGGTTGGACGTACTATTAAATTCTCTAGCAACAGCTCTGGTGGACAATCCTGCAGTCAGGATGCCAATTGCACACTCCCCTGAGACATCTGTGGCATTGTGTTGACTTTTATTGTCCACAGCACAAGGTGCACCTGTGTAATGATCATGCGGTTTATTCAGCTTCTTGATATTCCACAACTGTCAGGTGGATGGACTATATTGGCAAAGAAGAAATGCTCACTAACAGAGATGTAAACAAATTTGTGCACAAAACTTGAGAGAAATAAGCTTTTTGTGCATATGGAAAATATCTGGGATCTTTTATTTCAGCTCATGTTTCATGGGACCAACACTTTACATGTTGCGTTCATATTTTTGTACAGTATAGATTCTAGTGTCCGTCTATGACATGGTCAAAACAGACAAAAGAACAGAGGTATTGCCACAGGACTACTTTGTATTGTCACATTTGAAACCATACTTACATATTGTAAATACGTTTTTTTTCTCCCTTTACCAAGTAGGTACCTGGCCATTTCTGTACAGTAAAAGAGTGCAACTGTTTTGTGAACCTGATGCGATTCTATAAAATCACACTACTACTGTGACCAAACAGCTGGAGGCGGATTATGCTTGTCAACTGGAGATGAAGGGCATGGGAAGAAATCAGCCATTCTGGTTTGTGGCGTCTCAATCACTCCACCACCTGATTGTAATCACTATGCCCCGAGTTTCTCTGCAGCGCAGTTGGTTGGTGAAACTTGGAGCTTGCAACACCAGGATAGTGGATTCGATTCCAGGGAATACCCATACGTAATAGTGGCAGATATTATACATGATGTACCATCATGTCAACGTCACTTATTGTGTTGACAATGAGTGACAAGGTGTGTATGACATGGGAAAGTGTGTTGTATTATGTTAAAATATTCAGTGTTTTTGTATACAGCCGTACTGGATTTAAGCCAATTTTCCCTCAGGGACATTAAAGTTAAATCCTACGATAGCACAGACTGGCACTCCACCAAGCTCTATGGTGCGTTTACGATGTAGCCTTGTTCAGCCACACCTAAAACCATGAATAGCATCTAATGAATCATATTAATCCACCCACCCGAAACAGACATTTTCTTGTGTGTTTTTAATGTGTAAAGTACCCAAGTGAAGTAAAATTAAAAAGCTTCAGTATCCATGACATAATCAAAAACAGAAATACACAAACGGGATAATCACATGACTGATTTGTACACAGTAATCTCTTCAAATATGACAATCAAGGCAAAAGAAGTGCGCATAAAACAAAAAAAGAATGATAATGAATACACGTGATTTGGCAGCACACAGTCAAGACAACTATGACATACATAGAATAGGCATTACATTTGAGGGTAGGTCGTAACTGTGTCCTAGAAAGAGTGGTCCTTGGGTAAGTCACCTGGTTCCAGTTCCATATGCTCAACTTAAATGATTGAATGGTAATGAATAATTTGATTGGTTGTAATGAAACATTTAACATGGCGGAACGTAAAATATCTCCTGGGGGCATTTGGTTTTCCAAACCAGCTGTAGCGTTCGCTGATTCCAAAATGGAGACAAAATAAGATAAAGTGGCGCAAAGTGCTTACAGCCCGGTATGACAAATACGTACAGTTAATATGTCATAGCAACATGCTGCTTTCATAGCGTGGTTTCAAGAATAACATATTGTACGTTTAGAATTAAGAAGTAACAAAAACATGGAATTATGAGGGTTAAAGTATGGCCATGTAGTACAAGCATAAATTAATACAAATTTGGTCACATCTTTTGTCTGGACACACCCAACCATTTACTCATTACTATATAGGCTGCTATATATGTATTCACACACACACACACACACACACACAACTATTTCAGCACTGTTGTTTATAGTACTACCATTTAAGTACTGTATCCCCTGTAGAAATTGTATTATGTTGACATTGAAAATTAGACTATCACTGACGACACCTTTGGAAAATACCCAACTTGTCATCGTCTAACTGAAATAAATGACCGCCAGCGGTTCGTCCAATAGGAGTTGTCGATAGCTAGAAAAGCATGTCAGATTGTCCCATCTGGGACAGTAGCATAGATGTAGGTCCTATTGAGCAGATCTATCTGTAGATCCTACCTTCTATCTTAGCCATTTCTATTTGCTAATAGCAAATCTTTCTACACCAGGGAATTGCAAGATATGGCCCTCCTTTGGGGACCACTTAAATGAAAACTAGAGCTTGTTAACTGACCAATGCTCTTAATAGATGCGCCTGTTGTGTAGTCCATTACTGTAATGTTCTTAATAGATGCGCCTGGGTGTGTAGTCCATTACTGTAATGTTCTTAATAGATGCGCTAGGATGTGTAGTCCATTACTGTAATGTTCTTAATAGATGCGCCTGGTTGTGTAGTCCATTACCGTAATGTTCTTAATAGATGCGCCTGGTTGTGTAGTCCAGCACCATGCTAGCGGCCCCCAGTAGGGCGGGCTCTTCGAGGTCGGATGTCAGGACCTGGATGCGCTGGGCGGAGGTGAGGGCTCTCTGACCTATGACCTGCTGGACAGATGCCTGGTAGTGGGCGGCCAGCACTCCCGACAGGATGACCAGAGAGGGGTTGACCATGTGGAGGATGTTGACGATGCCCACTCCGAGGGCCATGCCGGCTGAATGAGGAGGAAACGGGGGAGAGGAGAGTGGTTAGCTATAGAATACAAGGTGGGTTTCATACAGATGCACTGATTCAAACTGGGTCTGGACTATGCCGTCAATGTCACATTTGATATCTTGTTGTCATGCATCATAATTCAGCTAGTAAATGAAAAGGGTGGGAGGAAAGTGGTTGATCAAACGTATTTAACCAGGTCAGTCATTGAGGGAAAATAAATGTACAGTGCTTTGAACTTTCACATTTTGTTGCATTACAATTCAATCTATTTCAATCCCACTTTGTAATTTTTGGTCATTGATCTACACAACAAATGTATTATATGGACTGTGTGAAATAATAGGGCTTGACATGATTTCTGGATGACTACCCCCATACATACAACATCTAAGGTCCCTCAGTCAAGTATTGAATTTCAAGCATAGATTTAACTACAGAGACCAGGGAGCTTTTTGAAAGCCTTATAAAGGGCAGTGATTGGTAATGGGTAACTAACAAATCACACATTGAATATCGGTCCCCCCTGCGGGACGGTTGAGCTAACGTAGGCTAATGCTGATTAGCATGTGGTGTAAGTAACAAGAAAATAGTTTTTTTCTTTGTATTATCTTTTACCAGATCTAAATGTGTTATATTCTCCTACATTCATTTCACATCTCCACAAACTTCAGTGTTTCCTTTCAAATGGTATCAAGAATATGCATATCCTAGCTTCAGATCCTGAGATACAGGCAGATAAATGACATACCCAAATCTTTGGCGAAAATAGAAAAAAAGGGTCCGATCCTTTTTAAGCATGTTCACGTTAATAATTATGCTGTGGAGGATGTATTAAACCACCCAGACACATCAAAGATACGATCGTTCTTCTGAACTGAGCTGCCGGACAGAAAGGAAGCTGCTTAGAGATGTCACCGTGAGGCCATTGGTGATTTTAAAACAGATAAAGTTCAATGGATGTGATGGGAGTAAAACTGAACATTGTAGTGACTCCAAATAAATGACACCGTGAAAAGAAGCATACAAATATACGGAATAAAATTATTCCAAAACGTATATATGTATGCAACAGCGCAGTAAAGTAATATTGCAAAAAAATGTTTTTTTTTGGCCTAAATGCAAAGCCTTATGTTTGGGGCAAATCCAACAACACATCACTGAGTAACTGCCTCCTTATTTTCAAGCATGGTGGTGGCTGCAGCATGGTATGGGTATGCTTGACATCGGCAAAGACTGGGGAGTTTTTCAGGATAAAAAGAAACAGGATGGCGCTAAGCACAGTCAAAATTCTAGAGGAAAACCTGATTCAGTCTGCTTTACACCAGACACTGGGAGACGAATTCACCTTTTAGCAGGACAATAACCTACACTGGAGTTGCT
The DNA here is from genome assembly GCF_029448725.1 of Salvelinus fontinalis. Classification (NCBI taxonomy): domain Eukaryota; kingdom Metazoa; phylum Chordata; class Actinopteri; order Salmoniformes; family Salmonidae; genus Salvelinus; species Salvelinus fontinalis. The sequence continues at coordinate 18,460,502 of NC_074706.1, forward strand.
AACAAAGAAAACCGTGAATGCTCCTGAGTGGCCAAGTTAAAATGGACTTAAATCTGTTTGAAAATCTATAGCAAGACTTGAAAATGGCTGTCTAGCAATGATCCCAAAAATCTTGGCAGAGCTTGAAGAATTGGCAGAGCTTGAAAAATATAAAATGGCCAAATATTGCACAATCCAGGGGTGCAAATCTCTTATGGAGACTTACCCAGGAAGACTGTGTTAGTGTTTCTAATATGTATTGACTCAGGGGGGTGAGTATTTATCTAATCAAGGTATATTAGTGCTTTATGTTACATTCATCTTTTTTTTTATGTTTGAATTTTTCTTTAAGAGTATTTTGTGTAGATCATTGACAACAAAATGTAATACCACTTTTTATCAATCAAAATGCGAAGACATCCAAGGGAGGTGTAGACTTTCTACAGGCACCACATCATTTAACTTATGAAGGAGGAGGTCTGATTTAAGGTGATGTTCAACCAACATAAGGAGCGTGGACCCACCTGTTCTGAGGACGGCTTCAGCCTTGCGGTTGCCCAGGCGGGCTGCGTTGATGAGGTGGATGGCGCTGACGGACTCAGCCTTCTTCAGATCCACCATCCCCTCCACCTCCAGCAGTTCCTCTGGAGAACCAAACAGACACAGGCCAGAGGTCGATTCAACATCTCTTTTTCATAAGACGTGTCGTTTTAAGCTTTGCATCACTCCCTGGTGAAGACGGACGCCCAATGTGTGCCTGGTTCAATGCATTATAACCGCCATGCATTATGCTTTTCGGTTTTAAGTAAAGGATTACCCAAAAAATCTAATCAAGAAGTGTTCTAACTAACCGTCATGGAGCCTCTTGGCTTCTTTCTGCAGGGCCATGCCTGATGCGTAGGCCTCGATGCAGCCATGGCTGCCACACATACACTCCGGCCCGTCCAGAGACACCATGATGTGGCCCAGCTCGGCCGCGCAGAACGTACTGCCGTGGATCAGCTCGTTGTGCTGGATGATGCCCCCGCCGATGCCTGTTCACAAAATCAAACAGAATGGTTAGTGGTGCCCCCGTCGGTGTGGCTTCCCGATCAGCACGACTACCTTATTCGTTAGGGGTCCTTTGTTAGCAAGGTTCTGTCAGCCCTATAGTGACAACTATTGTTTTGATAGCTACGCATTACTTAATTTTGATGCTTAGCTACGGCATGAACAAGCAAGCCTTATGTTGTGACTCACAAAAAAACTAAACGTCTGGTGTATCTTGTGCACCAGTTTGATGATAGCTAATTGTTATGTTCGTTCCTTGATCAATGACAAACCGGGGGGGGGGGGGGGGGGTAGGTTAAACTTTTACTAATTAGATACTCCAGCTAGCAATACAACGGTAGAGCAACGTAGCGATCAAAACGTCATTCGTCACTATGGGCGACGGAACTTTGCTTAGAATGGATCCTGTGCAAATCAGAAAGAAGCCATGCTTATTGGGTCGCTACCCCTGTTCAGAAATGACACAACGGTTAAGTCCAGAGACACACACACATACGAGAGAGAGAGAGTTCTGTCAGGTTTTAGAACGGCTGCCATGTTAGCGTCTTTATTCTCTACATTTTGGAGATGTAACACGAGAGCGCCTCCAACAATTCCCTATATGAAATGACCCGCTGTAAACAAGCAAAACAGAAAGGGGGAATTTAACTGACGTTTCTATTGATTAACACGTGTTTCCACGTCTGTACTGTGTTGTGGTGTCAACAAATTGCATATCTGCTTTCACTGGACATATTCATTAGGTATTGAAAACTAGCAGAAATAAACAGCACAACACAGCGTCAATTATCAGTTAGCAACGGCTATGGAGGAGAAAGTGGCGCTCTCGGAACGTTCAGATAGAAACCACATTGTCCCAAATCTAGATATGACTGGTTAAGTGTAAGTAATTAAACGGACCAATATTTTTCTAATATTTTATATGCATTAGTTAAAAATGTCCGCTTTTGGAATGTGGAACTTGACTATAGAAAATCATACTATTGTTATGTCTGATATCAAAGAACGGAGGCATGGAAAGAATGTCACCAGGCCGGTTTGCAGACAGTCGAAACGTTTCAAACCCCGAACAATTATGCGCAGGTGTGTCTGTAAACTGTACTTACAAAATACGTTTGACACGGGTGAATTATTTTGTCGTCAGTGAAATAGATTATCCGACAACTGGCTATTAATGCTTTTTGGCGTGTATAGCCTATTGATCGAATAACCAGGTGGCGCAACGTTAATTAACCTATGATTTACACATTAGCACTGCGTTAAGAGATTATATACAAAACATGTGCTTTCATCGTTGCTATCGTTTCCAATGCCTCGTGCCACGTAGATTAAAAATGTCATTGTCCTCAGGAAAAGTTCCCAAGTGAATTAAATAGAGATCATAATAGTATCAGTAGCATTGTCAAAACATGGTTACGGTGAGTTTTTTTCCCTTTAGTCGCTCACTTTTATAAAAACAAAATCTAAATGGTTTGCAAATGCCTCAAAGACAATCCCTCATTCAACAGGGGGTAGACGTGGAGGACTGTGTTCCAGAACACAAATCCAGTTTTCAATACCTTTTCAACACACTCAAAATGAAAAAGGTAGACTGACTGGCATCTAATTGCCTAGTTTCGATTGGTCTGTTATGCACGCGATCCACCCACACAGTCATTGTTTATCCATCTCATCTGGGTGTGGAATGTATTCTTGACCTTTGCAAATAATCTAACTTAGAGTTAAAAGGTTATAATGACAGTCGTGCATATTTCATAGAAACACAATGAACAGAAAATGAATCAGCAGAATGAACGTAATAGTACCTGTTCCAGTGATGATGGTGACAAAGTTCTCCACTCCTTTGCCGTGGCCAAACTTCTTCTCTGCCAGGGCGGCACAGTTGCCGTCGTTGTCGACCCAGACGGGCAGGTGGAGGGCGTCAGAGATGGGGGTGCGGATGTCAATGGAGCTCCACTCCTGGATCAGCTTGGTGGAGTGGAGGATCACACCCTCCTGGGGGTTCACCCTGCCCCCAGTCGACACACCTGAGGGTGGAGGAGAGCAAATCAGATCCTGTCAAACTAGGGGTCTTTCCCTAGTAGCTACTAACAAGTTCTTCATTGAGGAAAAATGTACTTACGACTGTCATATGTGGTCGTCTCATCTAGCTACCTTAAGATGAATGCACTAACTAAGTCGCTCTGGATAAGATCGTCTGCAAAATTACTAAAATGTAAAAAATGATTATATAGTGAGAAAACTAGGGTCTAAGTAGACTTTGCAGCGTATTTATTGTCGCTGAGCACAATAAACCGGGGCAAGAGATTGTGACGTTTACGCATTTAAAACATTGAATAAAGTGAAGTTATTTGACCCAAGTACAGTGAAATGGTTCAATTGCAAGCCCCGCCCAACATTTGGTATAGTCTATGTGCTTCTTGACAGATTCGCATAAGAAAAGGTTGCCATATTCAAGTGCAATTCAAAACATAAAAAAGGGACATTTCATGAAGGAGAGAAAGCCACATACCCACTCCCAGAATCCGGCAGTTGAGATGAACAGCGTCAAAGACTGCCTCCGCACACATCTTCAGTATCAGCTCGATCCTCGCCTCGTAGGTTTTGGGATTCGCCTGAGTGTACTTCTTCACTATCTTACCCTACAATTAAAAAATAGGTATTCAAAAAAAATCTGACCAATACACTAATATTTCAAATAAAATGTTCCTTAAATTACATTTTATTTTATTGTTGCCCATATATAAAATAATAAAGTATATGCCATTTAGGAGACGATTTTATCCGAAGCGAGTTAGTCATCCTATCGGTGGCCCCAGCAGAGCTCTCCCCCACAACCATACAAGTGTCTTGCTCTACCAACTCAGCCACAGAGAATCAACAAGTTTTAAATTGTTGCCCACAAAGACATTTCATGCAGATCGATCCACTTGTTCAACACAATCAACCCATAGGTACAGTTGGTACATTATTTGATAAGGAAGGCCACACAAGGAAAGGAAAACACAATGTGTTGGTTGACAAGACAGTGCTTGTCTGACGTCAGCGATTTCTTTAAATATATCAGCGTCTCAGAAGAATGTTATACCTCACAGCCACTTTCAGCTGAGCAGCACATGCTCATGGTGTTACTCACGTAAAATCAGAAATCAAATGGAGCCTAATCAAGATAAAAATGTGTTAAAGACAGACGACTTCCGTTAGGCTAAAGAATGATCGGTTGACTGTTGACATTCTAATTCAACCACAAGATATGACTTCTCACTGTTGACATTTGTGTTCAACTCCAACTTACTCACTGACGAAAAGCGGTTTTATACAATACACATGCCCGCGACAAATAATAACAAATTACATTTCTATAGCGCTTCACACAATCTGAAAGCGCTTCAAAAGCAAAAAATAAACAAGCAATGCATCATGAGTAGCCTGGCTATGGTTAGGTCAACCAATAGAGGCCAAGTCTTCGAGCGCATGCATCCTCCAAAGATGGAGAGGGGACAGTTCATGGCTTGATCAGGCTAGAAATGGTACAGGCCTGGGGCTTCTTCCATGAGAAGTGCAACGTTACAAAAATAGAACAGAATTTACTTAATTCTTGGTCGTGTTGAAAGGCAAATCATTTCAGCGCTGTACATCATACCATCTTGGTATGGTAAATCTTTTATCTGAAACTTTTCTAGTTCCATCGATCATTTCTTTAGTACACTTCTAGGGACCTTTGGTGGTTATGGGCATTCTACACTATCAATCACCATTACAAACCTGAACTAGTTGGGTGTAGTGGGATGATGAACCCACATGGATGGTGATATAGAAATCTTGGAAGCACACGGCAGTGAGAGAATAGATGGATAGTGTAATGTACTGTATGTTTATTTTGCTGATGTATGACCAGGAAGAGGTTTTATGCTTTTAACCAATCCCGACTAATAATGGTAAGATAAATAAGAATAATAAATCTAACATGCAGTGTACCCCCCCCCCCACCGCACCACTACCACCGTACCCTCATGCTGACGATGGCCACACGGAGGTTGGTCCCCCCCAGGTCGACGGCTAGGGCGCTCTGAGTCTCCAGGATGTGGTCGATGTCTTGGGAGATGTCCCACTCCTTGACGCGAGGGAAGCAGAAGGTCTTCTGCAGCGGCTCATCAAGGTCGATGGTCTGCAGGAACTTCATGATGCGAGGCACCGCATTTCCGTCACCGTAGATCTTCGAGCTGGTGAGGGGGAAAATCACACGGGATGAAGAGGGAAATTTTAGTGAGATTTCAGTTCTATATGAAAAATGGAAGTTGTGAGGGTTACTATAAATAAATACATGCTAACGTTCAAAGGTTTGGGGTCACTTAGAAATGTCCTTGTTTTTGAAAGAAAAGCACATCTTTTGTCCATTAAAATAATATCAAAATGATCACAAATACAGTGTAGACATTGTTAATGTTGTAAATTACTATTGTAGCTGGAAACGGCAGATTTTTTATGGAATATCTACATGGGCGTACAGAGGCCCATTAACAGCAACCATCACTTCTGTGTTCCAATTGCACGTTGTGTTTGCTAATCCAAGTTTATCATTTTAAAAGGCTAATTGATCATTAGAAAATGCTTTTGCAATTATGTAAGCACAGCTGAAAACTGTTGTTCTGATTAAAGAAGCAATAAAACTGGCCTTCTTTAGACTAGTTGAGTATCTGGAACATCAGCATTTGTGGGTCCGATTACAGGCTCAAAATGACCAGGAACGAAGACCTTTCTTCTGAAACTTGTCAGTCTATTATTGTTCTGAGAAAAGAAGGCTATTCCATGTGAGAATTTGCCAAGAAACTGATGATCTCACACAACGCTGTGTACTACTCCCTTCACTGAACAGCGCAAACTGATTCTAACCAGAATAAAAAGAGGAGTGGGAGGCCCTGGTGCACAACTGAGCAAAAGGACAAGTACATTAGAGTGTCTAGTTTGAGAAACAGACGCCTCACAAGCCCTCAACTGGCAGCTTCATTAAATAGTACCAGCAAAACCCCAGTCTCAGCGTCAACAGTGAAGAGGCAACTCCGGGATGCTGGACTTCTAGACATTTCTAAGTGAACTCAAACTTTTGAATGGTATTGTATATATATATATCCCCATCCCTATATATCTTAGAGCTGAAACAGGAGAAGGGAGATTTTAGATCTTCATTTAACAAGCCAAGTTTAAAGGTTTAAGAAACACTAAAAGAGCCAATTCTGCCGCAAATATATATATATATATATATATATTTCTTTTTTAAAGGTATAAGTTCTCATTGAAATGGGGAAATTTAAGATGACTTAAAGGGTGACTGCACTGATTTGGCCTTGTTTTGAAGATTTCTCATTAAGAATTGCTAGCGGCTATGACTGAAGCCGAATGAGAGTTGTCTTGGGGGTGTGGTATGTTCGCATGTTATAAACTGGGTGGTTCGAGCCCCAAATGCTGATTGGCTGACAGCCGTGGTATATCAGACCATATTCCATGGGTATGAAAAAAAAAGTTTTTTCTGCTCTAGTTACATTGGTAACCAGTTTATAATAGCAATAAGGCACCTAATATGGCCAATATGCCATGGCTAAGGTCTGTATCCAGGCACGACGTGTTGCGTCGTGCATGAGAACAGCCTTTAGCTGTGATATATTTGGTATATTGGCTATTTCCACACCCCCGTCGGGCCTTATTGCTTAATTGTACCGTGGCAGGTACGGTTGCTTCTCCCTCCTGAGTCACCGTAGCAACAACATAGCCACTTCCTCAAAATATTAAAATGGTCAGAATGAATCCGTAATCAAGACATCTGTAATTAAATGTAGAAGTTTTTGCCGAGAAGGTTTTAGTCGCGCAATTCTAGATCTAGCGAAGGTGTTTGGTGCAGTATTTCTCAAGTTAACTAAATGTGCATGATAAACTAGTCAGTACACCGGAGACAGTCTGTCGAGTGGCTACGCGCTCAGGACTGATTTCTGGGAACAATAACATGTCTACAACTTCATTATCTGCAAGCTGTCAAACTATCGTAAATAAAGCACAAGCTACACGCTGTTTATCAGTGGCCTTCATCACTAAATCACTTGCTAGCTAGCTAAGTTCCAACTCTGTGTTCGTCAATGAAGCTAGGAAATACTAGCCATCAGGCACATTGAGCAGCCAGGCCACAATCAGCTTATCAAGTCACTGGCGAGGTGCAAAGTGTGCGCTTCGGCGCAGTTTTGCTTTTTACAACTTCCTCATCATTACCACAGTGTATCTGTCTGACAGTGTTTAATAGGGAATGATGTTACAAAACAGGTTTTGGGGGGGACAATATGCTTACGAATGGGTTTAGGAACACTGACAGGTTCCAGTTGAGAGACAAGTGCACTCTGATCGTCTCAATGATCATTTTGGCCAAGTAAGTGTCAGACTCGAGTGATTGACACTATCAAACACATCAGCAAGTGGCCACTCCATAAAGGGTTTAGGGCCAAGGGTTATTTCAGCATAACATTGGCGACATGTTCTCTTATGTAAACAAGTCTGAGGTGCTGAGTAATGGGCAGGTCGGTCTCAGTCTGGATGTTCTGGCTGCTATGATTGGATGGAGTGTGCACAGGAAATGGAGTACAATCAGCACTGTTCTTTCTTTTCTGTTAGTGGGAACTGGGCACGATCGTAATCCATCCCCAACTCACCAGTATGTCGTGACAAACTCTGTTTTGGACTTTGACCAAAATGATCTTATTTACAGTTTGTAGTCAATTTTGACACTAGAATGAATGTTTCTGACTCGTATCGATGCCACATGGGCCGTTTAAAACAAAATAAGTTGGTTCTAAGCGGCAGTTCACCTTTAAGTTCAGTTCAGAGTGATTCTGAGTTTCTGTAACACACACTTTCCAGTGTTCCGTTTGTGACACTCAAGGTGCAGGATGATGGTCACTAGACTTGATACGGAATGTTATGGATTATTCTCCTATCTGTTGATAATGATTGACGCCAGACTGGAAGTACAAGGACACGCTGATTATTCACTGTTGTATTGTACTGATGACATCCTGAGAACACTGTGATTCTGTAGCAGCTGAAAAATAAATTCACTGCCTTTTGTTTTGTCTTCCTACAAGCCTCTCGGGCTGGTGTTTACAGACCATTTTGTGCTGCCTGATTAGGATAGAAAGGCCCCGTCTCCAAGAGGTCAGTTAGACATTTTCTCTGTTTCTGGGCTGGATGGTGTCTCCCTGTTGCAACTTCTAATAAGCCCTTTTTCTAGAGGTTACGCGATGATGCTTACCAGGGGTATCTCTTCCCAAACTGCAGCTCCAGGGCATGGTAGATCTTATTCTGAGTGTCTGCGTCTCGGACATGGAGGACGTTTTCACCTGGAAATAGAAAATACAGCTCAACATCCTATAAGCATTCATAATGGGACAACTTGAAGAAGGACAACAAAGCAATCACCATACACTCATACTGTACTGGAAAATTACAACAAAGAACTATACCAGGAAATATACAATGAAAAGTAACACTGGTAACCACAAGTAGGCCCCCTAGCCTGCTCCAAATGGAGGCCACGCTTGCCTCCAAAATGGCACACAATTTCTCCATTTAGTGCACTACTTTTGACCCGGGCCCATATTTGAGCACTATATAGGGAATAGGGTGCCATTTTGGACTAAAAGGTCATGAACATTAGTAGACCCCCCTACCAGTCTCTCTCCCAGTCTGCCTGGACCCCAGGTTGATGACGGGGGTCCCGAAGGCCCCTGCCTCTCTGACGCCACAGCTGCTGTTGCCGATCATGGCCCCAGCGTGACACACCAGCTGGATGAACTGCTCGAAGGGCACGTGCTTCACCGCCCGGAAGTTAGGGTGCTGCTCCACGCCCTTCTTCCTCATCACGCGCACCATCTCCTTACTTCCTGTTGGGGGTTGTCACGGAGACGGGACGCCAGGAGTTACAAGACGGAACAGAGAAGACTGTGGGATGTCTAATTTAACCGACTCCTACAGTCTACACTTGGACATTTAACTGAATCAACTGCAGCCATTTCTTGTTTTGCCGTAGTGTTTCGTTGGATTTGAAGTACTGTACACTTGGTTTCTAATCCTTTCTGGGGACGTTCTACGCCCTTCAAATCAGTCCTAGCCCTAACCATGAGAAAGACTGAAGGATTCAGCCCTAGACACTAAATTGCCTTAGGCATTTACTGCACATTATGTTGGCATTAGATGAGACACTTGCGTGTAGGATGAAACCCAAAACATGTCATACTTGTTTCTAGACAATTACAGAGGCGGGAACATATATTAGATCTAAGGAAAAAAGACATGCAGCTGAACTAGATAAGCAGATCCCTTCAACAGAGCAGCCTTCTCACACTATTGACCAAGGGAGGGTTGACACTGTAGCTCCAGCTCCACGATGTGCGTGTGGGGTTGCGCAATACGACGGCGCACACAGGAGCGAAATGAGGAAAGGGCGACGAAAAATAGAGAATCCCCCACTGACCTGCGTCTATGTTGGGGAAGAGGACGAGTGTTTTCTTGTTGAAGGAGATGAGGGCGTCCAACATCAGCTCGTAGATCTTGATGGAGTTCTTGATGTCGGTGGTGACCGGGTGCTGCAGGGCCACGATGTAGTCATGCTCCTTCACATTGTCTCCTGTGGATGACATTTAGAACATTCTCAGCATTCTAGTACTTTCTGAACAGGAGGAAGTCAACAGTCTACCGCTGCCACTGTTCTTTCTGCCCTGAAGGGACTAGCTAAAAGCCCCATAAATCTATGAACTGATTTAACAATATTCTTATGATAACACGTTTCCCACATCTTTCCACACTGAATCTTTCCACACTTTCCACACTATGCACTATACCACTGTCTTAAAGTTGGTAAGAAAAGGCTGGCCCTTTCAACCTGATTGGACTGCAGCCCTGTCAATCACCCTTTACTGAAGCCTCCCCTCATTCCAACCAATCAGGTCGCTTGTACGCACTCCAGGGCACCGCCTACTCACACACCATATTAGGGTGCGTTACCTGTATCTCGAGAAGACAAGTTGTTGGGATGCTGATAGACTTTTCACATGCTGTTTCTGAAGTGTTGTGCGTTCATTGACAAGTGCGTGTTGGAAATAAATAGTGGGTTCATGTTGGGTGTAATACCAGCCAGTGTCAGATATAATTATATGACAAAGACACTGCGACTTTGTCACCTTGGTGATGTAAAGGCAGACCATGAAACCTAAAACAAAAACGCCATCACTGTCCTCAGTCCAGGTAACTGTAGCTGACTAGGCCATCAAGGTCAGTACTAAGAGATCTGCTGCATATTCAAATAGGAGTTCAAAGCTGGTGCTGTGCAGAAACTGTAGCCGTCTTAGTTTGGTTGCATGACACTGACAGCAGAGGTTGTAATTCCCTGTCTGACCAGGAAAAACTCTGGGCCCTGGAACCTGGCTATTAGTCTGGTATACTGCATTGAACTGCGTTCCCCCGCTGAAAAAGTTGGAACGCCACCGATTTAGGGGTTAAGGATAGTTACTACAATACGTACCGAGCCAGTTCCTGATGATGTCCATGTAGTCGTCGCGGTGATGGGCGGCCAGCAGCTTGTCGTAGGAGGGGCAGCCCGCCAACAGGATGCGAGTGTGGTCCTCACACATGGCGATGAGGTGCTGTTCGGCGGTGCGGGTGCAGCAGGCGTGGTAGTGGGCCAGCTTGGAGATGGCGTGACGGATCGAGTCGTCGATGGTGCCGCTCACCTTGGGAATGGGAAAAGAGGAAGGATCAGACATCAGGATAAAAAGTCTGTATTGTCTCTGTGGCGGTTCGTTGAGTGTTTGAAGCACTGCCATTGCTCTTAAGGAACAAATAGTAGTTTTTATTGAACCAAGACCATCATTATCTCTGTTATGTTGCCTTCTTTGGTTTCCAGGACTAGTGTGCATTTTTGGTAACCTCGTTATTTTTTATGGTAATAAGCAGGTATTAACTCAATAATTCCATTGTTAAATGGCAATTACACGGTAAATAGTAACTAAAATACACAAAACGACATTTAAAAAAACATCCTATATCAAATACCAGGTAACTACAAGTGGAGGGAGCAACCAATATTTTAATCTAGTTATATTCAGTTCCCAACACAGATATACCTTACTTCCTGAAAAAACCTTCAGATATATGACATCACTTCCTCCATCCCCTCACCTCTCCTCCCTCCAGGTGCAGGATGCGAATGTTCATCAGAGCGGCAGCAGTTGCCAGGGCGAGGGCGTCGAAGCGGTCGCCGTGGACGACCAGAACGTCGGGACGGAGACGGTGGAGGACATCTGGCAGCTTGACCAGCGCCAGACCCACTGACTCCACCATGGCTGCCTCGTCCTCCCCACGCACGATGGTGTGCAGCTTGGAGCCGATGTCAAAGTCATCCTGCTCGATCATCCGGAACGTGTTGCTAAAGGGGGACAAGGTGGTCAAACCAATCATTTCATTCATGAATGAATACATCCTATTAGACAACTAAAAAATACATGAGGTGGCTTCAACTAAGTGAAATGAACAATAAACAAAATATCGTCATGGATAAAAACACAAATTCAGACTTATTTCCATTGTGGTCCTCATTAAGGACAGGAGTTTTTCCTGGTCAGGGCAAGCAATCAGAAAAAAACTTGAGACATGACTACTCAATTAACACTTCTTACTTATAGTGCAAATAAACAATGACTGTCATTGTAAAAACATTGTCAAATAGTCGTGATTTCAGTGGATCAGGAAAAACTAGTTCCAGCACACCCACCTTCAAACTCACCCATAATCATCAATGAGATGTGATCCCAGCACCACCACCTCCAGCTCAAACTCATCCGGGTTGGCCTTGATCCCAAACATGATGGGTGCCAGCTTGGAGTAGTCTGCCCGGTTACACGTCGCCACGCACACCCGCAGCTTCCTCGTGGCTTTGCTCTCCTCCATCTTGTCAGTCTTCTCTCTCGTCCTCTGCATTCTCAGATAGTACAGTTCCTGGTGAGCAGAGAGAGAGAGAGATGATGGTGTTCAGAGTTGAGACGCTGGAATGTCAGTCAAAGGAAGCTGTGATGAAAACAGTGAGGTTTATAGGAGTGGCCTATGGCCCGATGCACCTCATCATGTTCTGTGAAGGGAGTAGTACACAGCGTTGTGCGAGATCTTCAGTTTCTTGGTAATTTGTCACACGGAATAGCCTTCATTTCTCAGAACAAGAATAGACTGACGAGTTTCAGAAGAAAGTTCTTTGTTTCTGGCCATTTTGAGCCTGTAACCGAACCCACAAATTCTGATGCTCCAGATACTCAACTAGTCTAAAGAAGGTTTTATTGCTTCTTTAAACCAGAACAACAGTTTTCAGCTGTGCTAACATAATACAAAAGGGTTTTCTAATGATCAATTAGCCTTTTAAAATGATAAACTTGGATTAGCTAACACAACATGCAATTGGAACACAGGAGTGATGGTTGCTGATAATGGGCCTCTGTACACCCATGTAGATATTCCATTTACATTTTTTTTTTAAGATTCAGTTTCCAGCTACAATAGTAATTTACAACATTAACAATGTCTACACATTTTTTTATCAATTTGATGTTATTTTAATGGACCAAAACATTTGCTTTTCTTTCAAAAACAAGGATATTTCTAAGTGACCCCAAACTTTTGAACGGTAGTGTATTTATACAGTGGGGAGAACAAGTATTTGATAACCTGCAAAATGGGCAGTGCTTCCTACTTACAAAGCATGTAGAGGTCTGTAATTTTTTATCATAGGTACACTTCAACTGTGAGAGACGGAATCTAAAACAAAATTCCAGAAAATCACATTGTATGATTTTTAAGTAATTAATTAGCATTGTATTGCATGACATAAGTATTTGATCACCTACAAATACTAGCCTTGTCCTCATGGACAGACACCGGTTCTGATATGGAAGGGCAAGTCTGACAATTATCTCCACACTCATTGGATGCTACCTACGACAACCAATCACAGCTATGATGTTGAAGGCACACAAGTGAAGGGATCGGAAAAGTAATAGGTCAGTGCCTCCGCTGTTCAGTGCCTCCGCTGCCATTGAATGTAATAAAGGGTTAGAGAGAGGCGGGGGTCATAGGGATTTGCAAAAGCAATAGACATATAGCAAATCGACCACAATGATTTGTCATTATCAACCAGTGGTGGAAAAAGTACCCAATTGTCATGCTTGAGTAAAAGTAAAGATACGTTCATAGAAAATCATTCAAGTAAAAGTCACCCAGTAAAATTCTACTTGAGTAAAAGTCTAAAAGTACTTGGTTAAAAAATATACTTCAGTATCAAAAGTAAAAGTATAAATAACTTCAAATTCCTTATATTAAGTGCGTGTATTGGACCCTTTTCCTGTCCTGCTAAGCATGCAAAATGTTTGATGGTCTTATGAAACCAAGATTGAACTCTTTGGCCTGAATGCCAAGCGTCACGTCAGGAGGAAACCTGGCACCATCCCTACAGTAAAGAATGGTGGTGGCAGCGTCATGCTGTGGGGATGTTTTTCAGAGGCAGGGACTGAGAGACTAGTCAGGATCTAAGGAAAGGGTTATTGTGTGTAGATTGATGAGGAAAACAAACAATTTAATCAATTTTAGAATAAGGCTGTAGCGTAACAAAATGTGGAAAAAGTCAAGGGGTCTGAATACTTTCCGAAGGCACTGTATATAAACATGCTTCTGTGTGTTTTGTTTGTAAGCTCAAAAATGGACAGGCCTTTGAAAAACAAAATACTTTATCATCATAGAATATGGGGCCATCCTGCAGGTGGTTTCTGAAACTAATTCAATCTGTGTGAATCCATTAAGTCTAAGTTAAGGAGAGTCTCCTCCCAAGGTCGAGAGAGAAGGCCCTACTGTACACTCCAGCCGCTAACAAGCTACTTGTATCTGTGGTCTCATGTTAACACTGATGTAAATGGTTAAGTTGGTTACCTGGAAGCTTAGGCAGATATGGTCTACTGGTTTATTGAAACTCTACACTCAAACTGTTGTGATATGTTTCATTTGATTACTTATTTTAAGGCACATGACACAAAACCAAGTATAAAATGATATTCACAAAGAAGTAAAGCTTTGAGAAAGTGTACTTAAACATCTCATACTCTGTAAGCCAGCCGTAGACATTTTTTTTCTTCTACTATTACAGAATGTTTCTGCAGTGAACATATTATGAATGTACTTCAGTGGTATAAATATCAATGAAGAAAAGTATTGATATAGCCTACTCTAGGCTACGCTGTAAGATTGAGCCAAAGTCTAAAATCTAATTCAACAGAACCAAAAATAATTTTTAAAACGAGTCAGAACTGATACCACGTCAAGATAGATCATAGGATAATATTTACACAGTATAGGCTAACCCCTGATAAGATCAACGTCAACAAAACGATTGTTGACTTCAGGAAACAGCAGAGGGAGCACCCCACTATCCACATCGACGGGACAGCAGTGGAGAAGGTGGAAAGTTCCTCGGCGTACACATCACAGACAAACTGAAATGGTCCACCCGCACAGACAGTGTGGTGAAGAAGGCACCACAGTGCCTCTTCAACCTCAGGAGGCTGAAGAAATTTGGCTTGGCCCCTAAGACCCTCACAAACTTCTACAGATGCACAATTAAGAGCATCCTGTCGGGCTGTACCACCGCCTGGTACGGCAACTGCACCGTCCATAACCGCCGGGATCTCCAGAGGGTGGTGCGGTCTGCACAACGCATCACCAAGGTCAACCTACCTGCTCTCCAGGACACCTACAGTACCCAATGTCATAGGAAGGCCAAAAAGATCAAGGACAACAACCACCCGAGCCACTGCCTGTTCACCCCGCTATCATCCAGGAGACGAGGTCAGTACAGGTGCATCAAAGCTGGGACCGAGAGACTGAAAAATAGCTTCTATCTCAAGGCCACCAGACTGTTAAAACAGCCATCACTAACACAGTGAGGCTGCTGCCTACATAGACTTGAAATCATTGGCCACTTTAATAAATGGATCACTAGTCACTTTAATATTGTTTACATATCTTGCATTACTCATCTCATATGTACATACTGTATTTTATACTATCTATCTATGCCGCTCGGTCAATGCCCATCCATATATTTATATGTACATATTCTTATTCCATCCCTTCAATAGAACTGAGACAAGCTGTGAAGTAATAATTGACCAGCAGCAGAGCGGCAGTGTACAAATGCAGCTGTACCAACACCCAGGCAAACAGACTCCTAAAAACAACTGCAGCCAAAAGAACCCAACTGTAGTACTACTATGGTGTACTACTAACTACAGGATAATATTGACAGAAGCGTCAACAAGTAACTCAGCCTGGGCGTTCCCGGAGGTGGTTTAAAAATGGGACCGTGCCAGGCATTGTCCTTAAGAAATCCTCTTTGAGGCTTCAACTTCGGAGCAGATGATTGACGGTGATAAGTCACTCAACGCAAACTGAGATTTTTTTTAAAGTTTGGTTTCCCAGACCCAGATTAAAGACTTCTCCGCTGAAAATTATATTTTAAATCTAGGACAAGGCTAAATCAAGGCTGCTCACCACAGCATAGTTTTGACACCCAGTAAAAAAAAAAAAAAACGAATGTAGTACAGAGCAAGACAGTGGGCCTACATTCAGGCACCATCACAGCATCCAAACGACTACAAATACTGAAGCCGCCTAGCTGACCTTTTCCCAATAAACCTGGGACATCAAGGTATAGCCCGTGAACCACTCTAACTTTCAGAAAAAGATATAGCTAGTGACCTAAATGTTGTGACATTCTTAACATAAGGAGTTAAAAGCTCTGATGACCATCAGTTGGCCTCATCAATGTATTAGCCTACAACCGAAAATTGTAGCATGTCCTCTTGGAAACAAACCCATTTTATTCAATGACATGTGGAGTGACGAAAGACACGGTGCCTCAACTGAACATGTCACATTCACATCATCTCAAAGTCATAAGTAGTATTGAAAAATGATTAGGCTACACTTTCAACCAGAAGAGAAACCTTCGCATTTTTCAAATAACTGGCCAACTACCCACAGTACAGTTTGAGCACAGCCATACAAGAAGAACAAAAAAATCCCATTTCAACTGCAACATGAAATTAAATCTTTATCCTTTGGTTTGTTGAACAACTAGAAGAGAAACATTGGTCATTCCATGCATTCAGACAGACAGCCAATGTATTCATCACAACATCCAACCACCACATTCCTTCTCTGCATCTCTCTCCCTGACACACACACACACACACACCGCCTGTAGACTACGCCGGATGTCCCACTGAAACGCCAACATGATAGCCAGGCATTTTCCTCCCCGCACTGGGTTGGTTCTTAGTGTGCGTTTACAAAGGCAGCCCAATTCTGATCTTCTTTTCAATAATTGGTCTTTTGACCAAAAAGATCAGCGCTGAAAAAGATTGGATGTGAAAAAAGCTGATGTGATTGGTCAAAAGAAAAAATGATCTGAATTTGTCTGCCTGTCTAAACGTAGCCTTCGAGCCAGAATCCACCCTCCCTCTGACACACACTGCTCTTGTTTCCACTGAAGTGTCACAAGACCAGGGCTGCTTCCTTCTCTGAGCGATAAGGGGAGCAGCAACATGCGAGGAGGAAAAAAGGAGGATAAAAGCCACCTTGACTCACATGAGGGTTTCTGCCTATAGGCCTTGAATGCATGGTCAGTCCGCTCCGCGATCCACTCCTCTCCCTCTCTCTTTCAGAGTTCCCCCTCTCTCTATCCTTCTCTCCTCCTTTCTTTGGTCTCTTCCCTTCCCTTCGGATCATTTGAAAGGCTCACTGCAAAAGGCTAGCTGGTCTTCCTCCTAGCCGACAAAGCAGCAGCGGCCTGTCGAGAGAGAGTAAAGAGGGGAGGAGGGGGAGGGGCCTTCCCTCATCTGACTCAAGATAGCCCTGATTGGCTGCTGGGCGAGAGGGAACGGTTGAAGCTTCCTGCATCAAAGCCTCTTACAGCCAGGGCCCAATATATTACAGACTTACTAGGATCTCAACAACCCAGATAAATCAATGCTTAATAAGAAATGAGAGGCCAATAACCATAAATTGATAATGAAGCAGTCTCCCCCCCCCCCCCTAATGTTGCAAACCCAGCTTTCTGTTGTCACCCAGAGTCACACCCAAGCTAAAGGCTCGTCACACAATATTTTTAAAAAGCAGGTTTTTAAAGGAGAATAGAGTTCAGTCATGTTCTTTGTTGTCGTGGAAAATCAAGTATCATGATTTGTGGTATTGCGATACTGGTACGGTGAAAACCATAGGTCTGGGAATCAATGACCATCATTTCCCCCTTCCTAATCAATAAATATGTCAGTATCAACACATCAGCAGTGAATTATAGACCAAAGGGTTTCTTGACAACACGCTAACCTTAGATGCACTCTCAATCCAAATTTAAAACATTATACGTAATAAAACATTTCTAGAACATTTCTTCATTCTTGAAGCTTTTCATTGATGGGAGTCAACCCTGTTTTTCTTTTGTTTGGAGTCATTTTGTCTGCCTTCCCAGTTCATTGGAGTGGTAGTCACAATAGTTGTAGTAGATATCACTTGGTCAGCTATCCTTTGAAGATGGTAGACCTAGCTTAGCGCTGGGCAATATGGACCAATCTATGGGTGATTCACAATAAGCTTTGTTGTGCAATTAAAAGGTCAAATACACTGCATTTCATATAGTCAGCAATAATCTAATGAATTCAGGGTTATACCTAGCCTAAATATAAGCCTTCCACGACCATAAGATCCAATAATTTAATCAATATAGTTTAACTGTTTTTTTTTGCAATAATCCCTGATCTGACTTTCAAGTATGTCTACGAAAATGGTTACAAATTTAACCAGAACCCTGCATAACGCGCATTCACTAATAATAACAAACTTCTTGTAGCAGGCATTATAGAAAATGAACACAAGTCCCAAACAATCTCGCAAGCACAAGCCCACGTTCTAGTGAGTAGCCAGCTAATCTTTATATTTAAAGTCTAGCCAAGTTGGATCTATTTGCTAGCTAACAACAAGGTAGAACAGTTGGAATGTTGTGAACACACCCTTCTGTCCAACTGTTTGAACAGCATGCTAGCCTGTCTACTTTGTTCACATCTTGAAGTCAAGTGGACTACCTTGAGAGAACAAGTTTCCATTTCCTTATATAATTGTGTTTTATGCTTATTGCACATTTCTAAAAACTGATTAGACAGCTAGTATAACGGTCTTTGACTAAAATGCTTCTAGCGAACCGCAAGGCCCGCGTGCCACAAACTGAGCATTCATTTTCCAGAATAAATGTTCATTAATACTTCCGTTTTAGTAGTGTCTGCTCTGCGCCCAATTTGAGTAGTTAATACGTAAAACGGGTATCGTTAGAAAGGCTAACTTCTGTATTACAGTAAAAGAATGTTTCAATGTGTTTCGGTGTCCATATGACAGATTCCGTTGGACTAAACCTTAGATGCAAAAAGCGAGTTGAAATCTCGTCAGAGAGGAATGAGTGAAATGGTTGCGGTGCTTGGTGTGTGTGAATGTAAATGTTCACAGCCTACAGTCATTGCACACAGCACAGAAGGGGCGAAGGAACCAAAAACAACACGAGAACAGGCGGACATTAACGCTCATAAAACAACTTGATTCTTGCGATACAATCATTAGGAATATTGCGCAAAAACAAATTAATTCGACATATCACCAGCCCTAGCCTAGTTACACCAAAATTAATAATTAAGTCATGTTGTAGATATTCTTGCCCTGTCTACATACCACCTAGATGAGACGAATGCGAGGTGGGTGGAGGACTGAACATATTATCTGCTAGGCACGGAATTCACAGGGACCTCACAATACGATATTATTGTAACCACCCTGGGTTTATAAGGGCGGATATCGACTCTGCCACTCGAGCATGCTTTTGAGCGCTGGACTTCGGGCTAGAAGGTCGAGGGTTCGAGACCTGCTCCCTGCTGTTTTATTACATTATCGCGACACTTAGGTGACGATACCATATGCATTACTAATCTCAGGAAATCATATGCATTTTATTTGATACTGAGATTGTATTGCGATTTCATGTTCCAAACCCAGATAACGCGCGTACCTTTGGCCGACGTATGTATCTATCTACGTAGTTTGGAGAAGATGTCAACGAGACATCAGAACAGAATGTCGATGTATAAAACAATGTAAAATGTAGGCATTCTAAATACATCTAAGTCTTGCCGTTTATACAGCGTTTGCTAATTGGCATCTTCCCAATGTATCCTGTATACATCGTGCCTACGTTGGGCAGACATACGTGTGCTATCTGGGAACATATTGCGCACTACGTCTGCTTCATAGAGCACGAGAACCACTGTTTTGATCAGTCACGAAAAAAAAGAAGCTAAAAACATGCTGACTCACTATTTAAAAAGATGAGAGATCAAGCTATAGGATGAATACTGGAGTTTTGACACAGGCACAGCCGACTATCGCTAGCTAATGCTATCCCCCCCACCCCATTACTACTACTGTAGATACGCCTAGGTCGTAAACACTTACTGGGTGTGAACTGACATCTGCCAAAGCCAGGAATGTTCCCCATCATGGAACATGAAGTTGGAACGTAGCCTGCGCATCTACACATGCACGTGCACACACGCCTAATTTTCTCATGCAAAAAAAAAAGCGTCCTCTGTGTTGAATAAAGTTTCCGTTGTTGTTCAAAACGGAAGGCGAACGCATTGGCCAATACATTGGGAAGATGCCAAGTAACACAAAATAGGTCCGGCCTAATGAATAATTTACAAGAATTTGATGATGCCATAATCTTCATCTCAAATGCTTGAAGCAATAATGCTGCCGGGAATACTACTAGGCTTATAAAAAACATGTTTAAAAAAATACTGTGCTGCTTTCTATAACCAAGCAAAAAAAATAAAAACTAGCCCTTTTCAAATTCACAGTAAAATATAAAACCTAAACTAATCCCAGCGGGGTTGGGTTAAATGCGGAAGACACATTTCAGTTGAATGCATTCAGTTGTACAACTGACTAGATATCCCCCTTTCCATACCTATTCTCCCCCGCCCCCAATAAAGCAGTAGGCCAAATAGAAGGACAAAAGTATCACCTTACTGTGCAGGCTTCCCCTCTAAAAAACAGTGCAGAAGAAAGAGCAAACAAAACTAAAAGGTACTACCAACCTAGCCTGGACTCCACTATTTTAAGCCATAGTCCACTTCTAGCGAGATAGCTGGTTATTGTACCACGTGGTCTGTCGCCCCAGGCTAGTGGTACTAACATATGTTTACTAGCCTAGTTCCAAGAACAGCATAGGCCTAATTACAGTCAGTCACAAATACTTACGCTAATAATTATAGTAAGATAAACACAATATACATAGTTATTAATAGTTGTAAGGTGAGATACTAAACAACATATTTTTTTAATTGAACCTTTATTTAACTAGGCAAAGTCAGTTAACTTCTTGCGACTATAGGGGGTGCTGTTTTCTCATTAGCATAATTTGCATTACAGATTAAACGGCTTCCTACTCAATTCTTGCTCGTACAATATGCATATTATTACTATTATTGGATAGAAAACACTCTAGTTTCTATAGCCGTTGGAATTTTGTCTCTGAGTGAAACAGAACTCAATCTACAGCACTTTTCATGATAGGGAGTCAGATTTCAAACATTTTGGCCACTGATCTGGAGTCAGTTTAAAGCTCACTGTAAATGCTATGGAGAAACAGACACGGCTTACGTCTTCCCCTGGATGTCAGTGCGTGATGACGCTTTGAATGGTGTCGATTGCGCAATCAGTTTCTCTATAAGACACCAAATAGCGGAAGTAGCTTCCCTTTGCTGCCTGCGCCTTGCGCGCGAAGGACATCGGACTCGCCTCCTTCCAAGCGTTAGTTTAGCCAGTAATATTTCTCCGGTCATGTTTTTACCCGTTATAGGTGTTAACAGCATCATAAGGTAGTTAATTTGAACCGTTGTATAGCAATTTATATCCTTTTAGTGCGATTTTGAGGCATTGCTTTGTTGTGCACTTTGAAGCGCTGGGCACATTTCGGGGTCCCGGTCGTACGTTAGTGGGCATTTCGACGGACAAGTGGACATCTTTCGACCAAAAGAAGATTAGACCCAAGAAAGGATTCTTTGCCCAAGATTCTGATGGAAGAACAGCTCACAGTAAGAACAATTTATGATGATAAATCGTGTTTCTGTCGAAAAATGTTAAACGCTTACGCCGCCATTTTGTTTTGTATAGCTTCGCTTGGCGCAACCTGTATTGAAAAGTAAGGATAATTTAAAAAATGTAAATCAGCGATTGCATTAAGAACTAATTTGTCTTTCGATTCCTGTCAACCCTGTATGTTTTAGTCAAGTATATGATTAGCTATTGATTAAACTAGATCACTCAAAGATGGCGACCGACATTTCCAGGCTTGTTTTGCTACTATTTTCCTTGTATAACCACGTTTTTTTATGGCTAAATATGCACATTTTCGAACAAACTCTATATGTATGTTGTAATATGATGTTACAGGAGTGTCATCTGAAGAATTCTGAGTAGGTTAGTGAAAAAATTAATATATTTTGGCGATGATACGATATCGCTCTCTTTGGCTAGAATCAGTGCTCGGGTAACGTTTGCATATGTGGTATGCTAATATAACGATTTATTGTGTTTTCGCCGTAAAACAATTAGAAAATCTGAAATGTTGTCTGAATTCACAAGATCTGTGTCTTTCCATTGCTATGTGCTGTGTATTTTTAAGAAATGTTTTATGATGAGTAAATTGGTAATACAAGTTGCTCTCTGTAGTAATTCTAGTCGCTTTGGTGAGATTTGTGATGGTGGCTGCAATGGCAAACTATGATTTATACCTGAAATATGCACATTTTTCTAACAAAACCTATCCTATACCATAAATATGTTATCAGACTGTCATCTGATGAGGTTTTTTCTTGGTTAGTGGCTATCAATATCTAGTTTAGCCGAATTGGTGATAGCTACTGGTGTTGAGAAAAAATGGTGGACAAAGAAAAATAGTGTCTTTTGCTAACGTGTTTAGCTAATAGATTTACATATTGTGTCTTCCCTGTAAAACATTTAAAAAAATCTGAAATGGTGGCTTTATTCACAAGATCTGTATCTTTCATTAGGTGTCTTGGACTTGTGATTTAATGATATTTAGATGCTACTATTTAATTGTGACGCTATGCTAGCGATGCTAATCAGTGTGGGGGGGGGGGGGGGGGGGGGGTGCTCCCGGATCCGGGGTTGAGGCTCGTTAGAGGTTAAGAACAAATTCTTATTTACAATGACGGCCTAGGAACAGTGGGTTAACTGCGTTGTTCAGGGGCAGAACGACAGATTTTTACCTTGTCAGCTCTGGGTTTTCGGGTTAATTGGCCAACGCTCTAACCACTGGGCTAGACAGATACTTCGTAATAACAGTTGGGTTCCAGGCATGACATAACTTAATTCAGCATGGGCTATTGACACACTGGGTGTGGATTGATACAACCAAATGGATCCAGCCAACAAGAAACATATCAGCTTGAGCACAGTGTGAAATGTGGTCAAAAATGAAACATCTAGGCCTATCCTGTGTCAGAAACAATTCACAAAATAGGCTACAATCGCAAAGGAAATGACTAGGTTAGTTGTAGCTAGCACCAGAATGATTATGGATACTTTTCTTACCCAACGTCATGATACTTCAGAAATAGGCTCGATTTCACCTCATGTTGCGACAGAACCCATTAATCCTAACTCTACTACTCCTATCCATTGTTCCTTCCATGCCAATATCGGAGTTGAAATAACTACACCCTGCACTGGCACTTCCAAAACGTCACTTGACTAAATAGGTGTAGCTCAGGGCTGAATCAGGTTCCACAACTGGGGTTGGAGTAAAAACCTACAGGAGACTTGAAATTGAGCTCAGGTGTGGCCAAATTGAGCAATCAGGGTAGAAGGGCCTTGGTCAGGGAGGTGACCAAGAACCCAATGGTCACTGACAGAGCTCCTCTGTGGCGATGGAACCTTCCAGAAGGACAACCATCTCTGCAGTACTCCACCACTCAGGTATTCTGGTAGAGTGGCCAGACGGAAGCCACTCCTCAGTAAAAGGCACATGACAGCCCGCTTGGAGTTTGCCAAAAGGCACTAAAGGACACTCAGATCATGAGAAACAAGATTATCTGGTCTGATGAAACCAAGACTGAACTCTTTGACCTGAATGCCAAGCGTCACATCTGAAGGAAACCTGGCACGATCCCTACGGTGAAGCAATGTGGTGGCAGCATCATGCTGTGGGGATGATTTTCGTGGCATGGACTGGGAGAGACTAGTCAGGACCGAGGGAAAGATGAACGCAGCAAAGTACAGAGAGATCCTTGATGAAAACCTGCTCCAGAGCGCTCAGGTCCTCAGACTGGGGTTAAGGTTCACTTTCCAACAGGACAATGACCCTAAACACACAGCCAAGACAACGCAGGAGTGGTTTCAGAACAAGTCTCAATGTCCTTGAGTGGCCCAGCCAGAGCCCAGACTTGAACCTGATCAAACATCTGTGGAGAGAGCTGGAAATAGTTGTGCAGCAACGCTCCCCATCCAACCTGACAGAGCTTGAGAGGATCTGCAGAGCAGAATGGGAAAAACTCCCCAAATATAGGTGTGCCAAGCTTGTAGCGTCATATCCAAGAAGGCTCGAGTCTGTTTTGCTGCCAAAGGTGCTTCAAGAAAGTACTGAGTAAAGGGTCTGAATACTTACGTAAATGTCATTTTATAGATTTGCAAAACTTTCTAAAAACCAGCTTTTGCTTTGTCATTATGGGGTAGTGTGTATAGATTGATGAAGGGAAAAAAGGACTTAATCAATTTTAGAATAAGGCTGTAACGTTACAAAATGTGGAAAAAGTCAAGGGGTCTGAATACTTTCCGAATGCACTGTATGTTCAAAAGCCATCTTAAATCTTTTTTTTATGTTGTTCTGCTGTATAATATAATATTCTGTTTTTTTGGGAGGGGCTTGGGCTTATATTTATGCGTATGGTAAAGCTATAATATTCGTATGGGTGTTCTGCATGCGACGTTTAAAATGCATTAAATCAGCATCTTAGTTCTGGAACCTGCCTGGTATAGATAAAGCAATTACTCCTGTAATCTCAATTATGTCAAAGAAAGTGATACATTTGTGCCTTGTTTGGATTCTTTATTAGTTCTTGTATTTTACACCATTTTAAACACCAATCAAGGGACTTATGGTGCTAACTAGCACAAGCTAAAGCATAACAGTGCAATACATCAGATTGTTGATTAAAAAAAAAATGTACGATTACATATATTATTTTACAATTCACATACAGCTCCCGCATCATGATTCAATGTGATCATTGATGATTCGATGTGTCAAATATTTTATTGTAATCGGTCCCTAACATTATTACTAAGGTTATAATAAATCTTACTCATAAAAGAACAATGTCAAAACATCAGTTCTTTCCCATCTTCTCCAAGATGTACTTGTGGCTTTTTGCCAGCTCTGCCATCTGCAGGGTGTCTTTCGATTGGTCCTTGTTTGCTTAGGCTTAAAGCCTGAGTCCTTGGCCTTCCTTTGTGCAAATATTATAGTCCAGTCAGGAAGCCGCCACGTCTGATTAAGATTTGTTTCCCCCCTCAGGTGTTTGAAATTCTTATTATTTTTAACCCTTATTTTACCAGGTTTGAGGGACGGGTTGGAATGGTACAATGATACAACCTGAGAAGTGTACTACAAAGCCGGATCAATGTTATTATTTTTAACTTTTATTTAACTAGGCAAGTCAGTTAAGAACAAATTCTTATTTACAGTGACGGCCTACCAAAAGGCAAAAGACCTCCTGCGGGGATGGGGGCTGGGATTTAAAAAAAATATATATATATATATGACAACACTACATAAAGAGAGACCTAAGACAACATAGCAAGGCAGCAACACATGACAACACAGCATGGTAGCAGCACAAAACATGGTAGCAGCACAAAACATTGTACAAACATTATTGAGCACAGACAACAGCACAAAGGGCAAGAAGGTAGAGACAAAAATACATCACGCAAAGCAGCCACAACTGTCAGTAAGAGTGTCCATGATTGAGTCTTTGAATGAAGAGATTGAGACAAAGCTGTTCAGTTTGAGTGTTTGTTGCAGCCCGTTCCAGTCGCTAGCTGCAGCGAACTGAGAAGACGAGCGACCCAGGAATGTGTGTGCTTTGGGGACCTTTAACAGAATGTGACTGACAGAATGGGTGTTGTATGTGGCGGATGAGACCTACAGTAGGTATCTCAGATAGGAGGGAATGAGACCTAAGAGGGTTTTATAAATAAGCATCAACCAGTGGGTCTTGCGACAGGTATGCAGAGATACAGTTTACAGAGGAGTATAGAGTGCAGTGATGTGTCCTATAAGGAGCATTGATGGCAAATCTGATGGCCGAAAGGTAAAGAACATCTAGCCGCTCGAGAGCACCCTTACCTGCCCATCTATAAATTATGTCTCCGTAATCTAGCATGGGTAGGATGGTCATCTGAATCAGGGTTAGTTGTGCCGCTGGGGTGAAAGAGGAGCGATTACGATAGAGGAAACCAAGGCTAGATTTAACTTTAGCCTGCAGCTTGGATATGTGCTGAGAGAAGGACAGTGTACTGTCTAGCCATACTCCTAAGTACTTGTATGAGGTGACTACCTCAAGCTCTAAACCCTCATAGGTAGTAATCACACCTGTGGGGAGGGGCATTCTTCTTACCAAACCACATTACCTTTGTTTTGGAGGTGTTCCGAATAAGGTTAAGGGTAGAGAAAGCTTGTTGGACACTAAGAAAGCTTCGTTGTAGAGCATTTAACACAAAATCCGGGGAGAGCCCAGCTGAGTATAAGACTATCATCTGAATGTAAATGGATGAGTGAGCTTCCTACTGCCTGAGCTATGTTGTTGATGTAAATTGAGAAGAGCGTGGGGCCTAGGATTGAGCCTTGGGGGTACTCCGTTGGTGACAGGCAGTGGGTGAGAAAGCAGATTTTCTGACTTTATACACTGCACTTTTTGAGAGGTAGTTAGCAAACCAGGCCAAAGACCCCTCAGAGACACCAATACTCCTTAGCCGGCCCACAAGAATGATACAGTAGACCATTCCAAAAGCTTTGGCCAAGTCAAAAATAGCAGCACAACATTGCTTAGAATCAAGGACAATGGTGACATCCTTGAGGACTTAACCTTTCACGAGTATCTACCCCGGGTCCGGGAGCACCACCCCCCCCCCCCCCCACCCCACACTGAGTAGCATAGCCTAGCATAGCGTCACAATTAAATAGTAGCATCTAAATATCATTAAATCACAAGTCCAAGACACCTAATGAAAGATACAGATCTTGTGAATAAAGCCACCATTTCAGATTTTTAAAATGTTTTACGGGGAAGACAAAATATGTAAATCTATTAGCTAACCACGTTAGCAAAAGACACCACTTTTCTAACTCCATCAGTTTCTTACTCCATCAGGTGCTATCACCAATTCGGCTAAACTAAGATATTGATAGCCACTAACCAAGAAAAAACCTCATCAGATGACAGTCTGATAACATATTTATGGTATAGGATAGGTTTTGTTAGAAAAATTTGCATATTTCAGGTAGATATCATAGTTTACAATTGCTCCCACCGTCACAAATGGACTAGAATAATTACATAGAGCAACGTGTTTACCTAATTACTAATCATCAAACATTTCGTAAAAATACACAGCATACACTAATCGAAAGACACAGATCCTGTGAATACAGACAATATTTCAGATTTTCTAAGTGTCTTACAGCGAAAACACAATAAATCGTTATATTAGCATACCACATATGCAAACGTTACCAGAGCATTGATTCTAGCCAAAGAGAGCGATAACGTAAACATCGCCAAAATATATTAATTTTTTCACTAACCTTCTCAGAATTCTTCAGATGACACTCCTGTAACATCACATTACAACATACATATACAGTTTGTTCGAAAATGTGCATATTTAGCCACCAAAATCCTGGTTAGACAATGACAAAAGTTGCCCAGCTGGTCAGACAATGTCGTGCTCCATATTAGACAGTGATCTAGTCGTATACATAAATACTCATAAACGTGACTAAAAAATATAGGGTGGACAGCGATTGATAGACAATTTAATTCTTAATACAATCGCTGATATACATTTTTTAAATTATCCTTACTTTTCAATACAGTTTGCGCCAAGCGAAGCTACGTCAAACAAAATGGCGTCATAAGCGATTAACATTTCTCGACAGAAACACGATTTATCATAATAAATTGTTCCTACTTTGAGCTGTTCTTCCATCAGAATCTTGGGCAAAGAATCCTTTCTTGGGTCTAATTGTCTTTTGGTCCAAAGCTGTCCTCTTGCCATGTGGAAATGCCAACTGCGTTCGGCATGAACTGGAAACCTGCCCGGCTCTTCAAAAAGGCTCAGAAATAAATGTACCAAAATGCGCACTAAACGGATATAAATTGCTATAAAACGGTTTAAATTAACTACCTTATGATGTTTTTAACTCCTATAACGAGTAAAAACATGACCTGAGAAATATTACTGGCTCCACTAATGCTTGGAAAAAGAACGGGTCGGTGTCCACCGTGCGTCCGGCGCAGCTGGAAAGGAGTTCCTACCTACACGTGTTTTTGTTTTATAGTGGCTGTGATTGGGCAATCGATACCATTCAAAGCGTCATCACGTAAAGGCATCCAGGGGAAGACGTAAGCAGTGTCCGTATCCTTATAGCATTCACAGTGGCCTTTAAACTGACTCCAGATCAGGGGCCAAAATGTGTGAAATCTGACTCCATGTCAGGGAAATTGCTGTAGAATGAGTTCTGTTCCACTCAGAGACAAAATTCCAACGGCTATAGAAACTAGAGACTGTTTTCTATCCAATAATAGTAATAATATGTATATTGTACGATAAAGTAGGAGAGTAGGAAGCCGTTTAATCTGTAATGCAAATATGCTAATGAGTAAACAGCACCCCCTGTAGTCGCAAGAAGTTAAGGGTGCAGTGACATCCATAAACTGAGCAGGAACCAGATTGCATACCCGATAGAATACTATAGACGTCAAGAAAGCCAGTCAGTTGATTACATTTACGTCATTTAGCAGACGCTCTTATCCAGAGCGACTTACAGTAGTAGTGAGTGCATACATTTTTTTATACTAGTCCCCCGTGGGAATCGAACCCACAACCGTGGCGCTGCAAGTGCCATGCTCTACCAACTGAGCTACACGGGACTATGATTATTAACAAGTTTTTCCAACACTTTTGATAAACATGGCAAAATATTGTTATAGGCCTATAACAATTAGGAAGAATCAGCTTGATCTCCCCCTTTAAATAATGGACCAACCATGGCTGCCTTCCAAGCAATGGGAACCTCCCCAGAAAGGAGAGACAGGTTAAAAAGGCTGGAGATAGGCTTGGCTATGATAGGGGCAGCAACCTTAAAGAAGAAAGGGTCTAAACCATCTGACCCAGATGTTTTTTTGGGGTCAAGTTTAAGAAGCTCCTATAGCACCTTTGTAGTGGAGCAGGGGAAAAAGAGGGAGAAGCATCAGGGATAATCACATTAGAAGGGGTGGGAGATGAGGACATTTGACAGGCAAGGAGGCATGGCTGAGTCAAATAGGAATCCTGACTTAATGAAGTGGTGATTAAAGAGCTCAGCCATGTGCTTCTTGTCAGTAACAGCCACATCATCAACTTTAAGGGACATGGGCAGCTGTGAGGAGGAGGGTTTATTCTCCAGGTCTTTAACCGTTTTCCAGAACTTCTTGGGGTTAGACCCACAGAGCGAGAACTGCTCCTTAAAGTAACTAACTTTGGCCTTCCGGATAACCTGAGTGAACTTATTTCTCATTTGCCTAAACGAGAGCCAGTCAGCCTGAATATGCGTGTTCCGAGCCTTCCGCCAAAATGCAATTCTTGAGGTGGAGTAACTCTACAAGATCACGGTCGAAACGGGGGCTGAACCTGTTTTTAATTCTCAATTTCTTTATGGGGGTGTGTTTGCAAACAATACCACTGAAAATATCAAAAAAAGAAGGTCCAAGCTTCTTCGACAGAGGGGAACAAGCTGATTCTATTCCCCAGACAGCCAGGTATCTTTGATAAGCAACCAGAAAAAAAAACTACAGATTTCTGGACCCATTCACCTGCTGTCTGTTTACATCCTCTTATCCATCCTGGTCCAAGCCAAGGACACTGCATAGACACTGTTTGCACAGACACCACCACTCTCCATCTATATAGCGAGAACATTGTTTGCATAGGAAAATATTGATAATCCTACATCGCCTAGCCCAAACATAGACCCCGATTAGGCAAGGTATATTAACATGCCAAATATTTGTTTAAGATAGTTACAGTAAGCTCCAAAAGTGTTGGGACAGTGACCCATTTGCTGTTTTGGCTCTGTACTCCAGCACGTTGGATTTTAAATGATATAATGACTATGAAGTTAAAGTGCGGACTGTCAGCTTTAATATAGGGGTATTCTGATATCGGGTTAACTGTTTATAAATTACAGCACTTTTTGTACATAGTCCCTCCCATTTTAGGGGAATAAAAGTATTGAGCCAAATTCACTCATATGTACATTAAAGTAGTAGTAGTAAAAGTAGTCAAAAGTGTAGTATTTTGTCCCATATTCCTAGCACGCAATGATTACGTCAAGCTTGGGACTCCACAAACTTGTTGGATGCTTTTGTTGTTTGTTTTGGTTGTGTTTCAGATTAATTGTGGCCCAATAGACATGAATGGTGAATAATATATTGCAATTATGAATGTAATTTTATTGTATATAGGAATAGAATGTTTCTAAACACTTCTACATTAATGTAGATGCTACCATGGTTACGGATGGTCCTGAATTAATTGTTAATAATGCGGAGTGAGAAAGTTAGAGGCGTAAATATCATACCCCCCCAAAATGTTAGCCTACCTACCACCTGTCAGACAGCGTGATAGTAGCACCTCAAAAAGCCTGTAGGCTACTGGATTGAATCCTGGTTTTATAAACTCAGTCATTGCGCAACAAATAACAATTCTAAATACAGTCGTGCGTTAAAAGGTTCGGTGGCCACGATTAAAAAAGGAGCTATTTTTATCTCTCAATCTCAACTTGTAAAGCGTGCCTCCCCTTCGCCATTCGGATGCATAGGCTATAGTCGGCATACCGTTGACTATCAGCACATCACCCATCAGTTTGCAATGTGACCTTGAGGCAGTATAATTGTTTGAAACCTGAACGTTTTACTTCACTTCAAATAATGAGACATGTCTTACTTTGCTTCAAAGTAGCCTTTCAAAAATCCATCCATAGAAACGTGGAGGCAATTATTTTATAAAGACTTCCTTATGCCATTACCAGCATTTCTCTCCTGTTCTATTGGTTTTCATATGAACTTTCTTTCATCGTCCAGAAGCCAAAGGCACAATCCTAGTCATATTAGCAACCCATCATCGTAGCTGCTGTTAGAGTCCCCCTCTTTCTAAGTTGTCATCTCTGTCACAAGATGGCGCCAAAGAACATGGCTGACATTTGACATTCTCTCAACCAATTGTGTTTTTCTTTTAGCATTTTGTGTAACTTACTGTGTACATAATGTTGCTGCTACCGTCTCTTATGACTGAAAATAAATTCTGGACATCAGAACAGCGGTTACTCACCGCGGACTGGAAGAAACTTTTTCCTTTAACGAGTCCGACGAGAAGGATATCTTGCTTTCACTGGAACAGGCCCAGATCCCCGCCTTTTGCGTGAAAAGACGCAGGAAAAGGGGACGCAGATCGGGCAGACTTCCGAGAATCCGTAGGTGAGCGAGTAAACTCCCACTGCCATCTGTTCTTCTTGCTAACGTGCAATCATTGGAAAATAAAATTGATGACCTACGATTAAGATTATCCTACCAATGGGACATTAAAAACTAACATCTTATGTTTCACCGAGACGTGGCTTAACGACGATACGGACAATATAGAGCTAGCTGGATTTTCCATGCACCGGCAGAACAGAGACGCTACCTCTGGTAAGACGAAGGGTGGGGGTGTGTGTCTATTTCTCAATAACAGCTGGTGTACGATGTCTAATATTAAAGAAGTCTAGAGGTATTGTTCGCCTGAGGTAGAGTACCTTATGATAAGCTGTAGACCACAATATCTACCAAGAGAGTTCTCATCTATAATATTCATAGCCGTCTATTTACCGCCACAGAACGAAGCTGGCACTAAGATCGCTCTCAACCAACTCTATAAGGCCATAAGCAAACAAGGAAATACTAACCCAGAATCGGTGCTCCTAATGGCCAGGGACTTTAATGCAGGCAAACTTAAATCCGTTTTATCTAATTTCTACCAGCATGTCACATGTGCAACCAGAGGGAAAAAAGACCACATTTACTCCTCACACAGAGACACATACAAAAATCTCCCTCGCCGTCCATTTGGCAAATTTGACCATAATTATATCCTCCTGACAGAATGACATTCTTCCGGACGCTTATAAGAAATTCCGCTATGCCCTCAGACGAACCATCAAACAAGCAAAGCATCAACACAGGATTAAGATTGAATCCCACTACACCAGCTCTGATGCTCGTCGGATGTGGCAGGGCTTGAAAACTATTACGGACTACAAAGGGGAACCCAGACGCGAGCATACCAGACAAGCTAAATGCTTTTTATGTTCGACTCGAGGCAAACAACACTGAAGCATGCACAAGAGCACCAACTGTTCTGGATGACTGTGTGAAAACGCTCTCGGTAGCCGATGTGAACAAAACTTTTAAACAGGTCAACATTCACAAAGCCGCTGGGCCAGATGGATTACCAGGACGTGTACACAAAGCATGCGCAGACCAACTGTCAAGTGTCTTCACTGACATTTTCAACCTCTCCCTGACGGGATCTGTAATACCAACATGTTTCAAGCAGACCACCACAGTCCCTGTGCCCAAGGAAGCAAAGGTAACCTGCCTACACAATTACCGCCCCGTGGCACTCACGTCGGTAGCCATGAAGCGCTTCGAAAGGCTGGTCGTGGCTCACATCAACAGCATCCTCCCGGACACCCTAGACCCACTCCAATTTGCATACCGCCCCAACAGATCCACAGATGACGCAATCTCTATTGCACTCCACACTGCCCTTTCTCACCTGGACAAAAGGAACAGCTATGTGAGAATGCTGTTCATTGACTACAGCTCAGCATTCACCATAGTGCCCATGAAGCTCATCACTAAGCTAAGGACTGGGATTAAACCCCTCCCTCTGCAACTCGATCCTGGACTTCCTGACGGGCCGCCCCCAGGTGGTAAGAGTAGGCAACAACACGTCTGCCACGCTGATCCTTAACACTGGGGCCCCTCAGGGGTGTGTACATAGTTCCCTCCTATATTCCCTGTTCACCCAAGACTGTGTGGCCAAATACGACTCCAACACCATCATTAAGTTTGCTGACGACACAACAATGGTAGGCCTGATCATCGACAACGATGAGACAGCCTATAGGGAGGAGGTCAGAGAACTATTGGGTGTGGTGCCAGGACAACAACCTCTCCCTCAATGTGATCAAGACAAAGGAGCTGATCATGGACTACAGGAAAAGGCAGGCCAAACAGGCCCCCATTAACGGGGCTGTACTGGAGCAGGTTGAGAGCTTCAAGTTCCTAGGTGTCCACATCAACGAACTATCATGGTCCAAACATACCAAGACAGTCGAAAAGGGCACGACAAAACCTTTTCCCCCCTCAGGAGACTGAAAAGATTTGGCATGGGTTCCCAGATCCTCAAAAGGTTCTACAGCTGCACCATCGAGAGCATCCTGACCGGTTGCATCACCGCCTGGAATGGCAACTGCTCGGCATCTGATCGTAAGGAGCTACAGAGGGTAGTGAGAACAGCCCAGTACATCACTGGGGCCAAGCTTCCTGCCATCCAGGACCTATATAATAGGCTGTGTCAGAGGAAAGCCCATAAAATTGTCAGAGATTCCAGTCACCCAAGTCATAGACTGTTTTCTCTGCTACCGCACGGCAAGCGGTACCGGAGCTCCAAGTCTAGGACCAAAAGGCTCCTTAACAGCTTCTACCCCCAAGCCATAAGACTGCTGAACAATTAATCAAATCGCCACCGGACAATTTACATTGACACCCCCTCAAAAGGGGGCCCTTTTGTACTCGCTGTTTATTATCTATGCAGTCACTTCACCCCCACCTACATGTACAAATTACCTCAACTAACCTGTACCCCCGCACACTGACTCGGTACCGGTGCACCCTGTATATAGCCTCGTTGTTATTATTGTTATTGTGTTACTTATCATTACTTTTAATTTTAGTCTACTTGGTACATATTTTCTTTTTACTTCTTGAACTGCACTGTTGGTTAAGGGCTTGTAAGTAAGAATTTCACGGTAAAGTCCACACTTATTGTATTCGGCACGTGACAAAGTTTAAATAGATATGATATGGAACTGCTTGCATTAGGTGTGCAGTTTATAAATGTGTTTTCCACTAATTGAATTTGGACACATTTTTTAAAATTAAGTTTTATTAGCTGCCTCATTAACTCTCAAAATGTTAAGTCCCCATATTTGGGGACCCTATGAGATTTGTTTTATTCAATTGAGTATGGTATG
Source organism: Salvelinus fontinalis (assembly GCF_029448725.1). Lineage (NCBI taxonomy): Eukaryota > Metazoa > Chordata > Actinopteri > Salmoniformes > Salmonidae > Salvelinus > Salvelinus fontinalis. The sequence continues at coordinate 18,494,343 of NC_074706.1, forward strand.
AGAAGGGTAATCCCTATATGCAAAAGCAGGGTGTCTGCGGAAAGCTGAGAGTCTTGGCTATTGATTGGTGCCTCCAATTCTTTCATGTGATTTACTACCATATACAGTGGGGAGAACAAGTATTTGATACACTGCCGATTTTGCAGGTTTTCCTACTTACAAAGCATGTAGAGGTCTGTAATTTTTATCATAGGCACACTTCAACTGTGAGAGACGGAATCTAAAACAAAAATCCAGAAAATCACATTGTATGATTTTTAAGTAATTAATTTGCATTTTATTGCATGACATAAGTATTTGATACATCAGAACATTTACATTTTACATTTAAGTCATTTAGCAGACGCTCTTATCCAGAGCGACTTACAAATTGGTGCATTCACCTTATGACATCCAGTGGAACAGCCACTTTACAATAGTGCATCTAAATCTTTTAGGGGGGGGGGGGGGGGGGGGCAGAAGGATTGCTTTATCCTATCCTAGGTATTCCTTGAAGAGGTGGGGTTTCAGGTGTCTCCGGAAGGTGGTGATTGACTCCGCTGTCCTGGCGTCGTGAGGGAGTTTGTTCCACCATTGGGGTGCCAGAGCAGCGAACAGTTTTGACTGGGCTGAGCGGGAACTGTACTTCCTCAGTGGTAGGGAGGCGAGCAGGCCAGAGGTGGATGAACGCAGTGCCCTTGTTTGGGTGTAGGGCCTGATCAGAGCCTGAAGGTACTGAGGTGCCGTTCCCCTCACAGCTCCGTAGGCAAGCACCATGGTCTTGTAGCGGATGCGAGCTTCAACTGGAAGCCAGTGGAGAGAGCGGAGGAGCGGGGTGACGTGAGAGAACTTGGGAAGGTTGAACACCAGACGGGCTGCAGCGTTCTGGATGAGTTGTAGGGAAAAGCAGAACTTAATATTTGGTACAGAATCCTTTGTTTGCAATTACAGAGATCATACGTTTCCTGTAGTTCTTGACCAGGTTTGCACACACTGCAGCAGGGATTTTGGCCCACTCCTCCATACAGACCTTCTCCAGATCCTTCAGGTTTCGGGGCTGTCGCTGGGCAATACGGACTTTCAGCTCCCTCCAAAGATGATCTATTGGGTTCAGGTCTGGAGACTGGCTAGGCCACTCTAAAACCTTGAGATGCTTCTTACGGAGCCACTCTTTAGTTGCCCTGGCTGTGTGTTTTGGGTCGTTGTCATGCTGGAAGACCCAGCCACGACCCATCTTCAATGCTCTTACTGAGGGAAGGAGGTTGTTGGCCAAGATCTCGCGATACATGGCCTCATCCATCCTCCCCTCAATACGGTGCAGTCATCCTGTCCCCTTTGCAGAAAAGAATCCCCAAAGAATGATGGTTCCACCTCCATGCTTCACGGTTGGGATGGTGTTCTTAGGGTTGTACTCATCCTTCTTCTTCCTCCAAACACGGCGAGTGGAGTTTAGACCAAAAAGCTCTATTTGTCTCATCAGACCACATCACCTTCTCCCATTCCTCCTCTGGATCATCCAGATGGTCATTGGCAAACTTCAGACGGGCCTGGACATGCGCTGGCTTGAGCAGGGGGACCTTGCGTGCGCTGCAGGATTTTAATCCGTGACGGCGTAGTGTGTTACTAAAGGTTTTCTTTGAGACTGTGGTCCCAGCTCTCTTCAGGTCATTGACCAGGTCCTGCCGTGTAGTTCTGGGCTGATCCCTCACCTTCCTCATGATCATTGATGACCCACGCGGTGAGATCTTGCATGGAGCCCCAGACCGAGGGTGATTGACCGTCATCTTCAACTTCTTCCATTTTCTAATAATTGCGCCAACAGTTGTTGCCTTCTCACCAAGCTGCTTGCCTTTTGTCCTGTATCCCATCCCAGCCTTGTACAGGTCTACAATTTTATCCCTGATGTCCTTACACAGCTCTCTGGTCTTGGCCATTGTGGAGAGGTTGGAGTCTGTTTGATTGAGTGTGTGGACAGGTGTCTTTTATGCAGGTAACGAGTGGAGAACAGGAGGGCTTCTTAAAGAAAAACTAACAGTTCTGTGAGAGCCGGAATTCTTACTGGTTGGTAGGTGATCAAATACTTATGTCATGCAATAAAATGCAAATGAATTACTTAAAAATCATACAATGTAATTTTCTGGAATTTTGTTTAAGATTCCGTCCCTCACAGTTGAAGTGTACCTATGATAAAAATTTTAACCTCTACATGCTTTGTAAGTAGGAAAACCTGCAAAATCGGCAGTGTATCAAATACTTGTTCTCCCCACTGTATAGGCATCTAAATTTATAAGGACAGGCCGAGCCGATGACCTCATTTCAAGATGGCTGCTACCTACATTCCGGTTAGCGTTGCGACGCATAACCTAAAACACGGATACGTTGATACACACCGAAAGCTGGGATTCCACAGATCATGAGGATATCTTATTTGTCTCCCTGTGACCTACAATTATTGATCACCAGCCCCGAGTCAAAATATTTATTGCAAAACGTTTTCACCAAACATCTTACAAGGTAAGCTTAGATTTTGTCTGTGTTTGAGCTATAGCTACATAGAGGGTATCAAATTAATAATTTGGTTGGTATGAACAAATCTAGCATATTGCCCATGTTATCTGATGGTGTATGACTTAATAGCAACATCGAATGTCCACCGAGTGACTATATCTTTGCGCATCAATAAAATGATGTTACCTGCTTACGCGCGGTAGGCATCCATTACACAGGGAATTGGCTACTATGGCAACTTAACAGTCTCTTAGCCAATGAGATAATGTTTACAGGGATATGCAGACGACCTGGGTGGGACAAAGCAAGGCATAGACCTTTTTTTTTTACCCCTTTTTCTCATGGTATCCAATTGGTAGTTACAGTCTTGTCCTATCGCTGCAACTCCCGTACGGACTCAGGACAGGCAAAGGTCGAGAGCCGTGCGTCCTCCGAAACACAACCTTCTTGACACAATGCCCGCTTAACCCAGAAGCCAACCACACCAATGTGTCGGAGGAAACACCGTGCACCTGGCAACAGTGTGAGCATTGTGCATTGTGTGCATTGCTGGGACAATTGTGCATCACCCCATGGGTCTCCCGGTCGAGGCCGGCTGCGACAAAGCCTGGACTCGAACCAGGACCTCTAGTGGCACAGCTAGCACTGCGATGCAGTGCCTTAGACTACTGCGCCACTCGGGAGGCCTAGGCCTTTATGCGTAATGCGAACTATTGCTACCTGGCTCAGAGATTTGGAAACGTCCCATGACCACACCTGACACCACTTACTAAAACATCTGCTCATTTCTAGTTGTTAGGTGTATTAATCACATTATTTTTCTGATATTGTTCACTTTGTCATCAATAATTCACTTATAGCTTGTCAATGAAATAGGACTTAATATAAAAAAAACGTTTATTTTGTGTGCTTGATCTTGTGTACTCTGAACTATGTAACTCCTATCTTCTGATCATTTCCTCACAATCTCCCAGATGTCTTCTTTCCAAATATACCACATAAATAGCAGTTACTTTTGGGTATGCCTATTTAGGCAGAAATCTACATTTTGCCATTACATTTAAGGAGTTGCATGTTCAATAATAGGCTATAGCCTTTTGACTAACTCGATAGACTTACCATTGTCGAATGTTTCCATTAAACTCTTAATGAAAAAATGCCCAGTCCTTGTATGCATGCGTAGTATCAGTTTCGCTCTCGCCAAAATCAATCCAATGCGCTTCTATGGGCTTATTTTGGGCCTAAACTTGTCCGCCTGCCTTCCCTGCCTTAGAACCACTCCCATTGTTAGGGCGTAAACATAAGCACCTCGTCATTTTATACAGATCTTTGATATTATTTTCTGTTGGTCAAGTAATTTCACTGTTTGGAAAAAGGGGAACTGTAGGGGTATCTTAGATGGTTGGTGGTCTGGCTGTTGGGAGCTAGGGCGGGTGGCCGAGAGATCGCTGGTTCGGGTCCCCGGTTCGACTGGGTGGGGGCGCTTGACCCTGGTTGCTCCCGTGGGTCGTTCTGGATGGGAGTGTCTGCTGAATGTAAATGTTGAGTGGCTTCACTGTATGTTATAAAATTCTATTAAAAATGTAAAACAAAATTCATATTAATTTGAGGGTTATTAATACAATGTTTTGAATATTTATACATTTTCCCTATCTGTAATACACATGATTTCCAGTGTTTGTGATACTCAAGGTATGGGTTGATGGTCACTAGACTTGATACTGAATGTTATGGATTATTCTCCTATCTGTTGATAGTAGTTGACGCCAGACTGGATGTACAAGGACTGAGGACACACAAATTATTTACTGTTATATTGATGACATCCTGTGAACTCTGTAGCATCTGACATTCATTGCCTTTTTGTTTTGACTTCCTACAAGACTCTCGGGCTGGTGTTTACAGAACATTTAGTGCTGTCTGATTAGGATATAAAAAGGGTCTGCCTCCCAAGATTGTATAGTCTAGACAAAGTCTAGCACGCGCTCCAGCAGGTATATCTCTCTGGTCACCCCCAAAACCAATTCTTCCTTTGGCCGCCTCTCCTTCCAGTTCTCTGCTGCCAATGACTGGAACGAACTACAAAAATCTCTGAAACTGGAAACACTTATCTCCCTCACTAGCTTTAAGCACCAGCTGTCAGAGCAGCTCATAGATTACTGCACCTGTACATAGCCCAACTATAATTTAGCCCAAACAACTACCTCTTTACCTACTGTATTTATTTATTTTGCTCCTTTGCACCCCATTATTTCTATCTCTACTTTGCACCTTCTTCCACTGCAAACCAACCATTCCAGTGTTATTTTTTTTACTTGCTATATTGTATTTACTTTGCCACCATGGCCTTTTTATATATTTTTTTATTTATTTATATATATATATATTTTGTTTGCCTTCACCTCCCTTATCTCACCTCACTTGCTCATATTGTATATAGACTTATTTTCACTGTATTATTGACTGTATGTTTGTTTTACTCCATGTGTAACTATGTGTTGTTGTATGTGTCGAACTGCTTTGCTTTATCTTGGCCAGGTCGCAATTGTAAATGAGAACGTGTTCTCAATTTGCCTACCTGGTTAAATAAAGGTGAAATAAAAAAAATAAAAAAAAGGCTTAATACGTTTATTTCGTACCTAAACAAAGACTGATCCTGGTCTGTTTATGTCATACTGTATATCTGTATCATATACTGTTAAATCTAAATGCAGTTTATGAAAATAACGTGTTGCTAATTGTGAAATTGCGCCACCCACTGGTATTCAGAGGAATACTACGAATGTACTTTGATGTACAGTAGTAGGTGGTGGGACAAAATATTTAATTCCACACCCGAAGCAACAAACATAAATCTACTGTATTCTCTAATAGCCAGCACACAGGCCTCCATCCATACACTCACGCCACAAATGTACATTCAATAATAGTGTAATGGGCATTGCTGAAATCAGATGTAGATAGAAAATTAGCCAGTTTCAACTAACTATATATTTATCATTAAAGGACTAACTATTCTAGCTATTTACAATGTAACTATTTCAATTATACAGTATGTTAGCTAGCTAGAATAAACTTGCCAGGGAATACAAATGTTAGGCTAACTATTCCTTTTTAGTTTGAATAGACATGTTTGTATAGTCAGCCTTGCCATATCAAAGTCGGTCTCAATTTATAAAAGTAACTGACGTTAGCTCGCTACATACCTATTAGCTTAAAAAGTTCGCCTAAATCAGCCCGGTTATGTTGCCAACAAGCTATTAGCAGTTAGCTATCTATGGGTTGCTGTTAACGTCGTTAGCGGGATAGCTAGTTAACTCAACTCGCTTTATTCACACTGGTTAGTTAGCCGACAATGACAAATGTGAGATTTGGTATCTATATGATGAATATCTGACTAGTGTTACATTTCCTACTTGCTAGCTAGCTAGCTAGCTAACTACCGGTATACTAGCCAGCTAACTTACGTGTGCTAACTTCAGCTAATTTCAACTAGGCTAGCTAGCGTTGTGATTCATAGTGAAAATGCGCATTTATTACATTAACTAAAATGATAGCGAAGTTAGTTATAACGGAGTACAATATATTTGTCTTGTCTATATTGCGTTAGTTAGCTAGCAAGATAACTTTAGCCAAAAGTGTAATTCCGCTAACGTCAGCTAGCTACTGTATCTAGGTCAAAGTTAGCTAGCTAGGTACCACCAAGCTAGCGCTAGCATGCAATACTCTGAAGCGTGAACGTTGCACTAAATTAACTTGCTACCTACCTTTATTCAAGCAGATCCTCTAATTTCATGTAATGTCTCTCATCATGTCTCTTTCAGATATAGGCTTGCGTGAAAGTGAAATGGTCCCGGGTACTTATACTCAAACTAATTTAACATTACTGGCACATATATTGCTTTTGTGTGCCAAATCTTAAAACATATATACTTCATTTTATATTCGAGCAGCGCAAACCTCTCACCGAGCCAGTACAATTAGTGTTCAACTGCAGCTTGCAATTCGGGGTGTTCCTGCATGTGGGCATTCCTGTATCAACAGGAACACCTGCCCCCAAGCATCCCATTGGTTCCTGCCAAACACCTGTCTTCGTTAATAGAACAGCGTGAAAAAGTTGCTCGACAGACGTGGGAGAAGGACACTTTACTGGTACAGCAGGCGGGAGGCTAGCTTGTTAGTTGGCTACACTGTGTGCTAGTTAGCTAGCGCACGTGACGCCCCCCCTCCAAGGTCCCCAAGAACACAGTGACCTCCATCGTTCTTAAATTGAGGTTGTTTGGAACCATCAAGACTCTTCATAGAGCTGGCCACCTGGGCAAACTAAGCATCTGGAGAAGAGCCTTGGTCAGGGATGTGACCAAGAACCCGGTGGTAACTCTGACAGAGGTCTAGAGTTCCTCTGTGGAGATGGGAGAACCTTCCAGAACAACAACCATCTCTGCAGAACTCCACCAATCAGGCCTTCTAGCTAGGTATCAAACTTCACTATAGATCTATCTACAAGGCATCTAACTATAACATAGACTAGACCAGTGTTTCCCAAACCCGGACATGCCTCCCCCAACAACAACAACAAAAAAGCTGTGAACCCAGGGGGAGCACCAGGACCGAGTTTGGGAAACACTGGACAAGACCATCTAAACATCTTACTTCATCATAGATTTAGGTCTAGGCCAACTAAACCGCACACTAAAACCAACTGTTCCAACTAGACATCTAACTAGTCTAATAGTACAGGTCAAGTCCTAGACCAATTTACTTGACCTCTACCTAGACTTAATATTTTGACCTTCTATAAGAATATAGATCAAGACCAACTAGATTGTGTGCCAGTCTGTTTGTACCATCATGCCAACGCCTTGTCACTCTTTGTTGTGATGCCAATTATGTATGGCTTGACAATGACAGCAATGGAGCTGGCAAAAGCACAAACAGATCTGGGACCAGACTAGCTCTAATCTAGACCAATACTTACAACTCATCGAACTAGAATACATACACTGTATCTGAAACATGTAGTAATGGCTGAAGCAAGAACACACATATTTTCTTCAGAAAATGTACCTTTTCTAGTTTCTGAAGGATTCTCATTGCCAGTTGATGGAGCTATTTCTCTGAAATGTTTCTTTAATCAATGACTACCCCTGGCCTGGATGAGTTTCATTGAACAGGCCGGGTATCAAATGTGGGTCCTCACCGGTCTACGGTCATCACTCAACTCATAATATCCCGCTAAGCTAAAGCCTAGGTGTTATCTATATGAGCTTAAGGTCTCAGGTAAGGTCACCCATCAGGCAAATGAGAGCACGTAGCTCAGCGAACTACCAGGCTACCTCTGCTACGACACCTTTCAAGTTATTTTGGTCCTCTTAGGGTAGATATTCAATCAAATGTCTGATCAACTCTTCATTCAGAAGTTTCTGAATTCTGCAAATCTGCATGCTTGCATACAGTCATCAAAGGCAGCAGTGAATTAGCCTACAGAAAAACAGAGGACTTGAAAAACAGTTATTTCTCAAGGACTTTCTTCTCTGGGTGTTCAATCTCCAACCTCCTCTATGAATGCAGATACTGTGTGCTGAGCCCCCCTCTCTCGCTTGCAGCCACTTCACTAGCATATCTCTCAGCCTCCATCCTGAGCACAACCCAACAGCAGCAGTGCGGCTTGCTATTTCATAACTGTGCTGCATTGCAGGGCTATTTCCACAAGTGAGGGCTGGATTGCATAAGAGCTGGCTGGTGTGAAGCCTTGAGAGCTGCAAAGTGAGAGAGAAGAGGGGAGTGAGAGAGCGAGGTAGGGGGGTGATGGAGGGGGCGGGTTGTGTGACGCAGTAGGACGTGCACGGAGACCAGAATGCAGACACTCCTTCTTCCCGACCCCCCCCCACCACTCAACCCCAGACATCATGAAAGAACAGCGCAACCTCAGGGACTTGTCCAGGTAAGTGTTGAATGAACAAAAGGCTGTCACACTGTTGCAATGGGTTCCTGGAACTGACTATGTTTTCAGCTGGCACTCTATTTCATGCATTTTACACAGACAAAAAAAAGAATTCTTCTTCGCACGCTTAGACTAAATTAGGTATTTGCAAACACTTCTTTCAATAGCCGTTAGGTAAACAAAGCGAACTACTAGTCCCCAGGTTGACTCACTTAACAATCGCCTTGTGAAGTATGGAAAAGCATCTGGCTGACTATAAAGTAGCCCCTTAAAAGTGTTATAAAATTAGACCTTAACTTCACTGGTCTGCGTCACAACACAACCCCATTACATTTACACTGTCCACAGGGGCAGGTTATCTGGCTCCACCGCTCAGGTGTCGATTGACTAACTGACTTGACCATTTGTATAGTGTTTGCCCTTAACAGCAATTTTAGGTGTAGCCGGCTACACAGTATGTAAGTTACAGGGTAGCAGCTAGGATAGCATCCAATTCACCCCTTTAAAAGCAGTTAATAATTTGAATAATGAACTACGGAAGTAATTACAGCAGAAGAAAGCTGTTTGAACCACCCAGACGGTTGTGTGGACCAACAATTCAGGCGCACGACTGCCTCCCTCGATGCGCCCCTGCAATTTAAACGCTGGTGTGCTCACTGCGCATCTGATTTGGGTGCAGTTCCCTGGTTTGGTCAGAGGAGGGAGGTAGAGTGAATACAGTAACAGAGAGTGTGCATTTCATCATCCCTGCAATGCTAGTGAAGGTCTCTCAAGGGCAACCCATCATATCTGCAAAGTCATACACACACACACGCAGCCTTGGAGGAGGTATTTCTGTGGGACCACACAACGCATGTCAATTATGGGATTGTTTATGTACTGCATATGCTATCATCAGTTGAAGTGGAGATTATTTTTAAAGGAGAGGTATGACCTGAAATATCTTTAGAAGATTATATATATCTGGTCACTCACTGTTTTCTCCCTCGTCTACCCTTTAAAGCTGTAAAATATGCATGACCCCTTGAATGTATTACCATATGTATTCATGGACCTACACAGCGCTTGAAAGACCCAGCAACAGCAGTTTGTGTGAGTGATTTGTGTGCGTGCCCGCCCTTGTGTGCATGGGTTTATGTGCGTGTGTGTGAGTCCCGTGTGTGTGTGAGTCCGGTGTGTGTGTGTGTGTGTGTGTGTGTGTGTGTGTGTGTGTGTGTGTGTGTGTGTGTGTGTGTGTCAAAGCTGGAAATCATGTAATCAATACACCAACACACGTATCTCTCTTCAAAATGATTGTGGAAATGCAACATGATTTAGAGCCACCTTTACCACCTACACAACTCCTATTCAACCACTTAATGTTATACAAATGTTTACACGGATATGGTAATATCATTGTTATAACAAAATATGATCAAATATCCTTTTGACTGTACTTCTCTTTTCATTGCATGACTCACAGTCGATGAGGGACACAGTAACAGCAAAGCACTACACAAACACCGCAGAATAAAAGCTCACTGTTCTGCGAGGACACAGACAGAGAACAAACAAAGCCCTTAGTGAACACAATATCAAACGTTCCCTCTGCCACTGAACTCCAGAGGATGTTAGGAGGCTGAACTAAAGACATGCCCCCGCACCCTCTGCCTGTCTGCCTGCCAGTCTGTATGTCTGTCTGTCTGTCTGCCTATCTGTCTGCCTAGGTCTACCTCCCCCAGCCTTCCTGTCCTGCCTCCCTCTCTGCCTAAACTTCCCGGCATGCCTGTCTGGTCTGTCTCCCCCAGCCTACCTGGTCCCCCTGACTGGTCTGTTTCCCCCAGCCTGCCTTCCTCTCTGCCTCCCCCTGCCTGGCCCCTAGCCAGAGCCTGTAAAGAGTGCTGGGTCAGCAGAGGGTGAAGGGGTCCATAAAACAAAGTGGGATGGCATGACTGCCCCTCATAAAACTACTAACCATCAACTGTGCAATATCGACCAACAGCCTTTAATCAATACAGGGCATATACTGGGGCCCCCAGATTTTTCTCTTTCTGCAGAGTTAGCGAATCTAGAACCACGTTATTCAATGCTCTTTGGGGAAAAAACTAAGATGGTGGATATCTTTGTGATGATGGATATTTTTGTTTTGCGTGACGGAGGCCTTTGGGTATGGATTTAGAGGGTTCCGATGACCAGTGATGAATATCGCTGAGCGCTAAGTCATTTGAACTGGATCTGTGTTTTAACAGATTAAGTACAATAGGCTTTTTGTCATAGCAACGCAGGGAGAGGTGAACAGTGGGTTGGGCAGCACATCAGACAAGGATAGTAGACTTTTTGAAATACACTTTGAAGAAATATTTGAAGGTTACGGCGCAGAGAGTTCAGAAACACTCTGATAAAATGGGGGGAGGAGTACAGCTGCAGTCTCGCTAAGGTATTAGTCAGCAAGTCATCACCGAATTCTTTGTTAATCAAACCAGCATTGGTGTGCACGCAAGGATCAAAAGGTAACAGCATGAGCATACACAGAGAAAGAAAAAACCTCAACAGTGTTCCACTAGTTTACAGAAGTGTGATTTCGCGAGGGCATTTTCCCTATGCGCAGTAGCAAGGAGCGGAAGCCTGTTGGGGGTCCACATCTGGAGCTAATATTCGCATTTGACACCAAGACTTTCTGTATCACACACAGAGTACTGTCTCGCTGCTAATTGTGGTAACATGGCTTTCAGCCAAATATCCCTCGTTGCACTAATTAGATGAACCCAAAACCCTTCAGGAGCAACACACATCCAATGTCATGAACAAACACTTTCTCTTAAAAACCCAGTGTGAAAGCGGGTGTGTAGTGTGTGAAAGAGAGAGGAGGGTGGGTGGTGCAATTTAGTACGGGGGGGCTAAGAAAATGATCCAGCTGCCTCCGAGTAGTCTAGGAACGGGCGTCGGGACGCAATCCGCAGTACATCTCCAGCTCTCTGTAACGTATGCAGCCCTTTGGACACTTTCCAACTCCTTCCCTGTTGTCTGGGCTGTTTCCTTCCCCCAGCCAGGCAGAGTCAGGGCCCAGTCAGTGGGGAGAGATCACTCAAAGCTCTTAACATCACAATAGCTGCAGGACGTCCGGCCGAGCTGGACCCGCCCTCGCTGGGGAGTGAACCCTTTACGCATTGCGGTGGAAGTCCAGCTAGGCAGACAGGCAGGCAGTCACACCTACTCCAGAGACCACAGAGTGCAGTTGATTGACACTAATTTCAAAGCAAACGTGCCCCTCCTCCTGCTCTACTTCAGGAAAAGCACAACAGAGACAGAGAGAGAGAGAGGTGTCCTTCAGCTCCGCACAGATGAGGGGAGTTGGACTAAGAATATCATAGGGAGTGTGACAATATGAAATTGTATGCATGCACTACTGTAAGTTGCTCTGGATAAGAGCATTTGCGAAATGACTCAAATGTAAATGTGAAATGTACAATTGATTCATATTTCTCAGAATGTAATGACATTGAAAACACTACAGGCCCCCAAAACATTTTTCCACAATGTCAAATATCCATTCCTGATAATCAAAGCTTTTGACACATGACTAAAAGCAACATTTCTCACATTGCCAACCACTGTGTTAGCAGTCAAATAGTGAAATGGTTCAATCTCTTCCTCTCCTCCAACGTTCTCCAATACAGCTCAATGGAACTCCCAGAATCCTCCTCTTTGGTGTGAGTTCCGTAATGGAGTGATGTCATTTTTACAGCACACAAGGGTTCTATATAGAGAATGATGGATGTTTCTGTCAGTGTGTTTCGACTGGATACAGTCCCAGTGGATACAAATGGATACAAATGGATACAGTCCCAGTGTTTTGAGGAATGAATGGATTCTATGGCAGCCCTTCTTGTAACCCTCTACTGCAGTCAGTTATTAGTATAGCTGCCTGGCTCCAAAGACTCTCAGTGGGGCTTGGTATATAGGCACTAGCACTAGGCAGTGGGGCGCAGGCAGCATGTCAAGCACGCCAAGACGAAGTCTCCCTTGCAGGGGCTGTTAAATAATGCAAATGTCATTTCAGAGGGAGGGAGGGAGGGAGGGAGGGAGGGAGGGAGGGAGGGAGGGAGGGAAGAGGGGGAGATTGAAGAGATGGAGGGAGAGACCGAGAGATGGGGTGAGGATGAGAGCAAAAGAGAGACAGTGGGGCAGGGGGGGAGGGAGAAGGGGGAGTGGCTGAGATAAGTGTGTGAGAAAGAGAGAGATCGAAAAAGAGAGATAGAAAGAGGGGGAGAGAGAGAGATTGAGGGAGCAGCTAGGAGACTGCAGATGAATAGTTAATTCATACAGTAGCTTCTGGGCATGTGCAGTGTTTTGGAGACCTGCTTCTCTGTAGGGTAATTTAGCTTTTTTTGTTTATTGTTCTTATTTTCTGGTAGATTTTTCTGTCCATGTTCTCCATTGAAAATGGGATAACCTGGTAAAATAAAAGTAAAATAAAACGTTTAGTAAGCTTGTCTGGTTGTCTTAAGCTCAATTTGTGTAATTTAAATGAGATGCACCAATGCATCAACTTAAATGTCATGCTTTTTTTTTATGCTCACTTGACTTATGAACTGAATGGTTTCAAATAACCGACAACAGACAATAGAAATTAAAAACATGCTTGCATCCTTTTTGGAATGTGGAATTAATGTACCAAACCCAAACCCTGTATATCACCCTGTGTATCACCACAAAGAAGAAACACTTCTTCAGTTTCCGATAAGACTAAGATAAAGGTAAGGTGAAGAAATGGTTTATGAAATGTTAAACAGTGTTCTGAGCATCTTTGGAGCCTGGTGGGGAATATAAATGAAACATGTTGTTTTTTCAACTTCTATCCATTCCCTACATTTGACAGTGGTTTAAGCCTATAACAAATTCTTATTGTTCTCAAATAGCGTTGCTTTCATGCAGGTTTGCACAGTCACAGTGACCGGAGGAAAATTCATTGAAATTACCATTTTGTCGGGGTAATTGGATTCTTGACAAGAAAAGGAGCTTGTTTTATATTCCGTTTTATATTAGATATTCGGCGGACATTGTTTTGTTTTACCTCGACAATAGCTATTGAACCAAACATGCCATGACTATGAAAATGGTATATTCTCAATCAGGGGTGAATGGAGAACAATCCACGCTTTTTTTGTTGTTGATTTAAATATATATATATATTACATTTCCAATTTGAATCTTCAAATCTCTTAAACAAAGCGTGCCATGATAATCGAACAACCAGCAGCGTATCACCCTGCATCCCCAATGCTGGCTTGCCTCTGAAGCTAAGCAGGACCTGTCCTGGTCGGCCCAGGGATGTTGTGTTGGAGGGCCAGACTTCCCTCTGGTCTGAGGAGATCTCAATGCCGCAGTGACAGGGACATTGTCCTTAATAGGATGCCGTCTTTTGGGTGGGACATTAAACATCCCATAGCATTTATTGTAAGAGGAGTGGTGTTAACCCGGTGCAATGGCTAAATTCCCAACCTGGCCCCATTCCATCATGGCCACCTAATTATCCCCCTCATTCCTAATTGGCATATATCACTCCTCACCTCTAGCTGATGTGTGGTGAGCGTTCTGGCACAAGAAAAGGTCCCCGTGCATCACCCAGACGGGTGGTACACATAGGTGGTGGATGAGGTGAGTTTCCCCCTACTGTGTAAAGCGCTGCGAGTACCTCAGTTGGTAGAACAGCACTTTATAAATCCAATCAATTATTATCCGATATAAAACACATTTTACCTCGGCGCAGTACCGAACTATATAGACTATAACGCTGACTAAACATCTTTCAACCATCTTTAAATAAATCCACATATCCATTCCAATGAATTAACGAGCTAACGAAATGGTGCATGACGTGAGACACCTAAAGAAGCCTACGTCAGCTGAAGTGTGCATTCACCCTATTTGCGAAAACATTTAGGTCAGACTTTTGAAGATATATTTATCAGAGAGTTTATGTATAGCTAATCTGGGGTTTGAAAGTGGCGGTTTGCCAAACAGTGTAACCTAGTAGCCAAATCTTGGGTAATAGGGGCAGCAGACGTTGCAAGGCGGGCAGTATTTGCAGTAGGTTTTTGTCAGTGAAGGCGTGGGACGTTTGGGAGAAGGTTGGTCGAACTCCATGTGATTACCCACCTCTCCTCATCATCAGACAGCAACTGCAGTTCCCTCCCCTGACGCGCGTGCAGTCGTTGTGCAGAAGCCAGGAAGACGGTGGAAATACAGCAGGGATGCTCAAAGTGAGCATCTAAGGATCTCCACATCCTCTTTATTTCGCGACAACTTCCATATTTTGCCAGGATAACGTTGCTATTTTGAGAGATCCAAGGCGCTCGGAAAGGTAATCGCATGTCCCGGTCGCAAGACACAAGATATGTTGACGTTTTGGGACGAATTGGGAGCTGTCCCCCCAAAAATGGTGCTGAAATCGCTCCGCGCCCGAGAAAGGAAGTGATTTTTGCCGTTGCTTTTGTAGCTGTGTTTGGGTTCAGACAAGGTTATGTGTCCCTAATAAAGGGGAATATATATATATTTTTAAACGTGATCGTAGGCCCTATTCATATCAAATTAGCCATGATTGGGATTATGGTTAGGCTACTTGGGACGTCGTAGGCTACAACTCACCGTGCATATGGGTTTTAAACCATATGACTGAATCCGGACAATTGAAAGTTTGACATTGAACGCGGATTATGGGCTCGAGGAATTGATTAGCCTTATATATTTCCCTGATCAAATGAACGCTGTTATCGGCATTGGGGTGCTATATCTTGTCTGGTAGCCTATGCTTACACGAGGCTGCTCCTTCCCATTTGATGTACAGTACAGGAAAGCTTGGCCCCATGCAATGTACTAGGCTACGTTACACCAACATTGGGCCGGTTATTTACGACACCAGTGCCGTCAATTTATAGCCTTTAAAAAAAAATCTGCCCCAAGAAAACCGCTTTTAAATTGACCTTTTTCTGTCCTTCACGGGGCTATCTCCATGGAATCCACCCCGTCAGAATAAATTCATAAAATAGAGTGGGCTATACATTTGAGGTTAGCACTACCCGGAGGTGTAGCCAACAACGCATCTTGTTTGTAAATCACACCATTAAATTTGCAAACTAAAAGGAGGGAGCAGAGACACACAGTCATTGATGGAGAAAGTGAGTTATGGGTCAATATAACCACTGAACCTCTACTGTCTTCATTTCTAAGGTTTCTTTCTCCTGGCACCTGGGCGGCATCTGTCCTGTCTGAAGTGAAACTGTGAATCTGAGGGGAGGCAAGACTTAAAAGCATCATCATGAATTTTGTAATGAAGGCAGCTATGGGAGGTGAGTTGATTAATGTGTTGCACCATTACCAGGGTCGTGTAGGACACTCAAAGGCAATGCAGCATATACTGTACATGGGATGGGAAAGGAAAGGACATTACATGTGCCATTCTTTCCATTCTGTGAATTATTTCTAAGTTAATGAATAGGTATATAGTTATATATATAAGCTATATCCATAACATATTATTTAGACTAACATTGTCCCTTTATCATTATGGACAAACCTGATGTAGACTATATTAGAAAAAATATTAAAGGTCAAACTTGATAAGTGAACACCTAGTCTTGACAAATATAATACTGTACATCTGTGGTACTTTTTCATCATATTTGCTGGGGTCTTCTGCATTGTTAGGGGCTTCTGCTGCACTGGCTGAGCAGCCTATAGAAATGGTGTGTGGGAGTCGAGATTGCGAGAGGTAGCCTACATTTCTAATTGAAATGCAGGACCAACCACCAACTTCTGCATAGCCCCGTGCTCTCTCCAGTCTCCATGATAAGAATCCCTAAACAAACAGCAGCATTGCCCCTTTTCACATACCAGCATTTAAAGTGTTTGGTTGTAGATGCACACAGCTACATTCTACTTTACACTCATATAATTTAGCCTGTTATCTATTTGAATATCAACCAAATATTTTTGTATTAATTTAACTAATTCAGGCTTAACTAAATTATTTTTTCTTACAGTTAACTTTGAGATACTTGTCACAAATATAATGTTGATTGTCAGCCAACACATTTAAACAAATAATTTTCATTAATTTGTCCACTGTAGTCCACTTTAACAACAGAGCCTGGATGCAGGTACAATGATGACAGTAAAGCTTAAGGGATGGACTTCTCAACAGATACATCAAGGAATTAAATATGCCAGTCAATAAATAATCATTTAAAAAAACTTGATAAACATAACATAATCAACAACTAATTATTATCATGTTTTAAATATATATATATATATCACACATTTATCCACAAATCTCATCTCTTATTTCCATGTATCTGAACTCTTATACGTCCCTGCATGATGTCTATGTCACCTGACAGAAAAAAAACAATTTCACACGGACAATCAAGCTCCAGGTAGCTGGTGACAGAGGCCTGTCAGAATCCACCACACTCACTGACTGCTCCATCACCCAAATGTGTTTCCCAAATGGCACCCTATTCTCTACACATAGTGCCCTACTTTTGACCAGGACCATATGGTAATAGGCAACCATTTCAGACGCATCCCCAGTCTACTGCTGCTTGCAGTGTGCAGTTGCACCCTTCCCGTCATGGATTGATGTGCTTTGGCTGGAGGGAGTTTCCAGCATTGTAAAATCAATGACGGGACGCATGAGTGGAAGGGTGGGAAAATCGGGATGCAGGCTATGTAGCCTTTTTCAGTGGAATGGTTAGGTGATTTCATCTTTTGGCTCAGGGCCTGATTTGATTGGAGTGCAGGGGCGAAGGGGCAGCCACGAAGAAGTGCAGAAGGAGATTATTGACCAGCCTCTTCAGATTGCTGTTATGGCATATGACTCATACACATGTTAGTACAACTCTCATCCGTGTTACACTCCTCTTCCGATTACCTGGGACCGTATTTACAAATGCGTCGGAAACGCTGATCGATCTAGGATCCGTTTGGCTTTTGAAATCATAATAGATAAGAGGGCGGATCTGATCATAGATCAGCACTCCTACTCTGAGACGTTTTGTGAATACAGGCCGTGAATGCCGAAACTGGAAGTGCAAGCTATTTTATGATAGCAGACATACACTCAATGGAATCTAGGCCAAGGTGTGTCTCATTGCTGATTGACAGAAACCTGATCAGACCGAGACCCAGTGTGTCATCAAGACCAAGGCAGCAGCTCAAGATTCATCTGAGGAGGATCTGAACTTGACCAAGACCTAGTCCTTCAAATGAACCCCACAACACGCAACCACATAGTGGAGCCTAATGGGAAACACTGGAATGGAAAGGAAAAAAGGAACATTCACACACAAGACTATGAAAGACTAACAGCCAATCTGAAAACAACCTCCTTTCCTCTAGCACGCCTATTTCCCTTTGGCGTCTGCCGATCTGAAGGGACCAGATCTGATAGTTGTAAGATCCAGTATAACGGTGGGGCTTCAGTCCACCTAGACTTCAACTGAGCCTAGGGGAGAATCAGCCATATTTCTCACCTCCAAGAAAACCTACAGTTTTATTGAGCCTGCAAGGAATCTATCCTGCTCGTGAAGGGTACTGCACTGCCGAGGGGCAACTATTTATCTTTCCTCAACAGAAAATAGAACGGAGGCATCTTCAGATGCTCTACTAGCTCGATAATTGACATGAAAGTCGAAGCTAATCTCATTATTCGAAAACACTTAGATGAGATTGTATCAGCGAGAGGGTGCCCTCACTGCTTCCTGTATCTCCCCGACTCCCTCCCTCTGTACTGCAAAGCTAATCATTTTCCTTAGTGAGTGTGTGACCTTGAGTTCCTTCAGTGCACAGCCCAGAATCTATAAATAAGGAATTCTACCCCACCAATGTCAAAACGGTAGAGACAGTAGAACTGTAAAAGCCGAGGAGTGGGATGACGGAGAGGAGGAGGACGACAAAGAGGAGGGCGAGCAAGACGGTTTATGAGATGATGCATAGTTACACAGTTTCATATAAAGGGCCCTCTTTAATCCTTAATCTAATGTGCCCCACGACGGCATAAAACACTCCTTCCTCTTCAAAGCACATGACGTGCAATGAAACAGAAAACACACACTGCAGTCATCATCAGAACACGCCACCAAGAACCAGCTCTGGCTATTTATAACTATTGCCTATATCAACTCACAATACAAACTCAGAGAGACAGACAGAGACAGACACAGACAGAGAGACACAGACAGACAGACAGACAGACAGACACAGACAGAGAGAGAGAGAGAGAGAGAGAGAGAGAGAGAGAGAGAGAGAGAGAGAGAGAGAGAGAGAGAGAGAGAGAGAGAGAGAGAGAGAGAGAGAGAGAGAGAGAGAGAGAGAGAGAGAGAGAGAGAGAGAGAGAGAGAGAGAGAGAGAGAGAGAGAGAGACTGAGACTGAGACTGAGACTGAGACTGAGACTGAGAGAGACTGAGACTGAGACTGAGACTGAGAGGGGGGGTTGTTGATGCTGCCTATTACTAAGCACAGCTGTTTTTGAAACTGCTGAAACTGACCTGGACTGGATATAGCCTGGTTAAACCAGACTGAACACTCTGCTGAGTGTGCTCCCCAGTGATTGTATGGTGTTCAGTTTGGTGACACCGTGTTATATAACCTGGATTCTATCTGATCAGAGAGAGAATGTAGATTTTCAGTCAGCTCTATAAGCCCTGACCCACCGACCGGCTACAGGAGCAGCGGTCTCCCTTTTCTCTCTCTCTCTATCTCTGTTGCTCTCCGTTTTGCTGCAGTTCGTTTTTATGCTGATGAGCAAGAAAAAGAAAAAAACGACTAGCAGCTCACTCCAGGGGCACAACAGTCTCCTGGAATCCCCTCTTTCTATCTCTCTCTCTTTCTCTCCCCCTCCCTCTCTCGCATGACCAAGCATGCAGTCGTGAGGCACAGTCGGGCAATACCTCGGACTGTAACAGTTCTGCTCATTTGGCAGAACGCTTGCGACTGTGACATAACATTTCTCCTGACATTCAGCATTTCTCTGCATTGAAACGTGCGACTGAAACTTGTGTTACGAATGGATGGCTCCACATGAGAACACGATTTAGTTTCTCATTGTATGAGGAACACCGAAACAGTTCATCTTGTTACATATTCTGTACTGACAAAAATGGCAAGAGTGCTACCTCGTCCTTGTCACAGTGATCTAAAAAAAAAAACTCTAAAGTGACTACTTCACTGATTGTAAGGCGCTGGAAGTCGATTGAAAGTTGCTCTGGATAATGTGTCTGTGACTAAAATGTATGTAAATGTGGTCTGTTTGGGCCTACCCTACAATAGAACAGTCTAAGTTAAAAGTAATTAAGCAGGCCTGTGACAGTTGCCAATGGCCGTGTCCGAGAGCATCAAATCCACGATGCGTTGTGGGTAAATGGTGACTGACTGACTGATCTACAAATAATAATGAGTAGTTATTTATGGTGCTAGGTGATTTGTAGATCAGTCAGTCGGCAACGCCTGCGCTGTCGGCTGCAATGTCGAACAAGCCCTTTGTCTCTGTGTTACCCAGGAGGGCCACCTGATGTGGGCAAGATGATGGGAGGAGACAAGGAAGAGCCCGATCCCGATGCAGAGAAGAAAGAGGAAGAAAGACAAGAGGCTCTGAGGCAGCAGGAGGAGGAGAGGAAAGACAAATATGCAAAGATGGAAGTGGAGAGGGAATCAATGCGACAAGGCATCAGAGACAAGGTAAACTAAATAATAAATGGTGAACAGTTATACACACTACCTTTCTATCAGCTGGCAATTTTAGTTCATGTTGGGCCCTGAGTTCTTTGTTAACCTCTTGACCGGAGCTGGAAAAACTCCCGGGCCCTAGTTCTTACTAAAAACAAACAACAATTTTTTAGTGAGAAGTAGGCAGATCTGAAGGTGAAAAAGAAAGGAATTTCACAAGGCCTACTTCACCCATACTCTATCAAGATGTTCCAACACACAGCTTTGACCTAGTAAAGTAACTATGTTGCCTTATTGTACTTGTAGGCAGGTTGCTTAGGTTTCAAACCTTTTCAAACAGCCTAAATACACTAACAAAAGAAACATTTGAATTACTGTAAGGAAGTGAAAGTGAGTTTGGCCTGATAGTGTAGAGCTGCTAGCTGTCCTGTTTCCACACTGGCAGAGGCCCCAGTGAGAGCAGGGGTCAGCTAATGGAGCTGGAGTCGAGGCCGCTGTTCACTCGCTTGACAGCATTCGCTTGACAACAACAAAACCATTTTCCCTTTTCATGGCATGGCCCCCCATTTTTTTGGAAGTTTAGCACAGATTTTTTTTTACTTAAAGAAAAATGTCATACACGACGCGGCTCACTCGAGGTGCTAGGCAAAAATTAAAGGTCAGTTTTAAACTAAAGAAAAAGGAAACTATTGTAAAATGATTTTACTCATATCAGGCTACCGGAAGGACTACATTTCCC
Organism: Salvelinus fontinalis; assembly: GCF_029448725.1. Taxonomy (NCBI): domain Eukaryota; kingdom Metazoa; phylum Chordata; class Actinopteri; order Salmoniformes; family Salmonidae; genus Salvelinus; species Salvelinus fontinalis. Next base: position 18,515,220 of record NC_074706.1, read on the forward strand.
ATGTTACCCGTGTTTAAAGCGGTGCTCCTCTTCAGCTGCCTGATGCACTGCTGCTGCACGGTTGCTAGTGGAGGTTGCTATGTAACAACTAGCCACCACAGTGCAGGAAGATAACAGCTAGGGAATAGAAACTCTGAAAAGCAGAACGGCAGAGGCAGAGGCAGCCAAAGACAGGATGACCTCTGCCTTCCAGCCCCCTCCCCCCTATCCTCCATCCTTCCCCATCTCACCTCTCTCTCCTTTCCCTCATCCTCAAGGTCGCTCTCTCTCCTGAATTCTCTCAACAGACTATAATATCAAGGTTGATGTCAGCTTGGTAGCACTGGCCTACGCTCTTAGAAAAAGGGTTCCAAAAGGGTTATTTGGTTGTCCCCATTGGGGCAGCAGGTAGCCTAGTGGTTAGAGTATTGGGCCAGTAACGAAAGATTGCTAGATTGAATCCCCGAGCTGCCAAGGTAAAAATCTGTCATTCTGCCCCTGAACAAGGCAGTTAACCCACTGTTCCTAGGCTATCATTTGTTCATAACTGACTTGCCTAGTTAAATAAAGGTTAAATAAAATAAAAATAGGAGAACCCTTTTTGGTTCCACGCAGAACTATTTTGGGTTCCATGCAGAACCATCCGTGGAAAGGGTTCTACATGGAACTCAAAAGGGTTCTACCTAGAGCCTAAAGCGTTCTACCTGAAACCAAAAGGGGTTCTTTAAAAGTGTTCCCCTATGGGGACAGCCGAAGAAACCTGTAAGGTTCTAGATAGCACTTTTTTTTCCCCTAACAGTGTAATAAAACACTAATAAAGATATATTTATAAGAGACTAGTAGAGGCAGAGGAGAAGAGTTGTAACAGCTCTGTTTTTGGAAGGAATATATATATTTTTTTTTTTACAGATCCTAAAAATATCCCAAAAAGCACAAAGGCGCTAGTAACAGCTGGGTACAATATGTCAGAGGAAGAAGAGTTGGGTTTCTGTTCTGAGAGATGAATTAATTAGCACAGATTTGTGTTTTCACTCTCTCTGTCACACACACGCACCACACATGCACAAAACGCTCTCTTACTTCTAACAGAGTGGGTGACATCACATCTCCAGGTTTCTGTTATGTAAGTTAGAAAATAGATTTTTGTAACATGCTATTACGTAGGTCTACTGTGCAACAATGGCTCACACCACATTTGGTATTGAATCCTATCCCAATTTTCTGTAATATATAGCCCTGGAATAGCCCTTATCCAGGATTCCTCAGGGTGTGCAGTTCTGTGCAATAATACACCTAAATCAAATAATCAAGGTCCTCAGTCTGGACCTTGACTAGCTGAATCAGGTGTGTTACTGCAAGGTTGGAAGGAAAGCCTGCACTTCCCTCCCAGTAGTTCATTCAAAAACCTTCGGGGGATTTGCAGAAGATGTCCAAAAACAACATTCTTCTTGTGCAGCAAGAGGGCGAGTTTTAATACCTCTTTTCCGAGTTTTTTTTTGTTCCACAAGATGACATGCCATGCATTCTCCTAGCACAGTGAGTGCACAAAGAATGTTATTTTGGTCTAACCCCAGAGGCCCGTTCCAGTCAGTGATTTTGATTGAATTACAGCTAACATGCAATCAGCATCGAGGTCACAGACCCCAGTAATGTGCAGCAGCATTACAGCATTAGAACAGAATGGGTGTGTTCGAGCGGGAAGCCTAACGAAGCCGAACTGTAGACAAAAGTTGGTGAGTGAAGTCGGGGGAGGTGCATCTGCGACAGCCCAAAAGTCGGACACTGTAGGGGTTTTCCCAACCGCAGGGCACAGATCAACGTTGCAGTGTCAACATTGTTGGTATTTTTTGTTTTAAAAATTCTGTATAAATGTCCAAATAAACTTTTCTATACCCCCATATCACACACTCACAAACTGAAAACATAATGTTTGTACAATTAATTGGTTAGAAAATATCACTTTCATTTGTATCCCCTGTTGCTTTAGAATCCTGGCAAAGTTTGTTCTGGTTTCAGTCCAATTTTTGTTTACGTTCACGTGGGTCAAATAAAAACAAACAAATAGTGACAAATAGTTCCTCCCACAAAGCAGGTGATGGCTGCATGGTGCAGTTGGTGAGAAGGCGACTTTATAAAAAACCGCATGACCTTTGATCAGTAGGGGTGCGTGGGTAAAATCACTGAGGAAGCCAAGCCGGTAAAAAAGCCATATTACAACAGATGTTGTGATAATTGCGTTGTTTGCTCTAGAACACATTCGATCATACGCCACCGTGATATACAATAAGGATGTGACAACAAAAAGACAAGTCACACAGTGGCGGAATAAATTCAACTACACATACGTTTGTTTCATCAAAAAAACAGAAGGCAACATCTGTCCGGTGAAGTCCACAAAGCAAATATAAAATATATATATTACATACAAACTGTTATCACCTGCAGCGTGGTCAAGCAAGTTCATGTTTGAACGGTTTACTAAACAACTACTGATTTAGAACCATAGTTACCGCAGGTCAGCACAAAGACAAAAGGAGCACTGCTTTTCCAGCACCATTTCAACTTAAACATTTAAACATCATGTGGCTGTCCATGGTACTGATTTCTGTGTGTGTGTCTGTGTGTGCGTGCACAAGTAAAAAACGTTTTTTTTTTTATTACTCACCCTACTTGTAGATTAGTTGAACACCAATGCCATCCTCCTCTCTTTCATGTTGGCAAAACAGTCTATGGCTCTATCAAGGCTACCTCGCTAAAATGCTTGCTAGCCTGACTTCCTCGTATGGGCAATAATGAACCAGCTAAGTTAGCTAGCTAGTTAACGTGAGCCTACTAGGCTACATCTAGGCTACATATTGAACTTCAATAGTCTCAGGCCAGTGGTACAACATTCATTTATGGTTAGATCTGAATCGCCGTCATAGTCATTGGCCTGTATAAAGAATTAAGTCAAAAACACAAGTCAAAATCCCCATTTCCATCCATGGCTTAGGAAAGGGCCGATTTAGCAAGCTAGCTACTGCAGGACATCAACACAAGCAGACCAGAAACAGACACGTTTTTCTGAAAATTATGTTTTTTGATTGGTCTGAAGCCAAATCCAAACTGGCCTCCCTTGTGGGGCGTTTTGCTGCACCAGGACAATCCACAGTTGAGCTCAGGTCAACGCTGATTGGCTAAATATTTTATAATTGTTTTATCAAGGGTGGCCAAATGCTTGCTGGCATCAATCATTAAAATGCTATGGCGACAACATGTTATACTCTTTTGGTCCAGACAGTATCAGATACATGGAATACATATACTGAGACAGAGGGGCGCTGTTTCCCTCACTCGGTTGATTTCTCCGGTGAGATTCAGCAACTTGCGAATTGACAGAAAATTATAAAACAGAGAGACAAAAGACAAATTATTTTATAATTGTAATTTTTTTATTGGTCAAATATTTGGGGACGCCTGCCATCCATGAATACATGCCACTGCCTTTGATCACATGATTTTTGTAAAGGCCATGCAATCGACGTCTAGTCGCAAGTCAGTCAATTTTCATAACCATAATGCAACACACCTTGAAAGGCAGTGATGAAGGACGATCACCGACGTAACAAAAGTTAATCGCTCGAACGTGCCCAATGTTTTTGTTGCCAAATTATTGTTAATGCCATTATGAAGTACATCATTCTAATATAACTCCACCCCCACTATCTTTCCTGTATTTCCTGATCTAATGCTTAAATGTTTTGTTATTCTTTACATTATTATTGCATTAAAAGAGGGAGATAAATTCCTGTATCACTCCCCACCACATCTCCTAACAATGTGGCGTTCATATGAAGCGTATTTTCTGAGGCAATGTTTTATTATAACGCTGTTACTTTACTATCCGTTTTCTCCAGAGGGCAGTCTGACACAATAATAGTAATCTTTATTATAAAGCTAATATCATGTTTTTCCAGTACGGAATTAAGAAGAGGGAGGAGGCTGAGGCTGAGGCCCAGGCTGCTATGGAGCAGTCCGCAGAGGGCAGTCTGACCCGTCCTAAGTCGTCCGTGCCTAAGGGCTGCGGAGACGATGACGACGAAGAGGAAAGCATCATGGACACGGTCATGAAATACCTCCCTGGTCCTCTCCAAGACATGCTGAAGAAGTAGCCGAGCAACAACGTTTGTTGGAGTGACATTAGGTTGTTACGGTGTCCTTCTAGGTGAGAGTTTTAGATTACTTTTCTGCCCCCCTGCAGCAGAGAGTTAGCAACGGAAATTAAAATAAAAAAACATTCCTCGCTTCACCTGTTTTAGGTTGGTTGGAAAAAAATGATAAATTAAAAATAATCATACGTCTTTCTAAAAACAAAAACATCAGAGAATAACACTATAAGCCATATTTTATCTTTAAAGGAAATTTGAAAAATCATATCATGATGTTAGGGTAATGTTTGGTTTTGTCTATGAGGTTTATGTGAAAATGTTTGCACACACGTACGTACGTATATATGTCCATATACTGTGTCGTCATGTCTAACCGGGTGTAGCCATACGGTCATGGCGTAGGTCTAAACTACATTTTATATTCCAATTCTGTGTACCTTACGTCTTTGCATGCCATTTGTCAAGTCAAGTTGTGAATATGTACAATATAATTTTTTCCTCTTTTAGTCACGCAAAACTATATGGCAATAACTCTGATTTTGAATGTGTTTTTATTATCATAAGGTATGATGTAATAATGGTTATAAAATGCATTCAGGAATTTCATTTACATTTTTTGGGGACGGGGAGGACGACCAGGGTGTATCAGTACTACTTAACACGTTATGCTTCGACATTAAACCGGAACTCAACAACAACGCTATCAGGATTTGCTATATATTTAAAAAATATATAAAGTTATTTAATCATGATTTCTAAAGCTATTACAAAATCTGTGTTGACTGGAGGGCTAGCTTTTCCATCACCTGAAAAAAAAGGGAAATCTGTTGTTTTCCCACTGAACTGCCAGAAGGTTGGTCAAAGTCATAATTTGTTAAGAACAGTTTAAGAACGAAGAGGGTACCAATGCTTGATAATTATGTTGTACTTGGTTGTAAGAATGTTATGTTGGTAATCAGATTGGAATGCTATCAGCAATAAAGGGCCATCATGTATGTTCTGCTTGAGAATTAATAAAACTGGTTCACAGACACAAAGGTTGCTTTTTTCCAATGCTGTGGGGGGTATGTCTTGTTCTTTAGAGAAATTAAACACATTATTTTGAGAAGGGTAGGTTATTGTAGAATAAAAATTAACATCGGACGCAACTTAAAAAGTGAGCAATATTTGGGTATTCTTAGCAGGAAATATCCAGTCGGCCACCAATCCCAACGGACCAAAGCTTCTTACGTTGGCAGCAGCGGTTGGTCCCATCATGTCTCATTGGGGGTCTGGCTGGCGGGAATTATGTAGTTCTCTCAACTTTCCCCAAGAGGGCGTGTCATACGTGGTTTGGTGCATAGGCCTAGAAGCGTAAAAACAGTACAAATAAACACAGTACAAAATACTTTCAAACCTGATTTATCCATGAACAACAACAAAACACAATAATGTGAACTATCTAACAAAAACACTCAATACTGTAGAATACTGCAAATACTGTAGAGAAATAACAACAGCCAGGCTAGGGCAGGGAAAACACAGTCATATTCAGCAGTATTTAATATTGGGATGGTTTGTTGTACACACTATAGTTGTCCCTTTTGACCATACAGTAATATACCTAATCAGTAGCATCATGCCCTTTGAATCTGAGGGGGCACGTATCCCCCTCATCCATCCTTCATCCAATAGAATATATATAGTTTATTTTACACCGATTTAATGATAGGATATTGAATTTAGTCATCAGTGCTCCCCTCAAAAACAAATGGTGCATGACAACTCTGATACCTGGCCACATAGCAACAATACCTGAAGGAGTGTTCATTAAGGAACAATCTCATAGGATCTTACAACAGACAGGACAAGTCGTTTGTCTTCATGCTTTTTCTTGAGCTTTGATAGGCTACAGAGTGATTACAGTGAATTCATAGTTTGCACACTTTTGGGTTGCAGACACATTCAACTGACAGCATTTCTACCAGTGTAACTGAAAACGGGGGAGGGGGGAATGCTGCAACTCCCTTACATTATTTGTCTTGCCCATTCACCCTCAATGGCACACACACACACAATCCATGTCTCAATTGTCTCAAGGCTTCAAAATCCTTCTTTAACCTGTCTCCTCCCCTTCATCTACACTGATTTGAAGTGGATTTAACAAGTGTTGTCAACAAAGGATCATATCTACTTAGACTGACCAGATGAAAGCTATCGACTTGGTCACGAAACTGATCTAGAACCAACGCTTAGTAGCAACCTCTCTCTGTGTAAGGTTTGACTGAGAAGATTTAAACTGACTAGAGATCAGTAATACTACAGTATTTACACCATAGCGGACAAACTGATCTAGGACCAGCTTTTAGTGGCTGTCTCCATGGGGTAAACTTGGACAAACAAACAATTTACACCTCAACATGTTTTTAATCTGCAACAATTCCTCTGAACATAGCTCCCATGTACCGTTATGTGCCTTTGCTTACAGACAGCATGAACTGCAGGCTAACAACTTATCTTATATGAACCTCACACTGAAAAACATTACGTTACGTGGTTGCAAAATGCTGAAAAACGTAATGTGGTATTAACATCATAACCAAGTTAAGTCATTTACATTTTAGTCATTTAGCAGACGCTCTTATCCAGAGCGACTTACAGGAGCAATTAGGGTTAAGTGCCTTGCTCAAGGGCACATCCGTCAGATTTTTTCCCACCCAGTCGGCTCGGGGATTTGAACCAGCGACCTTTCGCTCTTAACCGTTAGGCTATCTGCTGCCCATGGCATGCGGTACAATATACATTATGGATGTAACACCATTTCATCTTCAACCACAACAAGTTCATCTCCAGTAAACAAACTAACAACAAAATAAATATTTTCTGTATAGGTGGGCTGCTTCTCTGTCACAATTACCAGATATTATTATTACTGAAGATATCTAAACCGATATCAGTAGAAAACTGTGAAGGAAAAAAAACTAATTTACAATAGTAGATCAACTCTATGCCACAGTAGGAACAAGATTTGCCAAAGCCCCTGACATTCGATTTGGAACGAGTTCTGTCATCGCGGAGGGGTCGAGGTTAGGGTTGGGGAAGCAGGGGTTGATGGGATATCTGTTGGAGGGCGTCTGGCTGAATATGGGGCTGGGCAGGGCCGGGCAGTGCTGCCGCCGGGCACGGCGCTACACGCTTGTCCGACACTTGGGGAAGATGGGACCTCCTTCAAGCCTTCTCTTTCTTACTATGGTCAGAGAAGAAGAAATTGAAATTAGACCAACTATTAAAACATATCAGCACCTTCGGTAAAATCAGGTTTTATTCAAACACAACAAATACTTGACTCAAAGGAATGGCAATGAAGGAATAGTTTGAAAGATTTGGGAACAGGTAAAGAAAGCAGAAAAAAAAACCTGTTCCAAACGTTTGAAAGAGACAGTTAAGAAGAAAATAGAAGCTTTAACTGTAAAAAGCCCTTAAGCAAGCAGTCCCCTTCAGTAAAGACCCACTTAAGAACTACTGAAGAAAGATTGCCAGATCTGCCACTGTCGGGAAGAGAAGAGATGACGAGGAGGAATGGAAGGCACTACGCAGGGAGTTGTGGGTAGAACTCAAGGAAAAGAAGCGGCGGGTTGAAGAGGTAGGACGAGGAAGACGATACAACTGCTGTCTTTACTTTCTTGGTCTTGGCGAGTTTCGGCTTGAACTTTTTACCAAATGCCCTCTCCAGTTCCGGCACGGACAGAGTGAGGGTAAAGGAACCGTCCGAGTGATGATCAGATCGGATTACCCGAGCTGCAACACAACAGTGTTAAACACATAAACAAACAAACACACACAAACACGAGCAATATGAGTGAAGCACACGCACACACTTACACACAAACAGCGAGTGACAGTTGACAGATCTGACATACATTCCCTTTCACTCATTCTTGAAGAGAAAAGTACTACGATCGACCAGACGTCAACCAAGACGAGAGCGCCTCATGCACATCTTTGGTGGAAGTAGATAGAACTGGTACCATGCTGTGTTCAAGAGAAATGTCATCGTTATGTAAAACAACCACGATGACACATTGATGTTTGTGTGCAAACTAGGTCAATACATTAGTTCCAAGAGATTAGTACAAGACCATCTCTTATTTTGTTTTTACAGTCTTAGTACAAGACCTGGCGTGTCTTTGATCATGTGTTTTGGACCCAAAACATTTAGCCCGATGACTCACACTAAGTTTTTCCGCTGCTCTGTCATTCGCTGCAGACTTTAGTCTGCCGTCACTGAAGTCGTTTGTGGTGTCGAGGGGCATGAGTGGTGTTGTAGTAAACAAAGTAGATCATCTCTAACCAATCAGATTATCAAAGCCAATGGTGAATTTTCAAACCGCCGCTTTACCCACGTGCGTTCTGGCTCTGGCCCAACCCTTGGGTTTCTGGACCAATCAGACGGCTCCGAATGTGTTAGGCAACAACCCAAGTCCCTGAATAGACCGATTTGAGGGTACATCCCAAATGGCATCCTATTCCCCATGTAGTGCACTACTTTTGATCAGAGCCCTACTGTACGGGTTAGTGAACTACAAAGGGAACAGGGTGCCATTTGGGACGCAAGCCCATGTCTCTAGTGGTGTCTCAGCTGTTGTGAGGGATCACACTGGGAAGTCTGGGAGTGTTTCACTGGAACGCCACTTTAGTTCTAGTGAGGTCATCATCCAGGAAGGGATCCAAACAGCCGAGTGTTGTGATTGGCTTGGCTCCTCCCATTATTTAGTTACATAAAACAGTGATGGTGAATTAAGATGGATTACAATGGGCTACTACGGGGTCTAGTTACATCTGACGCATGCTCTGCACCTTCTCCGGCAGGATTTTTTAGTTCAACGTTGTTTTGGAAAATGGAGTGAGCGGGTGGGTGGGTAGGTGAACATCTCTAAGATTGTGAGTACCGATGGGAGAGAAACAGTGAGTATAAAAGAGAGATTTTAATCTATTGTTTGTGAGTGAGTCTTTGAACCTCAATCAGGTTGTTAGCATTAGGGCTAGCAGAACCTCCATCTCAGCCAGGTTGTTAGCGTTAGCAGAACCATCATCTCACCCAGGTCGTTGTTGTTCATCATGGCGTTGGAGCCCCTCAGCCTGGGGCCCTGCTGGGTAAAGTGGTAGCCAAACTTCAACAACGTGGTGTTCTTCTCCAGCATGCTGGCTATCTCCATCTCCACCTTGTTACCTAGCGGCTGGCTCTGGAGGAAGGGGAGAGGGGGAATGAGACCTGGGTTCAAATAGTATTTGTTTCCTTTCCAAATTGAGCGTTTGATTGAGCCTGTCTGCACTGTCAGATGGGCAGCTTAAATAATTGGTGGGGAAAAATGGACATGGAAGGAATCCCCCAGCGGGTAAAACTGGTTGAAATGACGCCATTACAAAGCAATTTAAAACCAGACATTACGTCGTGTAAACCAGTGAACCTAGATGATTTCCCAATGTCCTGTTTGAAATAACTGGTTACAATGATGCCATTTCTGGTTGTCATTTCAACCAGCTTGTCCGCTGGGTATTGTTCATCCATGATTCAGCACAATGAATAAATGAAGGTGACGTTGTTAGTAAAGTGTATAAATATAAAACATTACGGAATCAAGAGATTCAGCATAGTTTATGTCAGGAAAAATTATTCACTGGCAAGAAGAAGCCCAGCGTGGGCAAAACTGGTTGAAATTAGGTCGTTGCAACAACCAGATTTCAACCAGTTTTGGCTGCAATCTGGTTAAGCAGGTTGCAATGATGTCCTTTCAACCAGTTTTGCCAACTGGGAAGGAGTAACGGCTACTAAGTGTTCGCACTGGCAGAAATATCACACCACAATGAATGATTTTAATGATTCGCTTTTTACAATCTGACCCTGTTGAAACAGTAGACTCAAGTGGTCCTCGTGACGTCTTAGTGTAACTAGTCGGGCTGGGTACCGTGACGGGCAAAAATAGGGTGATTCCTCACGAAACCATAACAACAAAAAAGACCACGATTTCTTTAGGATTTTCACAAAATGGTTTCCAGAGAACGGTCCTTTTGAAGGAAGGATTGTCGACATATATTTGACATCTGGCATCTTACAGCATCATTGAGAAATATATGTGACATTTTGGCATTACCCAGGCCTCCAATAACGACTGTGCTGTATTTCATTGTACCTGGTTGTCGATCTTGAGTTCCTGCAGGGTTGTGTTGGACTGCAGTGAGGCAATGAGAGCCAGGATACCCGTCCCCGTGATGAAGTTGGATTCTATGTTTAGACTCTTCAGTGTGGTGTTCACCTTCAGCATCTCTGCCAGGGCCTGAGGCACAGAGATACAGCAAACGGGGACAGTATATTTATACGGGCTATAATTACAGGCATGTCTGTGTCTGAAATGGCTCCATTTTCCCTACATACATGTAACATTATAGCGTCCACCCTCTCCTCACCCCTACCTGGGCTCGAACCAGGGACCCTCTACACACATCAACAACTGCCTCCCACGAAGCATCGTTACCTATCACTCCACAAAAGCCGTGGCCCTTGCAGAGCAAGGGAAACAACTACTTCAAGGTCTCAGAGTGAGTGACGTCACCGATTTAAACGCTATTAGCGCGCATCCCGCTAACTAAAGGAAGAACCAGAGTTCCCTCTGCTGCAGAGATTAAGTTCATTAGAGTTACCAGCCTCAGAAATTGCAGCCCAAATAAATGCTTCACAGAGTTCAAGTAACAGACACATCTCAACATCAACTGTTCAGAGGAGACTGTGCGAATTTTTTTATTTTTTTATTTTACCTTTATTTAACTAGGCAAGTCAGTTAAGAACAAATTCTTATTTTCAATGACGGCCTAGGAACAGGATCAGGCCTTCATGGTCAAATTGCTGCAAATAAACCGCTACTAAAGGACACCAATAATAAGAAGAGACTTGCTTGGCCCAAGAAAAACGAGCAATGGACATTAGACCCGTGGAAATCTGTCCTTTGGTCTGATGAGTCCAAATTTGACATTTTTGGTTCCAACCGCTGTGTCTTTGTGAGACGCAGATTAGGTGAACGGATAATCTCTGCATGTGTGGTTCCCACCATGAAGCATGGAGGAGGAGGTGTGATGGTGCTTTGGTGGTGACACTGTCAGTGATTTATTTAGAATTCAAGGCACACTTAACCTGCATGGCTACCACAGCATTCTGCAGCGATACGCCATCCCATCTGGTTTGCGCTTAGTGGGACTATCATTTGTTTCTCAAGAGGACAATGATCCAACACACACCTCCAGGCTGTGTAAGGGCTATTTGACCAAGAAGGAGAGCGATGAACTGCTGCATTAGAAGACCTGGCATCCACAATCACCCGCAATTGAGATGGTTTGGGATGAGCTGGACCGCAGAGTGAAGTAAAAGCAGCCAGTGTGCAAAGCTGTCAAAGGCAAAGGGTGACTACTTTGAAGAATCTCAAATATAAAATGTATTTTGATGTGTTACACTTGTTTGGTTACTACATGATTCCATATGTGTTATTTCATAGTGTTGATGTCTTCAATATTATTCTACAATGTAGAAAATAGCAAAAATACAGAAAAACCCTTGAATGAGTAGGTGTCCAAACTTTTGACTGGTACTGAATTTTTGACCAGGCCACAGGCCCAGGTATCAATGCCAAGGGAGGTCGTTTTTTAATTGAATTTCCAGATGGAGATGACTTTTTAACTAAGACTTGGAGATGTGTACATTCACATTGTCTGATGTAACTGCTACAATCATTTGTGCAGGTGATTTGTTACAGACATAACAGCAATACTCACAAAGGCTACGGGATCATTACTCCTGGTTCCCACGATGCTGAAGCGTTCCACTACAGTGTTCTCTATCAGGGCGTCTGCATAAGCCTTCAGTGTCTTCACTGGAATGTTCTGGAACACAATCAATAAAGCCACACACATGACGGTTTAAATGGACCGAATACAAATGCATTTGAAAAAGACTGGAGAACAACCTCCAGAGTAGAGGTTTTCCCTGACCTCTTGAAGTCGGACTGAGAATAGTGTGGTACTATGAGAATACGTCTCTCTCCTATGTGGGTCCAGTGTGGCTCGGTTGGTAGAGCATGGCACTTGCAATGCCAGGGTTGTGGGTTCGATTCCCACGGGGAACCAGTACAAATAAATATGAAAATGTATGCACTAACTACTGTACATCGCTCTGGATAAGAGCGTCTGCTAAATGACTAAAGGAAGAAATAGGAAATAAAATGTATAGTAGGAGAACATAATGACATCGTATACATCTATTTAACTGGCCGTGTGCGTGTGAATCAATGTAATGTAGCACCTTGATGTTGTTGAGGTTGACCTCCAGCAGGTCAGGGTCGTTCCTCTGCATCCTCAACAGCGTCTCCTCCACGTCAGTAGAGTTGGGCTGCTCATCAGGCACAGGCTTATACTGAGTACACTGGATAACACCTATAGGAAAATACAGGCTTATACTGAGTACACTGGACGACACCTATAGGAAAAGACAGGCTTAAACTGAGTACACTGGACAACACCTATAGGAAAACACAGGCTTATACTGAGTACAATGGATAACACCTATAGGAAAACACAGGCTTATACTGAGTACACTGGACGACAACTATAGGAAAAGACAGGCTTAAACTGAGTACACTGGACAACACCTATAGGAAAACACAGGCTTATACTGAGTACAATGGATAACACCAATAGGAAAACACAGGCTTATACTGAGTACACTGGACGACAACTATAGGAAAACACAGGCTTATACTGAGTACAATGGATAACACAGACAGCAGAAAATGTGTTATTATCAATACGTACAGTGCATTCGGAAAGTATTCAGATCCTCCACATTTAGTTACGTTACAGCCTTACTCTAAAATGGATTCATTTTTTTTAAAATCCTCATCAATCTACACACAATACTCCATAATGACAAAGTGAAAAAGGTTTTTTTGAATTTTTTCCCAATGTATTACAAATAAAAAACAGAAACACCTTATTTACATAAGTATTCAGACCCTTTGCTATGAGACTCAAAATTGAGCGCAGTTTCATCCTGTTTCCATTGATCCTCCTTGACATGTTTCTACAACTTGATTGGCGTCCACCTGTGGTAAATCCAATTGATTGGACATGATTTGGAAAGGTACACACCTGTCTATATATGGTCCCACAGTTGACAGTGCATGTCAGAGCAAAAACCAAGCCATGAGGTCGAAGGAAATATCCGTAGAGCTCCGAGACAGAATTGTGTCAAGGCACAGATCTGGGGAAGGGTACCAAAAAATGTCTGCAGCATTGAAAGTCCCCAAGAACACAGTTTGGAACCATCAAGACTCTTCGTAGATCTGTCAGCCCGGACAAACTGAGCAATCGAGGGAGAAAGGCCTTGGTCAGGGAGTTGATCAAGAACCCGATGGTCACTGTCAGAGCTCCAGAGTTCCTCTGAAGAGATGGGAGAATCTTCCAGAAGGACAACCATCTCTGCAGCACTCCACCAATCATGCCTTTATGGTAGAGTAGCCAGACGGAAGCCACTCCTCAGTAAAAGGAACATGACAGCGCGTTTGGAGTTTGCCAAAAGGTACCTAAAGGACTCTCAGACCATGAGAAACAAGATTATCTGGTCTTTGGCCTGAATGCCAAGCATCACGTCTGGAGGAAACCTGGCACAATCCCTACGGTGAAGCATGGTGGTGGCAGCATCATGCTGTGGGGATTTTTTTCAGCAGCAGGGAATAGGAGACTAGTCAGGATCGAGGGAAAGATGAACGGAGCAAAGTACAGAGAGATCCTTGATGAAAACCTGCTCCAGAACGCTCAGGTCCTCAGACTGGGGCCAAGGGTCACCTTCCAACAGGACAACGACCCTAAGCACACAGCCAAGACAACGCAGGAGTGGCTTCGGGACAAGTCTCTGAATGTCCTTGAGTGGCCCAGCCAGAGCCCAGACTTGAACCCGATCTAACATTTCTGGAGAGACCTGAAAATAACTGTGCAGCGACGCTCCCCATCCAACCTGACAGCTTGAGAGGATCTGCAGAGAAGAATGGAAGAAACTCCCCAAATACAGGTGTGATAAGCTTGTAGCGTCATACCCAAGAAGACTTGAGGCTGTAATCACTGCCAAAGGTGTTTCAACAAAGTACTGAGTAAAGAGTCTGAATACTTATGTAAATGTGATATTTCCGATTTTTAAAAAACACATTTTCAAAACTTTCTAAAAACCTTTTTTTGCTTTGTAGTTATGGGGTATGGTGTGTAGATTGATGAGGGGGGAAAAAACAATTTAATCAATTTTAGAATAAGGCTGTAACGTAACAAAAGGTGGAAAAAGTCAAGGGGTCTGAATACTTTCCGAATGCACAGTACATAATGTAAATCAGTAATAACAAATGCAGTCTTGGTGTTGAATGTCGAAAGTTAATAAATATTTACTGCCCTTAAAGTTTGTTTGGCTAAATCAACACGTTTTTCAATTATATTATTTAACGTCAGAAATGTTGCAACGGAGGATTGTAAAAGCCTTCAGTTGTAACAGGAACATTTTGTCCAGTTCTCTTTGGACCTTTGACGTTGGTTCCAATTCATGGTATATTTTTTTACTTCTCTGTACTGTCTGAAACACGTACGCTTTGGTGCCACTCTTTCTCAAATCCACTTGAAAAGAAAAACCCTAATAAGTACAATACATGAAAGGATAAACAGATGAATCGTTAAAACGATGCCCGAGAGCTTTGGCACTGACAGGAGGGATACAGACACACACACGGTACACTTACTGTTAAGGCCTTGTTTGTTGACTATATTGCTGCTGGCCAAAGCCTCGTAGTACTGCTGGTTACTCATCAGAGTGTGCATTCCCAGAATGGCTGGAGGAAGGGAAGAGAAGAGATGGACAAAAGGAGAGAGAGAGAGAGAGAGAGAGAGAGAGAGAACAGGAAAGAAACATTAAGTGAGAGATGTGGAGAGAGAAGTAGGGAGAGAGAGAAATATAAAGTAGGGAGAAACAAAAAGGTGAGAGAGAAATAGAGGGGAAAGAGAGAGAGAGAGACAGAGAGAGAGAGGGAGATGAGTACATTGTGTCAAATGATGTGAACACTGAGGAGATAAACACAGAAGAGTTGACGTGGGCGTGAGTGCCAACGCTCTCCTTAGTCAAGTAAACATCATATGCTGAACTAAGACAGCAGACAGGACACCCGCAAGTGGGCCTTGAGAGCTGCCTCGTTCAAACTCGCAAACATCCAAGCCAAACTATCGGCTCGCAAAACATTTCACACACAGCAGTAGATAGTCATCGCTGTCGTAGCCAGACATACTGAAGAACAACACGTGTGTCGATGCCAGCGTTTGCAAGTCATTATTGTTATGCTTCTACACCTGCATTGCTTGCTGTTTGGTATTTTAGGCTGGGTTTCTGTACAGCACTTCGAGATATTAGCTGATGTACGAAGGGCTATATAAAATAAACTTGATTTGATTTTGATTAGATTATTAAATACATTGTTTAAATAGCACGTGTCACTGTTGCAGACGTCACACAATGCAGACATTCTCCCTGGCTTGGGTGTGCTCTGCTGCCACAGTTAGAACGGTGCCTATGAACTGCAGGAACATGCTTGACTAGTCAATATGTTTTTGATTATCGCAACAGATCACAGTTTTAGCTTTAATTTTAGCTTTGCTTTCCCCCCGTCTCTCTTTTGCTGTTCAGAGTGCTTAGGTTTTTGAAAAGCGCTTTAAATCAAATGTATTATTATTATTAGTAGTCGTAGTAGTTTTATCTGTAGTCCAGTTTGATGGGAAAACTCAAATAAAATGTGCTTTCTGGACCACCGTAGATGACTTGGAGCACACAATGAACAAAAGAGAGTGAAAAGAGAGCAGTTCAGCAGAAAAGCAACGAAAAAAGAGCCAGTGTATTATTTTCATCTGTCAGAATGATAGAGAGTGTGAGAACAGTTCGTTTTCTTTGAGATAAACAACGGAGAACGAGCGGTCCATTTTAAGCAGCCGTGAAGAGTTAGTTGGAAACTCACCACGAGGAGGCTATGGATTAATTACAAACCATTGGAAATGTCTGGGAGGACCAAAACAAACGCTGGCAAACAAACCACTAGTCACTGATTAACACTAACACTTAGTGAAGCGGGGAGAAATGCAGTCAAGATAATGTGCAGCTAGTGTTAGGGCCGGGACGATAGCAGTATATGAACCAGTACTGAGGCAAAAATGAAAACAAAAAGCCGTCCAAACTCTTTGATCCTTTACAAACCTGCTGTATGTCAAATGTAGTATGCTACAGCTTGGAAAATAAATACATGTGACTCTGGATGACAACATAATGATGGTTGTTTCCAGCATTAGAGCAGTTTTCCTAAAGAAGCTAAATTCGCTTGGTGTTTTACTTCCTTGCCACGATACTAACGAGTCCTGGTATCGTCCCGGCCCTAGCTAGTGTGTGGGCTGGCAAATACCGCGGCTGCTTGTCATAAGGCCCAGAGAGAGGGCAACCATGGTGTCCAACAGCAGTGAGGAGCAGTAATGGAAGGGGTGATGACAATGGCAGCGTATGGGGGGAACAGGGAGAAGGAGGAGAAGAAGGGTGGGATCACTAGAAGAGAGAGGAGAGTTAGAGAGGAAAGGAGGAAGTTACTGACGGAGGACTGAACAGTGAAGTTGATTTCGTGTCAGTGATCGTTCTAAAGGGACTGTTTAGTTAGCGTGGATTTCGACTTATTAGCCGAAGATAGGTGAATAGACTGAAAATGAAAGAGGAACGGTGATAGCGGGGAAACATGGCAAAAAGGGATCTGTTTACGTCGGTCTGTAAATGGGTGTGTGCACGTGAAGGTGCATGTTTTTCTACCGGCAATGTCGCAGATCTCAGCGTCGCTGGCGTTGGCCAGTGCTTCCTCCAGCTCTGGCTCCAGAGTCACATTCTCCATGATGGGGTCCACCATCTTCTTAGGTATAAAGACTTTACCTGGAAGATAGGGGACAGTCATTAATACAATACATGCCACTATTCATCTCCACACGGCACAGCCAGAAGAGGACTGGACACATCTAAGAGCTTGGTTCCTCTCAAGGTTTCTTCCTAGTTCCTCCCTTTCTAGGGACTTTTTCCCTAGCCACCGTGCTTCTGAATCCACATTGCTTGCTCTTTGTGGTTTTAGGCTGGGTATCTGCAAAGCACTTTGTGACAACTGTTGATGTAAAAAGGTCTTTATAAAATACATTTGATTGATTGAATTTGAACTAGCTCGTTAGAACTAGAACGTTTGTAAGGAAATGTTTTAATTGGTCATTTGACTGCAGGAAAGCAGAAACATCAATGCCTCAATACTAAAATAGACTGATCATTACCCAATCACCAGTAGCCAACTACCATTACACAGTGAACATGACCATACATTGCTTTCCATCTTGGTTACACCGGCTGATAATGGAAAATACAAGGCTGATATGCAATAGCATCTTACATCATGGGGCGCTTCTCATATCGTCACTCAGAGTGAGCTGTAAAAAGCCAGGCAGCCTGTTGGGACAGATGGGGCGAAGACCTTCTCGTGTTATACCCAGCCATGTCTGACATGTAGCGCCCCATGTCACGCCGCCCCGGCCAAGCCTCAGCTCACCGGAACAGGATTATGTGAACGAACACTGGGGGGAGGAAGGCAGC
Organism: Salvelinus fontinalis; assembly: GCF_029448725.1. NCBI lineage: Eukaryota > Metazoa > Chordata > Actinopteri > Salmoniformes > Salmonidae > Salvelinus > Salvelinus fontinalis. Next base: position 18,533,052 of record NC_074706.1, read on the forward strand.
AGTGACAGGCTGTGTGTGTGGTCCAATTATCAACCGTTCTCCCAAAGTTTGCAGACTGTGCACTTGTTTTGCACACTCCCCGTCATGGATCTTAAAGGAATCATTGGCTGGAGGGAGTAAATCCATAACGGGAAGTGTGCAAGTGTAGACTTTGAGGAGAAGAGAATTGGGATGTAGCCACAGTCTACCGTATCTGATCTAGGATCAGGTTTCTCTCTGTCCATGTAATCATATTCATTTGGCTCTAAAAGGCTAAACTGATGCTAGATCAGCACTCCTATTCTGAGACTCTTTATGAATACATGGCCAGAGGTCTGAGGTCTTACTCATATCAGCCTCAGGTCCAGGATCCGTTACAGCACAGTCTGTCCTGCTGGCTTTGACTGTAGCCTGGATTATCTGTTCTGTGGTCTGTGGAACCAGTGGAGACGTTCCAACTTCCAACTGGAAAGTCACCTCACCTTCAGGCTAGCTGCTGGGTGCCAGGATGTAGCAGGATGTTCGTCTCTGTGGTTGGTCGGTACCTGTCACCTATCAGGCTTGGCTGAGACACAGTGCTTGCTTGAGAGTTTGAGATCGACAACAATGCAGCCGGACTGCGCAGAATCAGTGATCTACAAATCATCTCGCATCCCAAATAATTATCCTTATGTGATCAAGATTAGAGATTCCGGGCCTTACCTCGCTAAAACTGATCCCCCCAGACTGTACGCTGTCTGGCGGACACACAGAGAGGCAGGCTGATACCCAGCAGGCTACATCTACACCTGAGTTGATCTGGGATGAGTCAGCTGGCACCAGTCCCTGATTTCTACCTGGATATGTCCAGATATAAGGAAGGACGAACTAGAGGACTCAATTGCGGCAGGCCCAGTTTCCCAGAACCAGACTGTCTGAGATCATAATTGGTCTGATAGGTAGGCAGACTCAGCTCAGGCAGTTTCGTAGCTGGATATGTCCAGATATAGGCAAGAACAGATGACCCAGCATAAAAACTGGGTTGTGACTGGGTCCAGTTTCCTGGAACTAGATATTGTCTGAGACCACTGATTGGTCCTGATGGACGTAGGACTTTATTTACATGGCGGTAATGTATCTCGGCCCGCTGACAGTAGGGTTCGCCTCACAAGGTTATTATCACTGCTTATATGTCCCTGGCCACGGTCCATGTAGGCCTTCAGCCACTTCCCCTAGCCAAGCTAGCCCCTATCCCTTCTGTGTTCATAGATCTGACAGGATTACATGTAAACAATAGGAGGATGGCTCCACCACCACAAGTGGAGATTATGACATATTGGTTACACCTATCTGGAGTATGAACCAAAAGGGAACTGGGCTCCTACCACACTTCTCAATGAGGAAACATGGAATTTTAGTTTACTTCCTTGACTGTATTTAAATAGAATGGTGGTCGGCACGGCGCTATGGCAGTGCTCAGATCGGATCTAACAGGGTCCTACCTCTCTTCTCTCCAGTGAAGCACAGGCCTATAGTGGTATTCTGGGGCCTGCGGTCATACCTCTCTTCTCTCCAGTGAACGGAACCAGGTCCTCCTTGTCAGGGTGTTCCTTGGCCTGCTTCTCTAGGTGGGCTACCAGGTTCTCTCTCTGGAAGATTCCGGTCGGCGCCTTCTTGGTCTGATCCTTCTGCCTCATCCCGGCCGGCAACAGGGCATTCTAAAGACAGGAAGGATTGATCATTGGCCGATAATGCTAACAATGAGTTGCACTTACACTAGGTAAGAGGGTATTCTAACCACAGGGAAGGATTGTCATTGGCCAATAATGATAGCAATGGGTGGGATTGCACTTGTTTATATACTACATTTCCACTCACTCTCAAACATTAAACATTGAGATAGTAACACACTTCCTAGTGTGACGCATAACCGAATGTAAGAGTGAAAGGACACATACACACACACAATCACTAACTGTGTTAAAATAACACCAACAGAAATAACAAAGGCAGTTCCCAGACAGCTATTCTTAGACCGCAGAATGCTAAACCAGGTCCATATTATAGCGATAGACCAATATCTTATCTTATCTTTCAGCACCTACAGTGAACTGGCCACTTAAAGAGAGCACAGTATTTATACCTGACATAGTTTAACTCTTTAACATGGCTCTGTGGGAGATCTGGGCGATATTGTCAAAAGTCAGGGAAAGACAGACTAGCACCACTAGACAGACACACACACTCCCCCAGTCATCTAAGCCTGGGCTGGCTCTCCTGGTACTGTAGCTGTCCAGACTTGATGTGAGCTGTCGACCATTCATCATAACCCTATTACAGCTTGTGTCAACACCTCGACAGATGAACTACTTACGGATAAAGATGAAGTCAAGCACCGCCGCATTATACAGTATCATACATATATAATAGGCCGACAACTTAACATATTTATAATATAACAGATGAGGTCTACACTGAGAAATTGCTGTTTTTCTCCACTTTCACTGGGAAGTTGGTTTTGGAAGTTGGTTTTGGAAGATGGTTTTGGAAGATGGTTTTGGAAGATGGTTTTGGAAGATGGTTTGAGGATCACTGTATTGTTTAGACCTGCAACTGCATATTAGAATCGAATATACAGTGATACGATACATAGGCTAATATATGATATGAAAGTGATATGATAGGTTAATATGTTCGTGCTCAAAAAGAATGTCAAAGGTTAAAAAAAAAAAACGTTTTTTTTAAAGTTATGAAATCTGAAATCAATCTGACAGACTGGGGATACATCATCATCATCCAACAATGCTTCCAGCTAAGATCTACTCCTGACTAAGTTGGTTTGAGTATCATTTGTCAGTCTTAGTCTGTGGGAGAATCTCAATTGCAAATTCCTCAAGTCCTTGCTTCTCGCCTCCTTAAAACCCATTGATGAGAAAGCCAGAGGTCCCACCCCTCAGACCATCTCCTCCAATGGGTTTTGAGGAGGCGAGGGGACGCAAATGAGATTCTCCCTATGTTTCTCAAATGGCACCGTAATGCCTATATAGTGAGCTACTTTTAACCAGGGCTCTGGTACACCTGTAAACCTTCATATCTGAATGTTATACCACAGTCTACTTCATAGAGGGTTGTATGTTTTGGTTTAAGGATCTTTTCATAGTCCTAAACTTTTGAACGTGCTAGCGTGATTTAATGCACTGTTCTGTTATTGACCATCTCTCATCTCTGATGAGCTTGTACAAAGATAAATGTTTTAGACTTGCGTCAGGATCGAACTCCTAGCTCCAGATAACCATGTATGCATAACCACACACACACACCAAGAAAATCAGAGTTTTAGACTTACGTCTGGATCTAACTCCTCCAGCTCATCCTCCAGCCTCTGTAGCTCTTCCTCTGAGAGTTTCTTCAGTAGTTCATCCTCGTCCACGTCCCTGTAGTTCACTACTTCCTTCTTATAGGAGGTGGACATGGCGGCGCGATAGAATCCCAACGAATCCCCCCCCCCCCACAAAAAAAAACACCAAAAAAAAGGCAGCTAAGTGCCCAGCAACGTTTTCAAAAAGAAGTCTGCAAGAAGGTGGATGAAAAACAGATGAGACAAGGTTAAGTCAATATGGTTTGATTGGTCAACCAGCTGAGTCCAGCTGAGACCTACAGTTAGGCCTACTAACTGTGTCATAAGGCAGACCTACTGTACATCCAGTTAGGTCTACTAGCTGAGTCATAAGGCAGACCTACTGTACATCCAGTTAGGCCTACTAGCTGAGTCATAAGGCAGACCTACCAGCAAAATCCAAACACCACATCTATCCAATAAATTTGAGATGAGACTACTGGTAAACACCAATAACGTGATGCATTGGCTAAACACTGAAAAGTGGGCCCTTGACTCACAGAAACTAACTTGTGTTGCTTAATGGCCTGGAATGTCCAGAGATGTCGTTAAAATATATATTTTTAAATGTATTAAGAATGCTGTTTGCAGGTCCAACAACACTTCAGCCAACTACCTTAGGCAGAGTTTTTCCCCCCAAAATGCTGGGTGGGGTTGGATTCTACTAGTGGGTTGTGTCCCAAGCCCAGAGCACGGCTCGAAACATCCCTTACCCTTCAATGTTTGCAGATCTGTAAGATTTAATCAATATAGTGGAAGCTTCACCACTACATTGCTTAGGCCAATACCTACGGAGACAATTCAGATCTACAAACATCAGAGGGTTAGGGCCAAGGGGTAGGGAGCAAATTGGGACTGGCTTGATGGGTCATGTAAAAAAAAACACTACAATCTTCATGTGGGTCAAAATAAACATTTGTGAACCACTGCCATTGAACTTAACTTCCCATAGTAGTTTTTTTTTTTTTTTTACATGTAAAGTAGACTACTAACTTTAGGTGGGGGATCACGACCCAAAAACATTTTGAAACCACTGTTTTAAGGAAATAGGCCTGCAGTACTTTTCTTTTCTAGAAGTAAACAGAACAAAACAAAACAGGGAAGGACCTACCTGAATTTGTCCAATAGAAACTCGTTTTCGTTGCAAAACGTTTTCCATTTGGAGTAAAAAAAAAAAAAAAATTCAACAGAATCGGCGTAATAAATACTCCCCAGTACTCTGTCTGTTTGGCTTCACAACTAAACTAGCCTCCTGCTGCTCAGTGAGGAGTTGAAGGTTTGTGGGTCAAACTGCAGCATAAAGCCTGGCCTGCCTCTTAAACCCTGATGGGGGACAGCTGATAAAACAGTTCCCCTGTCAATCCCAGTCATCTTGGGAAAGGGAACACATTTACAGAGGCCTGGAGTCTGATGTAGCAATGCATGATTATGAACATAATGACGGTGTCTCGTAGTTTCCTAGCTCAAGGTTATCGTGCTACATTACGTATACATTTAAGTCATTTAGCAAAGGTCCTTATCCAGAGCAACTTAGTGCATTCATCTTAAGGTAGCTAGGTAAGACAACCACATACCATAAGTACTACTTACACACACAGCACAAATTGTAAGACATTAGGCTAATACAAGTGACATTCAAGAGCTTAACACTAAATCTGTCGAAAAATGCCTGAATTGACAATCTTTTCACAATGTTATTTCAAATGCCCATTTGTTCCAATATAAAATCGATTATGTTAACTGCAAACAATGTTATGCTGTATTAGGAAAGTAGTGGAGTTGGGAGATAAGTTCATGTTTAGAACGCTTGTAATTGTCCCTATCAGTTTCTGGAGTTGATGCAAAGCAGGCCAGGCTTAAAAAATAATGCGAAAGGTTGTTTTTGTCATTGGGTAGTAGACCTGCAATATTTTGGTATTATTTTAAAAGTACACTTCAATTGTGATTTAAAAGCCATAGGTTAACAAGATATAGGTCGGGAATTTATGCAGGCAGACAGCTGTCTGTCATTCATAGGCAGATTCGATGACAGGCAGAAAATGAAAAGAATGCATAACTTTGCATTATAAATACTAAAATGAACAAATTGCTTATTCAAAGTAACACAATACTTCAGTTTTTTTACCCACACTTCGAGAGAACACCGGTTCCTTTGAAGCGTCAGTTAGGGTCTGGGTTAAATCATGAGATATGGCAAAAGTTCTTTATATGCTAATTATTCGTGAGTTTCTGTATTTGTTAAGGACTAGTCCGCTAGAACAAGAAGTTATTTCATATGCACGTACCTCCTCCACTGCTTATCCCGGCTATTTATAGCGAACGGGTCCCGCTTTGTGACAGTTGAATACTTTGACCAGATATGGATTCTTTTCTGGCCAGTCGAGTCACACTAAAGAGTCGCTTCATACAAGAAAAGTAAAGTACGCCGCAACCAAGGGGGGAAAAAGTTCGGAATCCGCACGGATATCCTCGAATGTTGTCAACTGCAGTCGAGTTGAAATCCTTAACTTAGCTTTCAACTTGTCTTTCAGTAGTTTGCGTAATGTAGTACAACACTCCCACGAAGGCAAAGTAAACTCACCAACCCCTACTCCTCCTCACCCGGCGCTGCCAGTCAAGTGACGTCACACTTATTCTCCAGGCAAGTGCGCTACATGGACATCAAATGATACTCGCCATTTACATTACCGGTAGAGTAGACATTACCGGTACATTAGAATAACAGCAAAAACAATAGCGCGTTTATCGTAAATAATAAAAACCTTTGTCTTTGAATACCATTTCGAATAATGTTTTAATTGAACACAATTCACAAACAGAATTCTCCTTTCATATTCCACTCACAGTATAAACAGCATAGTAGTTATACATTGTATTATCATTCATTACTAATAACAAAGTAGTGCTTTTTAATGAATAATTTATTCAGCTAAATCTACATTCATCAATTTCCTTCAAAAGTTAATACTGTGAGATGCCACGCACAAAAAGCTAAATAAGTGTATGTCAAATACATTTCAAAAGTCAAGGTATTGAAACACGACTTAAATACATTATTATTTAAAAGTTAAAATGTAAGTAAAAGACAAACAAAATCACAAGTTAGAAGGACAAATGGACAAACTTTCTATGCAAAGTATTTGATAGAAGATTGAAACTGAACGATAAAGGACACTTTTTGTATACTGTATACACTTGAACGACATAACCTACTAAGGAGATCGATGGGGTCGGTACTGCTGTTTAATCCCTTTCTCTGTATATGCACAACTGCAAATTGATTCACCCCCCCCCCCCCCCCCCCCCCCCCACATATAAGGGAGAAAAAAAAATCAGTTCTATGCTTCAGACATTGCTAAGCTGATAAGACTGCGGTTCTGCATAAATAGCTCCTCAATGACCTGTGACACTCTGGCAGATCTTTGTGACCTGTGGAATAAGTGAAAGGGATACCAACAGTTATATGCTGCATGTAGTGCTGTAAATCATTTCAGCATATGTGATAGACTCTGGCAGAGTTCTACCTGTGTGGCATAAGAAAAAGATACCACAGTCTTATACGCTCTGTCTATCCAGTCCGGTTCTACGGGGCGGTACTCAGCTCCTCTGGGAAGTCAGCCATGACGTTGTGAAACCAGATGTCTCTCCTCTGAAATGGGGCCTGATCAAAAGCAGTGCACTACGTAAGGAATAGGGTGCCATTTCAGATGCAACCAGTGACTTTGTGTTATCCTTTTTGAAATGTATGTCGCTACTGGCTATTTATGTATTTTTTGTAAATTCTCAAATAAATTCTATAAATTCATCAACCAATCACCTTCCTGTCCCAGGGAAGCTCCGCCTCCACCACACTCCACATGGGCCACCAGGGTCTTCTTCTCTAACAGTTGTATTGCCTCAGCCATGTGAAAACAAAACAAAGCCCATAAATCAGCTAGGACTAAAAACACAATGACGTCAACAGACTTCATTCCAGAGACAAGTGTGTGACTGGCTTTTTTCATTTGTATAAAATCAACAAAAAAACTGTGGAGGCCTCCAAGCCCTAATCTGTCCACTCACTTATGGTCCACCTTGGCGGCGTAGACCTGGCCTTTCTGTACATCTCCGGGCCCCGGCGTCTCCTCCCTCTGGTTGTAGTAAAGGACCATCGCTCCCATCAGCTTGTACAGGTCCTGAGTTTGATTTTGACACATTTCAAATGTACTGAACACAAATATAAAAACGCAACATGCAAGAGTTACAGTTCGTATGAGGAAAATCGGTCAATTTAAATAAATTCATTAGGCCGTAATCTATGGATTTCACATGACTGGGAATACAGATATGCATCTGTTGGTAAGATACCTTTACCTGCAATTCTGTGCATTTTGCCATGGCTAATATGTGTTCTTTTGTACAAACATAATAAAATATATACTCCTATAGTCATTGTTTTTTGAACATTAAATGCTCCCTGACTGTCTAGCTTTTCTTTTGGTGATTGTCATTCCTCAAAGATTATATTTAAAAAATGATAAAGCACCGTTATCTTTTCTACATACTTTACATGTGTTTTTAGTCATCTTAGTTCACACTGAAAGCAATCATTTTTACAGTTTGGCAAAGAAATCCATGTCACTTGAGTTCAACAATACAGACTAAAATATACAAACATATATATACAAATACACGTGATCACCAAGACGAAACAAAATCATAGTCTAAGACTAATTCCACCATTAACCATTTCTGTGCAGAGTCCCAAATGGCACCCTTTTCCCTTACATAGTGCGCTACTTTTGTGCAAATGTAGTGCACCATGTAGGGAATAGGGTGCCATTTGGGACGCAACAATTGACAGCTTTCTTGAACTGCTTAACTGCAGCACAAAGTGTCCCGGGTGACAGGCCACAGACACGTAGACGTCCATGTTCTGGCCCGCCTGGGGAAGCTCCATGAGAAGGGACAGCGCAGGTGACCAAAGTGGGGGTGAGCACTTTTGACGTGTCCCCGGCACCATCCAGAGGGCTGGGTGTCTTTTTGGAGACAGGGATAGGGCGCGGGCTGGGCTGTCGAGGGTAAACTGACCCACCATGTTGGCGACCATGGTGTCGAGGAAACTGGGGGTAGGGAGACCGTCCTTCTGGGGTCCGGGGGAGGCTTCCATAGGTCAGAGGTCACCATCTGGTGGTTAACACCGTTGGTGACATCCTGGCAGCCCTGAGGGGTAAACAGGTAGATGTGCAGCAGCTTGGCCTGGTCCATCGTCGAGCTCTATAGAAAAGGAGAGAGTTAAAAATGCATGGAGATTGACATGACATAGGAGAATCAATAACATTTCATTTTAAAGTTCAGCTTGGAGATCTACAGCGCATAGAGGAAAGGAGGTAGAGGGTTAGAAGCTTGAAGATCTAACAGTACAGAAGGAAAATCAATCGAAAACATGTTTATCTTTTTCCCTTTTCAAAGTGCTTTTAACTAAAGGGGAAGAGAGGGTTAAAATCAGTCCGAGCCTTTCATGTTGTCTTTTTTGGACATCCAGTGTGCCTACTTTCAGTTTGTGGCTTCTGAAAGCTGATGAAAGCTATGCTAATGAGGACAACTCTGTGGCCCAATTCTTTCATTGCGCCAGCTGTGGATCACACCTGCTTCTAAATGTCTAATCAACTCACCCGTCTATGCTTCACTTTTTCCAAGCATCATATTGCTGCTCTTGAAGCAAGCAAATTTAATAGTTTTGTTTAAAAAGTGTGCCTACTGCAATTTCTTTCCAAATTACATTCTGAACCAGCTGTTCAGCTAGCTGTTACCACACCTGTGGTACAAAAACAGTTGATACAGTGCAGTCAGAAAGTATTCAGACCCCTTGACTTTTTACACATTGTGTTATGTGAGTCTTATTTCAAAATTGATTCAATTGTCCCCCCCCCTCCCCCTCAATCTACACACAATACCCCATAATGACAAATCAAAAACAGGTTTTTAGAAATACTGAAGAGTGGCTTCCGTCTGGCCACTCTACCATAAAGGCCTGATTGGTGGTGTGCTGCAGAGATGGTTGTACATCTGGAAGGTTCTCCCATCTCCACAGAGGAACTGTGGCGCTCTGTCAAAGTGACCATCGGGTTCTTGGTCACCTCCCTGACTAAGGTCCTTCTCTCCTGATTGCTCAGTTTGGCCGGGTGGACAGATCTTGGTGGTTACAAACTTCTTCAATTTAGAATGATTGAGGCCACTGTGTTCTTGGGGACCTTCAATGCCTTGACACAAACCTGTCTCGGAGCTCTACAGACAATTCCTTCGACCTCATGGCTTGGTTTTAACTCTGACATGCACTGTCAACTGTGGGACCTTATGTAGACAGGTGTGTGCCTTTCCAAATCATGTCCAATCAATTGAATTTACCACAGGTGGACTCCAATCAAGTTGTAGAAACATTGCAAAGATGATCAATGGAAACAGGATGCACCTGAACTCAATTTCGAGTCTCACAGCAAAGGGTCTGAATACTTACGTAAATAAGCTATGTTTTTTTTACATTTTGAATAAATTTGCACACCAAAAATGACCTGTTTTCGCTTTGTCATTTTGAGGTATTGTGTGTAGATTGATGAGGGAAAAAATTCATTTCATTTCATCCATTTTAGAATAAGGCTGTAACGTAACAAAATGTGGAAAAAGTCAAGGAGTCGAAAAAGCCATGAGTCTTTCCGTCCGACCTGTGGTGGGATGACCATGAGCTAGTACAGGAACAGAGGAGGGATCTCTCTCAGCTCTATCACCTCTACAGAGGCTGGGACTCCCAGGTCCACAAATCAAATTTGATATCTAGCACTCTGCTACCATGGAGGTTGGTGATCTGACAGGGTTACACGGACATACTGTTTTGTAAAAGCAAGCACAGCGCAGAATAACAGAGCAGAGAATTGGTTTGAAACGCATAAGGTTTCACTATTACATTGATTTTGGGGTGAACAGGTGTATTGTCAGAGAACACCCCATTGGGATACGTGTTCCTTCCATGTCCCCAAGTGTCTTCCCCATGTTGTTTATTCTCCAGACAGTCTCCTACCTCTACTCTGGACCACCTTCCTTTATACAGGGCCAGGCAGCACTTCCCACAGAACGGCGTGGACACCAGAGACTCTGACATCACCTGGCGAAGAGACGATCAACAACATATTGTGAATCACATAACAATATTAGGCTATATGTGTAACAGCAATTTGTCCCCCCCCCCCCAAAAAAAGAGAATGGTGCGACTATCCCAACTGTCCTCACGTACCTGGGTTTATGAAGAAGGCCTCAATCTTCTCCAGGATCTTGTTGAGCTTGACCCGACCTCGGGAGGGCAGCTGGCAGAAGACGCTTTCGTCAGAACACACGTCGGTCACAGACACATTCGTATAGGTGCTGTTGACCTGGAGGAGAAACCACCGACATATTCAAACTCCAAACTTAGGAAATATGGGACAACACATTCATGAACACCTAATTGAGAATAAACCCTCATTACAGTGAGAAACAGAGAGAGATGGAGATAGATGACCTCACACGGCAAGACAAAACAGGACGGGAATGCATTTCAGATGGAGGAAGCACAAGATGAAGGAAAAAGGAAACCGCACACTGCTCTTGATAGTATCACCGATCCACAATAAGCCTACGTATCGGTCACAGGCATTCGTCAGAGCTTTTGTGAAAAACATTTTTTAAATTGGAGGAAGCACAGAACATAATATTGCATGTGGTACCTACTGCCGGTGTGGCATAGAGCAAGGCCATTAACCCCGTAATGTGCTCCACTCCGAGGCTGACCCTCTGCTGCTCCCAGCATGTCAGAGACGGAGCGAGACAGAAAGGGAGCGAGCGAGAGAAAGATGGAGAAAGAGACGGTGACAGAGCGTGAGGGAGAGAGAGAAAAGAGAGCGGGAAAGAGAGCGAGAGCGATTAAAATCAACCTCTTGCCTCATATTACATCCCAGAGGTGCTTAGATCTGAGAGGATCCCTGAAGGATAAAGACAGCAGATTAAACACACAAGAATGTGGAACACCATCAACTGTGGTGACGTGTCACGTGTAAATAAACATTACATTTAGCTAACTGCTTGTATTCTCCAGCACGCAAATCCCAACTCGTCTTTCCAACGAATCCTTCTCAGTAGACACATCGTAGTTGCGACGCTCAGAAGAGACGGGGGAAATGGGAGTTGAACTTGGTTAACAGCTAGTGTACAGGTAGCCGCATGGAAGGGCAGCTTGAGGAAGTCTTTCTGCAGCTCCAATAGCGTGGTTCTACTGAGGACCTCAGAGAAGCCATGGACCACGTAGTACACCTGTAGAGCAACAAGGCAGTCTGGATATAAACAGGGCCTTGAACTCTCTGTGGACTGAAAACCTACAAGGTACAGCCTTCTAGTAGTACACCTGCATGGCTGGTTACTGGGCTAGTGGTCCAGGTAAAACACCTGATGGGCAACAAGACAAGTCTGGTTATAAACAGGGTCTTGTAGGTGATGTGGACTGGACACCTGTAACTAAGCCTAGCATAGGAAGGGCCAATAAAGCATTCTCATTATTTCCTGCTTCCCATGATTATTATTTTTCACACTAGACTGTAAAATCCAACAAAAAAGTTGGCAGAAAAGTATCCCCATGAGGCCATTCTAACCCATTACCACACACTTCTCTTTTCACCGCATTTTAATAGGCCAATGTTTGTTGAACTTTTCACCACCTAATCGTGTTTTGGCTCACAGTTCCCTGCAGCGCTTCACAAACCTATAGGGGAGATTTCCTAGTCAATGTGTACTCTATCAGTTTCTTCTATTGGAGTTGGCTCAGGATTGGGAGGGAATCCATTTCAAGAGTCGATTCCCGACTCCAGGAATTGAGGAATCAGAAATTACTCCAATATATGATCACCTGAATAAACAATGAATAAATACAAGAATATTTCTGGAGGAGAACAGGCAGCCCTACCTTGGCCTTGTACTCCGTGGCGGGGCCGTAAATGATGGCCTTATTTTTGTTGTCGGGCATGGGGTACTCCATGGTGCAGATGGCCAGTAAGAGAGACAGGTTGGCCAGGATGTCCTCTGGGAAGGGGGACCTTGAAGGTCTCCTGGTAGAGCTTGGTGAGTGCGTGGGCCCACAGGCCGTGGCTGTATTTAGACAGCAGCTCCTTCAGTCTGAGGCGCGCCTCCGCAGGGATGCTCACCGCTGTAGGGGAGAAGGGGGATAGGGGTATTGGGGGTAGGGGAGCCCATCCATGTGGGGGAGGTGAGGAACGGAGGAGTTGGGGAGGTGGGGGTGAGGGAGGGGGGAGTAGGGAGTAGGGGAGAAACAGGTAGTTGTGGGCTTCCATGAGGGCGAGAAGGACGTAGGGCAGGGTCTCCACAAATGGCAGGTGGGTGTAGGGAGTAGGTGGGAAGGAGAGGGCTTCCACAAGGTAGAGGGGGCAGTTGGAGAGGTGGGGGTATGGGTTGGGGAGTTCTTCCATAAGTGGGCCGGTGGAGTAGGCGAAGTCTGACTCTGGTTCAAGGAGGGGCTCCGCAGTGAATAGAATAGAGGGGCCAGTTTCACTGGGTTGGCGGTGACTGGTTTGACTGGAGCGGTAGTGATGGGTTTGGCTAGGAGGGTTGTGGCTGGTTTGACAGTATAAGGGGCCGTTGGGGGTTTGACTGGTGCGACAGCAGTGCTGGGGGGTTTGGGCTGAGGGGGGTAGACCAGCCTATCTGCGCGATTGGTACTAACAGGCTTCTCAACCTGAAACACAAAGTTTCACTCAATGCATCAAAGTGCATTTTTAAAGTGCACGAAACATCTCAAAACACTACAGTAAAAAGGTGTGACTATTTAATGTTCTGAAAATCTGTGGGTGAAAAATAACGGGGGAGCTATTCTATCATTTCCTTTTGATGCTGATAGAAGGGAAACAAAGAGAATATGATTTTCCACTAGATACTTACTGAGCAGTTATGTGTCCAGTTCTCCAGGTCTATGACTGCTTGTCCAGGTAGGTCCTGGTTGTGCATGTCCCGGTACACAGAGGGCAGCTTGGACAGCCACAGACCACTGCAGTACTTCTTCAGCACCTCAGAGATCCGACTCTGGACCACCTGGGGGTTGCAGCCTCCCGGCTGAAGGGCTTTGGGCGTCGGAGGAGGAGCAGAGACGTTACTGATGGTAACGGAGGGAGCTGGGAAATAGTAGGATGAATGGATGACACATTATTACATAGTATACCAGCCAGTCATGTCCAGTAGGGTAAAAACATTTTGAAATGTTTTGTACAGTAACACTACCACCACTAAAGCATCCAGAGGACAGATATGCACTGTTCCTTTTATTTCTTACTTGTATTTTTTAAACTGCATTGTTGGTTTGGGGCTTGTAAGTAAGCATTTCACCTGTTGTATTCGGAATGTGTGACTAATGAAATGTTATTTAAAACCAGATGGCCTCTAGGGGCATACATAGCATACACTTCCTAGGAAGAAATACTCTCAGTCTTTCGGATTTCAGACAAAATCTCCACTATGAATCTGCTGCCATGGAATTAGCCAAATCTCCAACTGGAGAAAGGTGGGTCCCACTTGACTTACCAGGAGCTTTCTGGGTGGTATTCGAAATTTGATAGTTGACTTCATTCACCGGTCTAGAAAAAAGCTAAATTTCTTGTCTGGCCTGAAAAAAGACAGAGGTAGAGTAATATCTGTTGGTACTATTTGAGTGCAGAGAAGACATTTTGCACTAATGTTACATCAAATGACATTAAATACGGTATAACATCACAAACCACCTATGCCTTACACAATGGTGTGTGTTAGTGACTTGTGTTAGAGGCTTCTCTGAAGGAAGACAAGGGGAGAGATGGAAGAGGTAGATGTCAGTGATGATAGCATCCTGCTTCACTTTTTCACTCACTGATTGTATTAATATGTGCAAAGAATCAGGAGAGAGAGAGACGGAGAGAGAAATATAATTTTGGTCTGCAAGGCCCTTATTCTTAGATAAAAATAAAAAAAATCAAGTTCTCAAAGGAATAGTGAACTGGGCCATCGAGGAAAGACACATTCAGAAAAAGAGCCATTGTCAGATGACACTGACTGTGACAAGGACAGACGAGACCTACCATAAAACACAAAGTTTGAAGCCAATTTCGACCTCATCTGACAGTTCAGCATCTGGGAGCTGCCAGGCGCCCTCTTGCTGGACTTCTGACGGGCGACCAGCTGAGCGATGTGGGCCGTTTCTTGACAGACTGCGGCGAAGCACATTATCTACAGGAGAAATACGGAGAGTACAAGCTCATACAAAATGACACATATTGGCTTAAATCTTTAATCTGACTAGCTCAACTCTCCTCAAACTCCAAATCTGTCCTTCCTCCTGAAATGTGCAAGTCTTCACTTCCCTCCATAGATTGAAAAGGAAAGTGGCAGGTAGAAAGGAAACGGCTGGTACAAGGGTTTTGTTTGCTTAGTCGGCTCGGGGATTCAAACCAGCGACATTTCGGTTACTGGCCCAACGCTCTTAACCACTAGGATACCAGCCACCCGTTTATTGGGACGTAGGCCTTACCTCCCCAATGCAATTCTCCATCCTGACCACAGAGGGGATACTGCGGAGGAGGCATTCCAGTGAAGGGTAGCCCAGCTTTCGGTCAGGGATGAACTCCCCCGTCAGCGGCCTGTATTCCGCCTGATGGACACCCCGTTCTTATTGGTCTGGAGGACAGCCCGGAGCATTTTCTTCATCAGACATCATGACACCTGGTCAGGAACATAATGATAGCTGCTGGAAGTAGTTTGGGGGTAGGGGTGCTGCGATGGGGGAAATGTAGAATATTTTTTGCAGGTGCTGAAGACTTCTACGTCAGTCTGCAGATACAGGACTAGTAAATGCCCAGTGCACTACTTTTGTGATGTTTTTTAACTATGTAATAATTTAAATGGTCTGTTCATTCCTTTTTGTAGACACTCTTACCCAGAGCAACTTACGGATTACATTTTCATACTGGTCCCCCATGGGAATCAAACCCACAACCATAGCATTGCCAACAGCATGCTCTACCAACTGAGCCACATTATCACATCATCACAAACCACTTGATGTCTCAATGTACACAATTATTGTATTGTGCATTGTTTTTCTTCATGGTGATGGAAAGTCTACAGGTACAAACCTAGATGATTATTCTTATATATATATATATATATATATTAAATGTAACCTTAATTTAACTAGGCAAGTCAGTTAAGAACAAATTCTTATTTACAATGACAGCCTACACCAGCCAAGCCCAGACGATGCTGGGCCAATTGTGTGCCGCCTTATGGGACTCCCAATCACAGCCAGTTGTGATACAGCCTGGAATCGAACCAGGGTGTCTGTTGTGACGCCTCAAGCACTGAGATGCAGTACCTTAGACCTGCGCCACTCGGGATGACCAGCCTATGTACAATACAGCAATGTACATTTATCTTAAGTGGTTTGTAAGGACGGTAAATAAATACTGCAAAAAAAAAGGGCTTGTTTTCCATGTATTCACATGGAAAAGTCCACAGACCCACTCCAAAAGGCTTTCGGAGCTATCATCGACTCAGTGGGTTTTGTCCAACCTGTCTCCGGACCTACTAACTGCCACAGTCTGGACCTAGTTTTGTCCCGTGGAATAAACATTGTGGATCTTAATGTTTTTCCTCACAATCCTGGACTATCGGACCACCATTTTATTACATTTGCAATCGCAACAAATAATCTGCTCAGACCCCAACCAAGGATCATCAAAAGCCGTGAAATAAATTCTCGGACAACCCAAAGATTCCTAGATGCCCTTCCAGACTCCCTCCACCTACCCAAGGACGTCAGAGTACAAAAATCGGACAACTACCTAACTGAGGAACTAAATTTAACCTTGCGTATTACCCCAGATGCAGTCGCACCCCTAAAAACAAAAAAACATTTGTCATAAGAAACTAGCTCCCTGGTATACAGAAAATACCCGAGCCCTGAAGCAAGCTTGCAGAAAATTGGAACGGAAATGGCGCTACACCAAACTGGAAGTCTTCTGACTAACTTGGAAAGACAGTACCGTGCAGTATCGAAGAGCCCTCACTGCTGCTCGATCATCCTATTTTTCCAACTTAATTGAGGAGAATAAGAACAATGAAAAATGTATTTTGATACTGTTGCAAAAATTCAGCATTCCCCAAGAGAGGATGACTTTCACTTCAGCAGTGATAAATTCATGACCTTCTTTGACGAAAAGATCATGATCTTAAGAAAGCAAATTACGGACTCCTCTTACGGACTCCGCATATTTCTCCAAAGCTCAGAGACACTCAAGTTTTTTAATACTATATATCCTGACACATTGATGAAAATAGTCTTGGCCTCTAAACCTTCAAGCTGCACACTATCCCTATTCCAACTAAACTACTGAAAGAGCTGCTTCCTGTGCTTTGCCCTCCAATGTTGAATATAATAAACGGTTCCCTATCCACCGGATGTGTACCAAAAGTGGCAGTAATAAAGACTCTTTTGAAAAAGCCAAACCTTGACCCAGAAAATATTAAAAACTCTCGGCCTATATCGAATCTCCCATTGTTCTCAAAAATGTTTTGAAAAAGCTGTTGTGTAGCAACTCACTGCCTTCCTGAAGACAAACTGTCACGTTCCTGACCTGTTTTCTGTTGTTTTGTATGTGTTTAGTTGGTCAGGACGTGAGCTGGGTGGGAATTCTATGTTGTGTGTCTAGTTTGTCTGTTTCTATGTCAGCCTAGTGTGGGTTCTCAATCAGAGACAGATGGTAGTCGTTGTCTCTGATTGAGACTCATATATAGGAGGCTTGTTTTGTGTTGGGATTTTGTGGGTGTTTGTTACCTGTCTCTGTGTTTGTGTTCTGCACCAGATAGGTCTGTATCGGTTTTGCACATTTGTTATTTTGTATGTTGTTTGTAGTGTTTCACGTGTTCTTAATTAAACATGTTTAACACTAGCCACGCTGCACTTTGGTCCAATCCTTGCTACTCCTCTTCGGATGAAGAGATGGAAGAAGCCCGTTACACAAACAATGTATACAAAACACTTCAGTCTGGTTTTAGACCCCATCATAGCACTGAGACTGCACTCGTGAAGGTGGTAAATGACCTTTTAATGGCATCAAACCAAGGCTCTGCATCTGTCCTCGTGCTCCTAGACCTTAGCGGTGCTTTTGATACCATCGATTACCACATTCTTTCGGAAAGATTGGAAACCCAAATTGGTATACACGGACAAGTTTTGGCCTGGTTTAGATCTTATCTGTCGGAAAGATATCAGTTTGTCTCTGTGGATGGCTTGTCTTCTGACAAATCAACTGTAAATTTCAGTGTTCCTCAAGGTTCCGTTTTAGGACCACTCTTGTTTTCACTATATACAGTTGAAGTCGGAAGTTTACATACACCTTAGCCAAATACATTTAAACTCAGTTTTTCACAATTCCTGACATTTAATCCTAGTAAAAATTCCCTGTCTTAGGTCAGTTAGGATCACCACTTTACTTTAAGAATGTGAAATGTCAGAGATAGTTGAGAGAATTATTTATTTCAGCTTTCATTTCTTTCGTCACATTCCCAGTGGGTCAGAAGTTTACATACACTCAATTAGTATTTGGTAGCATTGCCTTTAAATTGTTTAACTTGGGCCAAACATTTTGGGTAGCCTTCCACAAGCTTCCCACAATAAGTTGGGTGATTTTTGGCCCATTCCGCCTGACAGAGCTGGTGTAACTGACTCAGGTTTGTAGGCCTTGCTCGCACACGCTTTTTCAGTTCTGCCCACACATTTTCTATAGGATTGAGGTCAGGGCTTTGTGGTGGTCACGCCAATACCTTGACTTTGTTGTCCTTAAGCCATTTTGCCACAACTTTGGAAGTATGCTTGGGGTCATTGTGAATTTAGAAGACCCATTTGCAACCAAGCTTTAACTTCCTGACTGATGCCTTGAGATGTTGCTTCAATATACAGTATCCACATCATTTTTCTTCCTCGTGATGCCATCTATTTTGTGAAGTGCACCAGTCCCTCCTGCAGCAAAGCATCACCACAACATGATGCTGCCACCCCCGTGCTTCACGGTTGGGATGGTGTTCTTCGGCTTGCAAGCCTCCCTCTTTTTCCTCCGAACATGATGATGGTCATTATGGCCAAACAGTTCTATTTTTTTTTCATCAGACCAGAGGACATTTCTCCAAAAAGTATGATCTTTGTCCCCGTGTGCAGTTGCAAACCATAGTCAGATTTTTTTATCGCGGTTTTGGAGCAGTGGCTTCTTCCTTGTTGAGCGGTCTTTCAGGTTATGTCGATATAGGACTCGTTTTACTGTGAATATAGATACTTTTGTACCTGTTTCCTCCAGCATCTTCACAAGGTCCTTTGCTGTTATTCTGGGATTGATTTGCACTTCTTGCACCAAACAGAACGTGTCTCCTTCCTAAGCGGTATGACGGCTGCGTGGTCCCATGGTGTTTATAGTTGGTACTATTGTTTGTACAGATGAACGTGGTACCTTCAGGTGTTTGGAAATTGCTCCCAAGGATGAACCAGACTTGTGGAGGTCTACCATTTTCTTTCTGATGTCTTGGCTGATTTCTTTTGATTTTCCTATGATTTCAAGCAAAGAGGCACTGAGTTTGAAGGTAGGCCTTGAAATATATCCATAGATACACCTCCAATTGACTCAAATGATATCAATCAGCCTATCAGAAGCTTCTAATGCCATGACATCATTTTCTGTAATTTTCCATGCTGTTTGAAGGCATAGTCAACTGTAAACTTCTGACCCACTGGAATTGTGATACAGTGAATTATAAGTGGAATAATCTGTCTGTAAACAATTGTTGGAAAAAGTACTTGTGTCATGCACAAAGTAGAAGCACCTAACCGACTTGCCAAAACTATAGTTTGTTAACAAGAAATTTGTGGAGTGGTTGAAAAACAAGTTTTAATGACTCCAAACTAAGTGTATGTAAACTTCTGACTTTAACTGTATTTTGGCTATTAGTGATGTCATTCGGAAACATAATGTTAACTTTCACTGCTATGCGGATGATACACAGCTGTACATTTTGATGAAACATGGTGAAGCCCCAAAATTGCCCTCCCTGGAAGCCTGTATTTCAGAGATGCTAGTTCTAGGTCCTGAGAAACAAAGAGATCTTCTGTTGGATCTGACAATTAATCTTGATGGTTGTACAGTCGTCTCAAATAAAACTGTGAAGGACCTGGGCGTTACTCTGGACCCTGATCTCTTTTTTGACGAACATATCAAGCATATTTCAAGGACAGCTTTTTTCCGTCTTCATAACATTGAAAAAATCTGAAACTTTCTGTCCAAACATGATGCAGAAAAATGTATTCATGCTTTTGTCACTTCTAGATTAGACTACTGCAATGCTCTATTTTCCGGCTACCCGGATAAAGCACTAAATAAACTTCAGTTAGTGCTAAACACGGCTGCAAGAATCTTGACTAGAACCAAAAATTATGATCATATTACTCCAGTGCTAGCGTCTCTACACTATCTTCCTGTTAAGGCTAGGGCTGATTTCAAGGTTTTACTGCTAACCTACAAAGCATTACATAGGCTTGCTCCAAACTATCTTTCCGATTTGGTTGTGCCATACATACCTACACGTACGCTATGGTCACAAGACGCAGGCCTCCTTACTGTCCCTCAGCAACCAGCTGGAGGCAGGGCTTTCTCCTAGAGAGCTCAATTTTTATGGAATGGTCTGCCTATCCATGTGAGAGACGCAGACTCGCTCTCAACCTTTAAGTCTTTATTGAAGACGTATCTCTTCAGTAGGTCCTATGATTGAGTGTAGTCTGACCCAGGAGTCTGAAGGTGAACGGAAAGGCACTGGATCGACGAACCGCCCTTGCTGTCTCTGCCTGGCCGGTTCCCCTCTCTCCACTGGGATTCTCTGCCTCTAACCCTATTACGGGGCCTGAGTCACTGGCTTACTGGTGCTCTTCCATGCCGTCCCTAGGAGGGGTGCGTCACTTGAGTGGGTTGAGTAACTGACGTGATCTTCCTGTCCGGGTTGGCGCCCCCCTCGGGTTCGTGCCTTGGGGGAGGTCTTCGTGGGCTATACTTGGCCTTGTCTCAGTGTAGTAGGTTGCTGGTTGAAGATATCCCTCTAGTGGTGTGGGGGCTGTGCCTTGGCAAAGAGGGTGTGGTTATATCCTGCCTGTTTGGCCCTGTCTGGGGGTATCGTCGGACAGGGCCACAGTGTATTCTGACCCCTCCTGTCTCAGCCTCCAGTATTTATGCTGGAATAGTTTATGTGTCGGAAGCTTGGGTCAGTCTATTATATCTGGAGTATTTCTCATGTCTTATCCGGTGTCCTGTGTGAATTTAAGTATGCTCCTCTAATTCTCTCTATTATTCTCTCTCTCTTTCTCTCTCTCGGAGGACCTGAGCCCTAGGACCATGCCTCAGGACTACCTGGCCTGATGACTCCTTGCTATCCCCAGTCCACATGGTCATGCTGCCACTCCAGTTTCAACTGTTCTGCCTGCGGCTATGGAACCCTGACCTGTTCACTGGACGTGCTACCTTGTCCCCGACCTGCTGTTTTGGACTCTCTCTCTACCGCACCTGCTGTCTCTAACTCTGAATGATCAGCTATGAAAATCCAACTGACATTTACTCCCTTTGCACCCTCTACAACCACTGTGATTATTATTATCTGACCCTGCTGGTCATCTATGAACGTTTGAACATCTTGGCCATGTTCTGTTATAATCTCCACCCGGCACAGCCAGAAGAGGACTGGCCACCCCTCAGTTCCTCTCTATATTTCTTCCTAGGTTCTTCCTAGGTTCTGGCCTTCTAGGGAGTTTTTCCTAGCCACTGTGCTTCTATATCTGCACTGCTTGCTGTTTGGGGTTTGAGGCTGGGTTTCTGTACAACACTTTGTGACATGTAAAAAGGGCTTTATAAATACATTTGATTGATTGATTGATGTCATTTGATCAATAAAAATAATGTTTTGCACCTTAACTTTGCACCTTTAATGTGAGGACATGGTTTTGTTCTCTCTGGATTCCATTAGAATGACAATCAAAGAGAAAGGGACTTTGCAACAACTCTTGCAATTCAATTCCAACAATTTACTCCTACAAAATACTGTTCTTAATTATACAACTAGCTTTTTTTTGCCAGAGCAGAGATGCTGACTTATTTTGTTGTTGCTTGAGCTACAGACATCTATATTGTTCTGCTAATACTAGTAAAGGCCCAGTGCACTACTTTTGTGAGAAGAAAAAAAATTCTTAAAAATAAACATATTTTAAAATGTATATACAGTATCAGTCAAAATTTTGGAATTCAAGGATTTTTCTTTATTTTTACTATGTTCTACATTGTAGAATAATAGTGAAGACATCACAATTATGAAATAACATGTGTGGAATCAGGTAGTAACCAAAAAAGTGTTAAACAAATCAAAATATATTTTATATTTGAGATTCTTCAAAGTAGCCACCCTTTGCCTTGTTGACAGCTTTGCACACGCTTGGCATTCTCTCAACCAGCTTCACCTGGAATGTTTTTCCAACAGACTTGGAGTTCCCACATATACTGAGCACTTGTTGGCTGTTTTACCTTCACTCTGCGGTCCAACTCATCCCAAACCATCTCAATTAGGTTGAGGTCAGGTGATTGTGGAGGCCAGGTCATCTGATCCAGCACTCCATCACTCTCCTCCTTGGTTAAATAGCCCTTACACAGCCTGGAGGTGTGTTTGGTCATTGTCCTGTTGAAAAACAAATGACAGTCCCACTAAGCGCAAACCAGATGGGATGGCATATCGCTGCAGAATGCTGTGGTAGCCATGCTGGTTAAGTGTACCTTGAATTCTAAATAAATCACCGGCAGTGTCACCAGCAAAGCACCCCCACACCATCAGACCTCCTCCTTCATGCTTCACAGTGGGAACCAAACATGCGTAGATCATCCATTCACCTACTCTGCGTCTCACAAAGACACAGCATTTGGAACCAAAAATCTCAAATTTGGACTCATCAGACCAGAGGACAGATTTGCACCGGTCTAATGTCTATTGCTCGTTTTTCTTGGCCCAAGAAAGTCTCTTCTTATTAGTGTCCTTTAGAAGTGGTTTCTTTGCAGCAATTTGACCACGAAGGCCTGATTCACACAGTCTCCTCTGAACAGTTGATGTGGAGATCTGTCTCATAATTTAACTCCATGAAGCATTTATTTGGGCTGCAATTTCTGAGGCTGGTAACTCTAATGAACTTATCCTCTGCAGCAGAGGTAACTCTGGGTCTTCCTTTCCTGTGGCGGTCCTCATGAGAGCCAGTTTCATCATAGCGCTTGATGGTTTATGCGACTGCACTTGAAAAAACGTACAAAGTTTTTGAAATTTTTCACATTGACTGACCTTCATGTCTTAAATTAAGGATGGACTATCATTTCTCTTTGATTATTTGAGCTGTTCTTGCCATAATATGGACTTGGTCTTTTACCAAATAGGGCTATCTTCTGTATACCACCCCTACCTTGTCACAACACAACTGATTGGCTCAAATGCATTAAAAAGGAAAGAAATTCCATAAATTAACTTTTAACAAGGCACACCTGTTAATTGAAATGCATTCCAGGTGACTACCCAAGCGAATGCCAAGAGTGTGCAAAGCTGTCATCAAGGCAAACGGTGGCTACTTTGAAGAATTTCACATCTAAAATATATTTTGATTTGTTTAACACTTTTTTTGGTTAATGCATGATTCCATATGTGTTATTTCATAGTTTTGATATCTTCACTACTATTCTACAATGTAGAAAATAGTAAAAATAAAGAAAAACTCTTGAATGAGTAGGTGTGTCCAAACCTATGACTGGTACTGTATATTTTTTTATTATGATTTTTCAGGGAGTGCTGCAGCACCCTCAGCACCTCTACTTCCCGCGGCTATGTGGCCTACTAAAAACAAACAGACCATTATGAGGTAAAAAGCATAACTGTGTCCATTTGTCCTGTCATCTTTCACAGTAGGAGTAATTATGTAGGTATTTCCCGAATTTACAATACATTAATCATATTATTCATCACATACAATACAATACATTGTAAGAGCTTGGCCTACAGACGAATTGGCCTGTAGTATCAAATGTAGCACTCATGAGCCAAAACGTGTCCTCGAAATGTGTGTAGGTCTACTAAATGTTATATCATAGTATTGTACTACACTATTTCAGGCTGCGTGTGTATGAACCCTGAGCAGAATCAGTCAGTTAACGCCTGCCCATTGGGCTGATCTGATGTAACTGTAGCGGCTGTGGCCGTCATCTCTGGTGCCTGTCCCATCTGTTCGATCTGAGAGGCCAGCAGCCAGGCTTGGACCACAGTGTCCTGGTGGTCAGTGGGACTAGAGGAGGTCCTGTTCTTCCTCAGGAGGATCAGTCGTGGGTTCTTCATCAGGGTGTAGAGGAGCATCCATCGCCGCCTGGCCCGGCTTCCACGGGCTGAATCTACAACACAGTGGTATTAGAGAGAGACTGACATTATCTACAAAATATTTATTACGTGTCCTAGTGTTCCTATTTCAGGTCTCTAATGTCACTTGTGTGAGCTGTGGGGCGTCCAGGATCTGCTAATTTGCCTCTTTTGATCAAGTCTGTGTTGGGCTACTGAGGTTTGCAGTGGCGGAAAAAGTACATAATTGTAAAGATACCTTAGTAGAAAATTACAAAAGTGAAAGTCACCCAGTAAAATACTACTTGAGATAAAGTCTAAAAGTATTTGGTTTTAAATATACTTAAGTATCAAAAGTAAATGTAATTGCTAAAATATAAATAGTCAAGTAAAGTACAAATATCCCAAAAAACGACTTAAGTAGTACTTTAAAGTATTTTTATTGAAGTACTTTACACCACTGGAGGTTAGTATGATTTGTGCTCTCAGAACCTTCTAATCGCTATTTAGTCTAATACACACTCACACGATGAGAAACTTCAACCTAGAGTAAATTATATTTTAAAGAGCCCATTATTTGATCTGCAGCTGTGTTCATGACATCTTGACGTTAACTGACCTGGCGAAGATGTGTTGTTGAACGTGGAGTAGGATGCTGCCTCTGTGGTCCTCTGTTGTTTCGCCATGGTGTTAGACAGGAGAAGATGGCAGAAACACACCATGACAGGGTTGTTGTGGTAGTGGTCTGCAAAAATCATCCCGATCCAAGTGCTGTAACCTAAAATAGACAGTCAACGAGTTACATTCTATGACATGTACTTTCCACACAATCTTTGTCCTACAAATCCTGTGAAATGCTGCCACCTTCTGTATACATCATATATTACAGGCCCTGCGATAGACTAGACCAGTGTTTCCCAACCTTGGTCCTGGGGCCACTCCCCTGGATGCACGTTTTGGTTTTTGCCCTAGCACTACACAGCTGATTCAAATATCCAACTCATCATCATGCTTTGATTATTTGAATCAGCTGTGTAGTGTTAGGGTAAAAAACTAAAGGTGAAATCAGAGGTGGTGGGGGGGGGGCAGGACCGAGTTTGGGACTAGCGTCCTGTCCAAGGGGTGTACTTGTACACATCAAGCTGCCACACTCTACAGCAGTGGTAGGCAACCCTGGTCCTGGAGTCCTACAGGCACTTCATGATTTGGATTTAACCGACATGGAAGACCAGGTGTGTTGAATTTAGGCAATCACTGAACTGATGAATTAGCTCAGTTGGTCAGGTGTGGTGCCTAGTTGGAACAGAATTCTGCAGGACTGAAGACATTCCAGGAACAGGGTTGCCTACCCCTGCTCTACAGAAAGGAGAGATAGGCTCCTGCTCCTATGAGTCGTTCTGGCTGGCTACGCACTTATATTACAGTGATTGAATCACCTGTTTGTGTATAGCTGCACCTGTATGAGTTTTCAATGGAAAAACTATGGGCTTTAGTTAGAGCCTTTAATTCAAGTTTTTCTTGGTCAGGTGGTCAGGGAAAACTCTCTGGGCCCTAACTAGGTCACTAAACTGACCAGGGTCCATGGACTCGTATCCCCTCGGCATGATGGTACGGTCGATGCGTGACACCAGCCAGGTGCCCACCACACAGCTGGTCAGCAGACGCAGGATGCAGTTACTCAGGCCCATCACAACGTTGTAGAAGAAGAAGAAGTAGTTGAAGTTGTGGAACGCCTTCCTAAAAAGGGGAGATACCATAGAGTGCCATGTCAACGTACACTGAATACCAAACATTAGGAACACCTTCCCGATATTTCGCCCTCAGAACAACTTCAATTCGTCGGGCATGGACTCTACAAGGTGTCGAAAGCGTTCCACAGGGATGCTGGCCCATGTTAACTCCAATGCTTCCCACAGTTGTGTCAAGTTGGATAGATGTCCTTTGGGTGTTGGACAATTCTTGATACACACAGGAAACTGTTGAGTGTGAAAAACCCAGCAGCGTTGCAGTTCTTGTCACAAACCGGTGCGCCTGGCACCTACTATCATATCCCATTCAAAGGCACTTAAATCTTTTGTCTTGCCCATTCACCCTCTGAATGGCACACATACACAATCCATGTCTCAAGGCTTAAAATATTTTTTTTACCTGTCTCCTCTCCTTCATCTACACTGATTGAAGTGGATTTAACAAGTGACATCAATAAGGGATCATAGCTTTCACATGGATTCACCTGGCCAGTCTATGTCATGGAAAGAGCAGGTGTTCTTAATATTTTGTATACTCAGTGTATGTATTTCCTGATATGTATGCAGAACATGCACTGTCAAAGTGGGGTCACGGCATGTGTGTGTGTCTGTGTGTGTGTTTGTGTGTATTCTTGCGTGTTCTTGCGTGTGTTCTTGCGTGTGTGTGCAAACAGCTTGACTGCACATTGTCTTTGCCACACATTTATGCGTTATGAAGCTCAGCTAGCCATGGTTTGGGTGAAATGCTGTGTGTCAACCCATAAAATCTCCTCAAGTCTGTGACCAGAGGCATGTAAGATTAACTTGTAAATACTGGTTGTGTTTAACGCTTCACATTAGCTTGTGGGCATTAGCGTTCAGGTGAGAACCACTATTATTAATCCCCAGCGTTAACCCTGGGTTAAGAAAAGCTTGCGTAACTAAGGTAAACTAAAATAAATTGCTCTGGGTAAAGAAAAATACTTGTGAAAAGATCTTATGATGTAAACCAGGAAATCCAATATTTGTCCCAATGTTGACCTGTGCAGTATGATATCTACAGTACAATGGAAGCTGCTGAGGGGAGGATGCCTCATAATAATGTCTGGAACTGAGCTAATGGAATGGCATCAAACACATAGAAAACATGTGTTTGATACCATTCCACTTATTCCGCTCCAGTCATTACCTCTTGTGGTACAGTACACACGTATAGTACCAGTTAAAAGTTTGGACACCTACTCATTCAAGGGTTTTTCTTTATTTTTACTATGTTCTACATTGTAGAATAATACTGAAGACATCAAAACTATGAAATTACACACATGGAATCATGTAGTAACCAAAACAAATCAAAATATATGTTATATTTGAGATTCTTCAAAGTAGCCACCCTTTGCCTTGATGACAGCTTTGCACACTCTTGGCAATCTCAGGTAGTCACCTGGAACTTATTTCAATTAACAGGTGTGCCTTGTTAAAAGTTAATTTGTGGAATTTCTTTACTTCTTAATGCGTTTGAGCCATATTATGGTAATAACAGCTCAAATAAGCAAAGAGAAATGACAGTCCATCATTACTTTAAGACATGAAGGTCAGTCAATGTGGAAAATTTCAAGAACTTTGAAAGTTTCTTTAAGTGCAGTCGCAAAAACCATCAAGCGCTATGATAAAACTGGCTCTCATGAGGACCGCCACAAGAATGGAAGCTCAGAGTTACCTCTGCTGAAGAGGATTAGTTCATTAGAGTTAACTGTACCTCAGATTGCAGCCCAAATAAATGCTTCACAGAGTTCAAGTAACAGACACATCTCAACATCAACTGTTCAGAGGAGACTGCATGAATCAGGCTTTCATGGTCGAATTGCTGCAAAGAAACCACTACTAAAGGACACCAAAAGTAAGAAGAGACTTGCTTGGGCAAAGAAACACGAGCATTGGACATTAAACCGGTGAAAATCTGTCCTTTGGTCTAACGAGTCCAAATTTGAGATTTTTTGGTTCCAACCGCCGTGTGAGGTTTGATGGTGTGGAGGTGCTTTGCTGGTGACATTGTTGGTGATTTATTTAGAATTCAAGGCAGACTTAACCAGCATGGCTACCACAGCATTTTGCAGTGATACACCATCCCCTCTGGTTTGCGGTTAGTAGGAATATCATTTGTTTTTCAACAGGACAATGATCCAACACACCTCCAGGCTGTGTAAGGGCTATTTGACCAAGAAGGAGAGTGATGGAGTGCTGCATCAGATGACCACAATCCCCCAACCTCAACCCAATTGAGATGGTTTGGGATGAGTTGGACAGCAGAGTCCAAGACTGTTGGAAAAGCATTCCAGGTGAAGCTGGTTGAGAGAATTCCAAGAGTGTGCAAAGCTGTCATCAAGGCAGAGGGTGGCTACTTTGAAGAATCTCAAATCTAAAATATGTTTTGATTTGTTTAACACTTTTCGGTTACTACATGATTTCATACATGTTATTTCATAGTTTTGTGTCTTCACTATTATTCTACAATGTAGAAAATAGTCAAATTAAAGAAAAACCCTTGAAAGAGTAGGTGTGTACAAACTTTTGACTGGTACTGTAAATGTGGTAAAATGTGTTTTATCATGCACCATGTCCTCCCTTGAAATCCTTTAATTAAGGAACTGTTAAGCATTCCTCTTTCTTTGTGTGAACGTTCCAAAGAAGCGCACTAACCATAGATTGTAACTGGGTAGAGTTGTGATGGGTGAATAACAGGTGACCAGTAGGCTAAGGTGAACGTTAGGTCAAGAGGTATGGCCTGTATTACATAATACCGCACCTGTTGTTGAGTGCCAGAGGTTTCTTCCTGTCTGACGGTGAGATCTTGTCCTGAAGGAAGAACACTTGGACCAGCACCACCTGTAGTATAACCAATCCTATAACGATACCTATGGTCAAACTGATAGAGAGAACGTTACTTCATACAGGATAAGAAAACTCACACTGCTTGGATATGCATACATACCAGGAAATATGTTATGTCGACGCTCAATGGGTAAAGAAATACCAGCGATCAGGGAAATTTTTTCATATGAACTGAGCGGCTCCTTGAAAATGTTTTATTTCTGAATAGTTAGAGTTTAAAGCAGTGAAAGGGCCGGTTTCCCAAATCCAGATTAATGCTAATCCTGGACTCAAAAACACTTTCAATGGAGATTCTCTGTTAATCTGGGTCTGGGAAACTGTCCCATAGGGTACACTTACAGAATGGTTCCCATGTTGGTCAACATTTCCAACACTCTTCCATTTTGGATGGGGAGGACAACTCCGTAGGTAAAGAGCAACGCAAAGACGAACTGGACAAAGTGAACAATTAGAAAACCTGGAAGAAATTGGAGAACTTTCATATAGAATGCATTTATTTATCTTTTACCAATCCAATAAATAATTATTCACGGTCACCTCCAAAATGATTGGCACCCTTGATAAAGATGAACAAAAAAGACTGTAAATAATACAGTACTGCGCTATACTGTATCCCCCCCAAAAAGTGACAATTACATACTTTTATACTAATACAATTGCTCGGAGAAAGAGATTAAGCTTAAGAAGTTGTTTTTTTTATCTAAAAAAGATACCTGTCAATATTATTGGCAACCTTGAAGATTATTATAAATAAAATCAAACTAAATAAAATCTGCATTAACATTCTACTTTTTAAAAATGTATCTCAGTTTAAGGAACTGTATTATGGCCTTCCATGGCTTGCTGTTTCACTGGGGTATAAAAATGAGGTAACACGCATGCAAAATCCCTTTGTCATCCATCACCATGCGGAAAGGCAAATAACTCACAAATGAAAAGAGACAACTGGTTGTTGACTTTCATAAATTAGGCAATGGGTGCCAAAAAAAACCTGAAAAACCAAATATACCACTTACCACTATTAGGGCAACATATTACAAAGTTTAAAACCACTGGAACTGTGGTAAACTTGCCTGGTAGAGGACCCAAATGTATATTGTCCCCACACACAGTGAGGAAGATGGTTCGGATGGCATCAACAAATCTTGGGGTCACCAAGCCTCCAACTCAAAAGTTAGACGCCAACTCCATGCCAATAGGCTATTTTATTGAGAGCAAACAGCAAATGTAAACACCTGGAGTTTGCTAAACGGCATTGGCACTTGGATTGGAACCGGGTGCAATGGCCATCACAGTCTCCGGACTTGAAACCCATTGAAAACCTGAGGTTTGAATTGAAGAGGGCAGTCCATAAGCGCAGACCAAAGGATATCAAGGATGTAAAGAGTCTGTACGGAGGAATGGTCTAAGATCCCTACCAATGTATTTTTCAATCTCATTAAGCATTATAGGAGAAAGACTTAGTGCTGTTATCCTTGCAAGGGGAGGGCGCACAAAGCGTTGAAAACAGGAGTGTAAATCATTTTCACAGATATCTTTTTGAGATTTAATTTTATTACTTAACCAAAATATTTTTCTCTGAGCAATTGTATTAGCATAAATTAGTATTTTGTTTATCATATAATATATCTCTGCATTTTTATTACTTATTTTCTACAGTATTTTTTGCTCATCTTTATCAAGAGTGGCAATCATTTTGGAGGTGACTGTTTATGTCTCATCCTATATATCCCCTTATAAGTATGTATTGTATGGGCTGAAAGGAAGAGGAAAGTTGTCTTACCCCACAAAGTAAATGCTATTTGCCATCCGGAGTATCTTGTGATGGCAGCCTGTATGTAATGTTACAAAATATGACTCTTAAATATTTTGACACTGCAAATGACATTCCCAATCATTCTGTGGAACATTCTGGAATTGGAATGCGCTGCTACTCACCACACTGACTGCAGAATTGGGATTATGGAACTTCTCAGGAAGAAAGCCCTTCTCCCCCGCCCACAATCTCTTCAGATGTTTCCTGTGACAGGGCGAAAATTATAACAGCAATACTAACAGATACTGTTAATAATACTAACAGATCATACATCATTTACATAATCTATACTGTGTATATACAGTATATGGAATATTTTGGAATAACTGCATCAAACAGGACATACCGGTAACATGCTAACACATGGAATGTGTATGACACAGACGTTAGGCTGGCAAAGATGGTTGTGGCTAGCCAGGACTCTGGAAAATCAATCAAACAAACAAGCGAATACGTGAACTATGCAGACTGGTGAATGATAATGGTACAGATATTCGGGCAAACTCTGCACTGTTCCAAAAGGGTTCCGAAAGGGTTCTTCGGCTGTCCCTTATGGAGCTGTCCCCTATGGAGCTGTCCCCTATGGTTCCAGGTAGAACAATTTGGGTTCCATATAGAACCCCCTGGAACCATGTAGAACCAGATAGAACCCTCTGGAACCATGTAGAACCAGAGAATTCTACATAGAACCCAAAAGGGTTCTTCAAAGGGTTCTCCTATTTGGACAGCCGGAGAACCGTTTTAGGTTCTAGATAGCACCTTTTTTCCTAAGAGTGTGGGTGCGGCAAGGATGCACACACACAATAGTGTAAACCATGCTCCTTACTTCTGGCAACGTTAGTGAATTCCTCAAATTGGGGGATCATGGCTACAAATATCTCTGTCTCATTGCAGGAAAAAGCCAGCTTCTTCAGTTGGTCTTTCAGAACATCCAATCTATCAAACGCATAGTCACTGAGACTATAGTCAGCCAAAGTCATCTGTGGAAGGACAGACGCACCCAAAGCACACAGTCAGAAGCACACAACAATATGTCAACTAAAATACATCAAATAAGTGTAAAATAACACATGAAAAACCTAATCCCTCCCATATAACAAGGCTAACCGTGTATAAGCCAATCAGGGATATGATGGATGTGCCGATCATTCTGTTAGGGAACTTGAAGTGGGGGTCCCAGTCATATACCCTCCTCTGGAACCAACTGGTCTCCAGTTTCCTATCAAAACGATTCCGGAATTTAACGAAACCATTCTTAACACTCCATGAAAAATCTTTAAGACACACAACCAGTTCATGCTGAATGCTTGCATGACCAACAATGAAATGTGAATGATTGTCACGTGTTGAACATAGTTGGCCTAATTTTGAAACCAGGCCAATGGTGGTGTATTTATCAATGGTGTGACAGGCTGTTACCAATGATTTACTTGTATATAACCACAGAATATATAATATTTATATGTATGGCTATGGCTGTAACCTGTGATGGTAATAACTAAAATGATGAACTAGCCCTACAAAGGATGCCGTTAATGAATGAAGGGCTAATGCCCTACTGTATGTAGGGCTAATGATGAGCCAGTGTTTCTCCTACTGTTCTCCTACCGGTCAATAGGGCTCCTCCTCAACAACCTCTGTACATGCTTGGCCTGGTGACACTGGATTAGCTGCTCTTGGTCCTGAAAGAAGATTATTGTCAACAGACAAACTCATCATTCATTGGATGGTTGCTCCTCAAAGTTGGGCACGTCTAAAGACCTTTTGGAATGCTAAAGACCAGTAATGCTAACCTAGACCTCTCCCCTTGTAGTGTCGGCAATTTTTTTTGGCATGATCTGAAGTTCATTTTATATATGATAGAAGTCGGAAGTCTACATACACTTAGGTTGGAGTCATTAAAACTCGTTTTTCAACCACTCCACACATTTCTTGTTAACAAACTATAGTTTTGGCAAGTCAGTTAGGACATCTTCTTTGTGCATGACATAAGTAATTTTTCCAACAATTGTTTACAGACAGATTATTTCACTGTATCACAATTACAGTGGGTCAGAAGTTTACATACACTAAGATGACTGTGCCTTTAACCTGTTGAGGCTGGGGGCGCTGTTGTCACTATTTATGCTAATCGTGTAATTTTTGAAACGGCTTCCCACAAAATTCTTGATCGTACAATATGCATATTATTATTATTATTGGATAGAAAACAGTCTATAGTTTCTATAGGAGTTGAAATTTTGTCTCTAAGTGGAACAGAACCCATTCTACAGCAATTTCCCTGACATGGAGTCAGATTTCAGAAATTTTGGCCCCTGATCTGGAGTCAGTTAAAAGGCCACTGTTATTGCTATGAGTATACGGACACTGCTTACGTCTTCCCCTGGATGCCTTTACGTGATGACGATTTGAATGGGGTCGATTGCGCGTTCACAGGCACTATAAATTAAAAAACCCTGTAGCCAGTAAGTCTTTTGGAGCTGCGTTATGCGCGTGGAGGACACCGACCCGCACCTGTTCCAAGCATTAGTGTTGGGAGTAATCTTTCTCCGGTCATGTTAAGACTCGTTATAGGAGTTAAAAACATCATAAGGTAGTTAATTTAAAGCGTTTTATAGCAATTTATATCCGTTTAGTGCGATTTTGGGACATTTATTTCTGAAACGCTGTGAATCGCCGGGCACGCTTCCAGTTCATCCCGAACGCAGTTGGCATTTCCACATGGCAAGAGGACAGCTTTCCACCAAAAGACGATTAGACCCAAGAAAGGATCCTTTGCCCAAGATACTGATGGAAGAACAGCTCAAAGTAGGACATTTTTATTATGATAAATCGTGTTTCTGTCGAAAAATGTTAGTGGCTTAGGACGCCATGTTTTTTGACGTAGCTTCGCTTGGCGCAAACTGTATTGAAAAGTAAGGATAATTTAAAAAATGTAATTCCGCGATTGTATTAAGAATTAAATTGTCTATCAATCGATGTCCACCCTATATTTTTTAGTCACGTTTATGAGTATTTATGTATAAGAGTAGATCACTGTCTAATATGGCGCACGGACATTTTCTCACCAGCTGGGCTACATTTCACATTGTCTAACCATGATTTTGGTGGCTAAATATGCACATTTTCGAACAAACTGTATATGCATGTTGTAATGTGATGTTACAGGGGTGTCATCTTAAGAATTCTGAGAAGGTTAGTGAAAAAAATAATATATTTTGGCGATGTTGACGTTATCGCTCACTTTGGCTAGAATTAATGCTGGGGTAATGTTTGCACCTGTGCTATGCTAATATAACGATTTATTGTGTTTTCGCTGTAAGACACTTAGAAAATCTGAAATATTGTCTGTATTCACAGGATCTGTGTCTTTCGATTAGTGTATGCTGTGTATTTTTACGAAATGTTTGATGATTAGTAAGTAGGTAAACACGTTGCTCTATGTAGTTATTCTAGTCCATTTGTGACGGTGGGTGCAATTGTAACCTATGCCATCTACCTGAAATATGCACATTTTTCTAACAAAACCTATCCCATACCATAAATATGTTATCAGACTGTCATCTGATGAGGTTTTTTCTTGGTTAGGGGCTATAAATATCTTAGTTTAGCCGAATTGGTGATAGCTACTGGTGTTGGTGGACAAATAAAAGATGGTGGATTATGCTAATGTGTTTTTAGGTAATAGATGTACATCTTTACATATTGTGTCTTCCCTGTAAAACATTTTAAAAATCGGACATGTTGGCTGGATTCACAAGATCTGTGTCTTTCATTAGCTGTATTGGACTTTAATGTGTGAAAGTTAAATATTTAAAAAATATATTTTTTTTGAATTTCGCGGCTCTGCCTTTTCAGTGGGGGTGGGGGGGGGAGTGCCGCTAGCGGCACCCTCATCCTAGACAGGTTAAATAGCTTGGAAAATTTCCAGAAAATGATGTCATGGCGTTAAAAGCTTCTGATAGGCTAATTGACATCATTTGAGTCAATTGGAGGTCTACCTGTGGATGTATTTCAAGGCCTACCTTCAAACTCAGTGCCTCTTTGCTTGAAATCGTGGAAAAATTAAAATAAATCAGCCAAGACCTCAGAAAAATAATTGTAGACCTCCACAAGTCTGGTTCATCCTAGGGAGCAATTTCTAAATGTCTGAAGGTACCACGTTCATCTGTACAGACAATAGTACGCAAGTATAAACACCATGGGACCACGCAGACGTCATACCGCTCAGGAAGGAGACGTGTTCTGTCTCCTAGAGATGAACGTACTTTGATGCAAAAGTGCAAATCAATCCCAGAACAACAGCAAAGGACCTTGTGAAGATGCTGGAGGAAACAGGTACAAAAGTATCTATATCCACAGTAAAACGAGTCCTATATCGACATAACCTGAAAGGTTGCTCAACAAGGAAGAAGCCACTGCTCCAAAACGCCATAAAAAAGACAGACTACGGTTTGCAACTGCACATGGGGACAAAGATCGTACTTTTTGGAGAAATGTCCTCTGGTCTGATGAAACAAAAACAGAACTGTTTGGCCATAATGACCATCATTATGTTTGGAGGAAAAAGAGGGAGGCTTGCAAGCCGAAGAACACCGTCCCAACCGTGAAGCACGGGGTGGCAGCATCATGTTGTGGGCGTGCTTTGCTGCAGGAGGGACTGGTGCACTTCACAAAATAGTTGGCATCATGAGGCAGGACAATTATGTGGATATATTGAAGCAACATCTCAAGACATCAGTCAGGAAGTTAAAGCTTGGTCGCAAATGGGTCTTCCAAATGGACAATGACCCCAAGCATACGTCCAAAGTTGTGGCAAAATGGCTTAAGGACAACAAAGTCAAGGTATTGGAGTGGCCATCACAAAGCCCTGACCTCAATCCTATAGAAAATTTGTTGGCAGAACTGAAAAGGCGTGTGCGAGCAAGACCTACAAACCTGACTCAGTTACACCAGCTCTGTCAGGAGGAATGGGCCATAATTCACCCAACTTATTGTCGGAAGCTTGTGGAAGGCATTTCACATTCTTAAAATAAAGTGGTGATCCTAACTGACCTAAAACAGGGCATTTTTACTAGGACTAAAAATCAGCAATTGTGAAAACCTCATTGTAAATGTATTTGGCTAAGGTGTATGTAAACTTCTGACTTCAACTGTAAATCTCATTTGAATATGAGTCGTAAATAACACAAGTATGTATTTCATCATATCTGATATGTGCTATTGTCACGATCGACTTGAGGATAATGAGTGGACCAAGGCGCAGCGTGAGAGAAATACATCTTCCTTTTATTAGACGAAGACGTAACACGAAAACGAAACACTCTTACAAAACAATAAACGACCGTGAAGCTATAAACGAAAGTGCACATACAAGCTACTAACGTTCAACATAGACAATTACCCACGAAAACCTACTGTCTATGGCTGCCTAAAATATGGCTCCCAATCAGAGACAATGAATGACAGCTGTCTCTGATTGAGAACCATTCAGGCAACCATAGACTTGCCTAGACAACTATACTAAGCCCAACCCCATACACTCAACAACACCCCCTATACAATACAAACACCCTAACTAGACAAAACACACAAACATCCCCCATGTCACACCCTGACCTAACTAAACTTATAAAGAAAATCAATATAACAGAGGCCAGGGTGTGACAGCTATTGAGATTAATTTCCCCATTTCACTGACACAAATCCTCAAACGGATGTGGTAACAACTATTTCTCCAACTGAAATTCTCACCTCAGTTTCAAGCTGGAGTCGAATCCGAACAGCTTTGACCAGCATGTACGTGAACCGCCCCAGGAGGAAGACGAGAGACAAAATGGTCGGCCACTGGTAGACTAGCTTCTGGTGACTACCCAGTATCTACAGAGTACAAGTTCAAATTCACATGGCAGTCATAGACACAGAAATACATAGGCCACAGCTACTGTAAAGAGTGATGAATGACTTGGAAAATATGGTCAGGGATATAGCATTTGAATGTAGTAAGTGAGAGGAATAACTCATTTGGCATGTGTGATAAAGATATATTATTGAATGCAATAACATCACATACTGTACTGGGAACTATATGTGAGATGAATGGCTTGGGAAATATGCTAAAGGTTATACAGTGTATAAGCATTTGAACGTAATGACAATGCTAATAAACGGATGTAAACCTGCTTTGTGAGTGGTATTAGCATCAACGGCAGGTATTCAATGACAATAAAGTTAGGATAAGACATATTTTGTCTGCTATTCAAACAGGCTTTTCTGTTTTTCTGTGCTATCATGCCAGGATGTCGGTAACACAAAATGGATTCAACACATTCTATCACACAATCATCATATTGGTAGTTTGTCACCCCTTCCCAGAAGAGTGCACATCCATTTTTACTTTCACCTTGATAAGTGCTACAGTCAGAGGCGACCCGTCATTCAAGGCAGGTGGGGTTTTGAGCCCCAGATTTTTTGTTGTTTTATTACAATTTATTTCTTTTGGGGGGGGGGGCTTGCCTGTTTGGCATGTTATTTTGGCATTAATACGTGTCACATATCAGTTTGCAAACAATGTAAAAAATCTATATCACTGAGTTAATAAAGGTGCATACAAACATGGTCTCTTTTTTTGTTT
Source organism: Salvelinus fontinalis (assembly GCF_029448725.1). NCBI lineage: Eukaryota > Metazoa > Chordata > Actinopteri > Salmoniformes > Salmonidae > Salvelinus > Salvelinus fontinalis. Next base: position 18,569,951 of record NC_074706.1, read on the forward strand.
TCTTGAGTAAGGCAGCTCCAAAATGGAGGTGTTTCAGCCTAACTCAGTGCTTTCTGTGGTGGGGCAAGCCAGCAGAAAATACGGAGCGTTGCGCAGTGATTGGCTCAGTGTTCTATCACTCATGGGTGACTTTACGTCACTGCCAAGAGTAAGAGGAGACATTGACAATTCTAGCCTTTCGGCTGCTGCCATAGAAGTGCCCATCCAAGAAGGCTCAAGGTCCTTGGCCACAGATAAAATGACGTCAAATCACGTTATATCTACCGTAGCTTTGATTGGACTGATCATGTCAACATCATACTTTCACAATCTTAGCTAGTAGTCATCATCATGAATCAAGTTGACAATCTACTGGCAAATCCTTTTTAATCCTTGTCATATGAAGAGAAATTATAGATAAAACGTATCGGTGCTCATCGACCATTGAACATTACACAACAAGTTGGAAATCGCAAATTCAATGAGTGATTTGGAAGGAATCAGTGACAGTGGCTGTGTGGTCCCAAATCTGGGATTAAGGGGCTCATTTCCAATTTTAAAATTATAAACATTCAACATTGGCCATGCTGTCAATGAAGCATGATTTGTGCCGCATTCAAAACAACTGTTAACTCGGAGGACCGCCGCGCCACCTTCCTGTTCAAGTGAGCCGAGCGCAACAATGTGAGTCTAAAAATGTATTGTATGCTGCTTCATAAATTATGTAATATGCCAGGGAGCTATGTATACTGTAGCTAACAAAGTAATACTAAGTGTATGTTGTGTAGTAAGATGGTAGTAGTCCATGTGCCTCACCCTAAAAATTTGGTATATTTACCCCTCTTAATTTTGTCTACTGTTCTGACTGTTCTACTGTAGCCTATAACCTGTTTTAGAGAAATGTAATCATTGAATATTGTAAGAGCTTTCATAGTCTGCTTATATGCCCACTTTATTTATCCTACGGTTATAACTTGGTGTACAGGGAGAACACTGTAAGAACGGCCCATGTTCTGAATTCTGTCGCTGTACATTTCAAAGTGCTAAACAAATAGTTATAACGACTACGTCCGTCCTAGTTCGCTCATTAATGTCTTAATCGAAATTACGGATGGCCTTTTATCCGCTTGTCGTCCCCTTATGCCATAGCTTGTACATTTCAATTGTACATTTCAATAAACACATTTGTTTAAGTAAGTCAGCCATATCAAGAATGTTTTTTTTAAAGGCAGTAAAGGAGGCTGCCAGACAAGGCTCCGCTGATAGCCAGGTGTAGCAGTGGTAAGGTGTTGGGACTGCTGTACTGTATGTAGGCCCTAAAAGTTTGTGGGCACCATTTGTCACCGTTATAGTGCAACTAATGTCTTGTTTAGTGTTGTGTTGTGTAGTGGCTTTGCTGGCATGCATCCCACTTTTTTTTTCTTTGCCTCACAAAGATTTACATGCTAAAATCACCACTAGCTACAGTACTCTTGCTTGCAAGCAGTATATGTTGCTAAACCTCATTGCTATACCAGCCTGTTATACCACATTGTTTGAAGTATTCTGAATGGCGAGGGTAAACGACTATGTGTTGGCTTGTTGAGTACTCACCTACCTTACCAGTGGGACACATCACTGTATCCCACAGCGTGATGATTATCCTGCAAATAAAAACCAACCAGGCTGTTATAGGGAGTCCTTAGATCAATGCTACTTATTCAGGAAGCTGGGCAATTCCTGTAATGACTAAATCAAGCTGTCTACGGGTACAGTGCAGTGAAAAAGTATTTGCCCCCTTTTGGATTTTCCCTGTTATTGCATAATTTTTTCAACCAAAACCGAACATTAGATAAAAGGGAACCAAATAACAAAAAAATAAATACTTATTTTATTTATATAAATAACAAAGTTATGCAACATCCAATGCCCCTGTGTAAAAAGTAATTGCCCCCTTACACTCAATAACTGGTTGTGCCACCTTTAGCTGCAATGACTGCAACCAAATGCTTCCTGTAGTTGTTGATCAGTCTCACACTGATGTGGAGGAATTTTGGCCTACTTCAAAACGGCTTTTTTTCCCCAAAACTGTTTTTTTTCAGCGACATTTGTGGGTTTTAAAGCACGAACTGCTCGTTTCAAGTCCTGCCACAACATCTCAATTGACTTTGACTTTCTGGACTTTGAATAGGCCATTCCAAAACTTCAAATTTGTTGCTTTTTTACCATTTTCATGTGGACTTGATTGTGTATTTTGGATCATTGTCTTGCTGCATGACCCAGCTGCACTTCAGGTTCAGCTCACAGACAGATAGCCTGACATTCTCCTGTAGAATTCTCTGATACAGGGCAGGATTCATGGTTCCTTCTATTAAGGTAAGTCATTCAGGTCCTGTGGCAGCAAAGCATCCCCAAACCAAATTGTAGATAAAAGGAACCGTTGGTATAAGGTTCTTACTGTGGAATGCAGTGTTTGGTTTTCACCAGGCATAATGGGACCCATGTTGTCCAACAAGTTATACTTTTGTTATACATTTGTCCATAGAACATTCTTCCCAGAATCTTGATGATCATCCAGGTGCTTACAGGCGCTTTTTTGTAAACTTCAGTAAACTTTTTGGATGAGATGGGTCCCATTATGTCTGGCAAAACCATACACTGCATTCCACAGTAAGAACCTTATACCAATGGTCAAGCATGGTGGTGGTAGTTCCCTTTATCTAAAATGTGGTTTTGGTTGAATATCTAATAACATGCAGCATAAAAAATATGCTAAAATATAGAAAACCAGAAAGGGGGCAAATACTTTTCACAGCACTGTAAGTCCCTATAGAGCCAGGAGATATTCATCCTGACCATGTGCCCTGCCTGACCAGAAAAAACCCTGACCCTGACTTCAACAGGTCAGGTCTCAGGGTCGGTAAAAACTCCTGACCCTACGTCATGACATCACATCAAACGTGCACTCACCATGTCAAAGAGTAGAGGATTCCCAGAACAGCCCCAAACTCTCGGCAAGGGGTTGACAGACACGCAAAGAAAGGGAAATAGGCCAGGCCCACCTCGAGAGCACCCATAAGGTACACAAAAGCTGCAAAGACAAAGGCAAAGTTTTGCTTGTTTTGAGAGCAGTGCACATATCATTGTCACTAGGGCTATGTGGTCAGGAAAAACTCCCAGCCCTAACCATTATCAATGCTACAGTGCACAATACAGCAAACAGTGGCATTCATGAATCAATCAACTACTCTTCCTAGGTTCCTGCCTTTCTAAGGAGTTTTTCCCAGCCACCGTTGTCACGGATCCTTGTTCCAGTGTCTGTTGGTCGTGTGAGGACCTGTGCTGTGTTGTTTTGGCTTTCGGGCCGCTTGCATTGTGCAGATGATTACGGGTCTCGACCCGTGTAGTATCATTGTGCGCTTGTGTATTTAATCAAGGTACTCCTCGCTTTTTTGTTTGGGTTTCTACCCTGCGTTTTGTATACGTGTTTGTTTGGTCTTCATCCCCGTGCATGTACATGGCACGCTGTAGTTTGGGTCAATAACAAACCCTATTACGCATTCCTGCGCCTGTCTCCCGATCCTTTATACCGACGTGACAACCGTGCTCTTACATCTGCATTGCTTGCTGTTTGCGGTTTTAGGCTGGTTTTCTGTATAAGCACTTTGTGACATCTGCTGATGTAAGAAGGGCTTTATAAATACATTTATATTTGATACTAGGGAAATGAGAAACCCAGCAGGTACTGAGATCCCTCGGAGGCTCTAATGTTGCCTGACACTCCTGCTACACTGGTGTTACACTCGCTAAACAACATTCTGACACACCCCTGTTCAGTATTCCATTCACTCAGAAACATTTTGAATTACCTTTGGCCCAGGGTGGAACGTTGAAGGTCATGTAATTCTCTGAGAAAAGAAGCAAGACACTGGAGGATACAGCTCCGAAGGCAAACCCATAGGACCATCTGTTACTGAGGTTCTCCATGAGGTCCAGAGGCCTGAGAGGGAGGGGGTAGTAATAGGAGTATGTTTGTATCTATGAAGAGTGTTCAAATCTTCTATCACACCCTATCCCTCATGTAGTGCAGTATTTAGGGCCAGAGCCACACATCCTACTCCCCATATAGTGTAGTACTTTTGATCAGAGCACATACCCTACCCCATGTAGGGTGCATTTTTGCATGTGAGCTCTCACATTTTTTTACCATGTTTTTTTACAATAACATAGTTTGGGAGTTAGAGAAACTTGGATTTTTCGCTACCCTCCACAGCATAGCCTTTACTCCAGATCAAAACTCCAAGCCTACAACCTAATTTTGGACACACCAGATACAACTTCAATTAGCACTGAGGCGTGAAGTGAAAGGTGTCGAAGCCTCTGAGCCCAACACATGGCAGGAGATGTGAGCCCAACACAGGCTACCCCTCCCAAATCCAGAGGCCTTGAAGCACCCTCCTGCTATTCAGAGACCATCCACTGGCATTTTCTACAAGAAATCTGCCTCCAGAAATAAAGCTTCTACCAAGTGGGTGTGACACCTTCTCCAGCTGCCTGCTGCACTGCTGCTTGGATTCCACCTGGCGGTCTGTTCACCATCTGCCCTGGCTTGTCGCCCCCTGTCTGGTACAGGTACCCCCACCACACTCCCCCCTCTCTACCGAGCTTTCATTCGTCTCCAGCACACAGGCACTGTTGGGCGAGTGACTCTGAACTTACAATGGCTAGCACCAAGTCGTTTATTTTCTTTCTTGTGCATTTTGCTATTTTGCTATTTGCCTCATGACTCCTGCATGCTTTGTTGACTATGAACTTTCTTGTTTACCGTACCGTGGGACAGACTCGGACTCTGACTCTATTGGTTACACAGACTTTTGGCCGCCCATCCTATTCTAACCACCTCTCGCCTGTTTTGTTTCATGTGCCCTGATGAAATTGCTGTACAATATGATCCTGTTGCCATCTGATGCACATTCAAATGTCATAAATCAACACTTTAGAGTTCTCCCTGTCCTCTGCCGTGCCTTGATTGTATTACTGTTGATATCTGGAAAGCTTTCTTAGTGTCCAACAAGCTTTCTCTGCCCTTCACCTTGTTCTGAACACCTCCAAAACAAAAGTAATGTGGTTTAGTAAGAAGAATGAATACCTCTCTCCTCACAGGTGTGATTACTACCTCTGGGGATTTAGAGCTTGAGGTAGTTACCTCATACAAGTCCTTGTGAGTATGGCTAGATGGTACACTGTCCTTCTCTCAGCACATGTCAAAGCTGCAGGCTAAAGTTAAATCTAGACTTGGTTTCCTTTATCGTAATCGCTCCTCTTTCACCCCAGCTGCACAACTAACCCTGATTCAGATGACCATCCTACCCATGCTAGATTATGGAGACGTAATTTATAGATCGGCAGGAAAGGGTGCTCTCGAGTAGCTAGATGTTCTTTACCTTTCGGCCATCAGATTAGCCACCAAAGCTCCTTATAGGACACATCACTGCACTCTATACTCCTCTGTATACTGGTTATCTCTGTGTACCTGTCACAAGACCCACTGGTTGATGCTTATTTATAAAACCCTCTTAGGCCTCATTCCCTCCTATCTGAGATATCTACTGCAGACCTCATCCTCCACATATAACACCCGTTCTGCCAGTCACATTCTGTTAAAGGTCCACAAAGCACACACATCCCTGGGTCGCTCGTCTTTTCAGTTCGCTGCAGCTAGCGACTGGAACGAGCTGCAACAAACACTCAAACTGGAGTTTTATCTCAATCTCTTCATTCAAAGACTCAATCATGGACACTCTTACTGACAGTTGTGGCTGCTTTGCGTGATGTATTGCTGTCTCTACCTTCTTGCCCTTTGCTCTGTTGTCTGTGCCCAACAATGTTTGTACCCTGTTTTGTGCTGCTACCATGTTGTGCTGCTGCCATGTTGTGTTGCTACTATGCTGTGTTGTCATGTGTTGCTGCCATGCTGTGTTGTTGTCTTAGGTCTCGCTTTATGAGTGCTGTGTTGTCTCTCTTGTCGTGATGTGTGTTTTGTCCTATATTTTTATTTGTTTAATTTATTATTTTTAATCCCAGCCCCCATCCCCGCCGGAGGCCTTTTGCCTTTTTGGTAAGCCATCATTGTAAATAAGAATTTGTTCTTAACTGGCTTGCCTAGTTAAATGCACTATATAGAAAGCATTACAGATGTAGGATCCTAATTTGATCACCCTTTTGTTGCTGAGAATGTTCCTGCACAGCAGGAAATGCAAACTTGTAGAGTTTTCAAAGTTTAAAAAGGCTTCTTAAGTTGGTAATTTACACTTTAAAATGTCAGACTTAATTTGCCCTAATGAAAAATGGATCAACCCCGACAAAAGCATAATAATTCACATTTCCTGTTGCTGCAGGATTATTTGTCTGCTGTAGCAAACTGGCTCAAATTAAGATCCTACATTTGTATATTGGAAATAGGATGTGATTTGAGATGAAAACCAGTGTGTGTCTGTCTCTATCTTTAAGGGTCAGTATGGGTTGACTGATAAAGGGTCAGGGGTTACAGTGTGACTCACACAACAATGCCAAAGCGGTTGTTGAGAAAGGGGAGCTTCTCATCAATGGGCAGGTGTCTGGATCTCCTCTGCAGGGCCGACAGCACAACCACGATGACGAACTATGTAGAATATACAAAAGAGAGCAAAGACTAGGGTTGCAAAATTCCAGAAAATTTCAATAAATTCACTGGTTTTCCCGAAATCCTGGTTGGAGGATTCCCGGAATCAGAAGGGAATAAGCAGGATTTCTGGGAAACCAAGGAATTTATTATTTAAATATAATTTATATTTCCTTTGAGGGCTTTTGTTCTGTACAGGCTTCCTTCTTGTTAAGGTTGTCGTAGTCGTTCTCCTCCTCAGACGAGGAGGAGCATGGATCGGACCAAGATGCGGAGTAGTAGGTATTCATGTTTTAATGAACAAACAACAAACACTACAAACGTGACTAACCTGAAAACAGTCCTGTGTGGCCCAAACACTGACACAGGAAACAAACACCCACAAAACACCAGTGAAACCCTGGCTGCCTTAGTATGACTCTCAATCAGGGACAAACGATACACACCTGTCTCTGATTGAGAATCATACCAGGCCAAACACAAAATCCCAACATAGAAAAACAAACCTAGACCAACCCACCCAACTCACGCCCTGACCAACTAAAACAAATACATAACAAAGGAAAACAGGTCAGGTAGTGACACTTCTTCTCACTCTGTCATTTAGGTTAGTATCGTGGACTAACTACAATGCTGTTTATCCATCCTCAGTTTTCTCCTATCACAGCCATTAACCTCTGTAACTATTTTAAAGTCACCATTGGCCTCATGGTGAAATCCCTGAGCAGTTTCCTTCCTTTCAGGCAACTGAGTTAAGAAGGACATCTGTATCTTTGTAGTGACTGGGTTTATTGATACACCATCCAAAGTGTAATTAATAACTTCACCATGCTCAAAGGGATATTCAATGTCTGCATTTTTTCTACCAATAGGTGCCCTTCTTTGTGAGGCATTGGGAAAAATAATCTGTGTTTGATATTCACTGCTCGACTGAGGGATCTTACAGATAGATGTATGTTTGACTACCTCATCTCTGTACCCCATTCAAAAATCATGTTAAAGCCACCAGAGTCTCTGGGTTCGCGCCCAGGCTCTGTCGCAGCCGGCCGCGACCGGGAGGTCCGTGGGGCGAAGCACAATTGGCTTAGCGTCGTCCGGGTTAGGGGGGTTTGGCGGGTAGGGATATTCTTGTCTCATCTCGCTCCAGCGACTCCTGTGGCGGGCCGGGCGCAGTGCGCGCTAACCGAGGGGGGCGGGTGCACGGTGACACATTGGTGCGGCTGGCTTCTGGGTTGGAGGCGTGCTGTGCTAAGAAGCAGTGCGGCTTGGTTGGGCTTCGGAGGATGCATGGCTTTCGACCTTCGTCTCTCCCGAGCCCGTACGGGAGTTGTAGCGATGAGACTAGATAGTAATTACTTGCGATTGGATACCACGAAAATTTGGGGAGAAAAGGGGATACAATTAAAAAATAATAATGATAATGTTAAACACTATTATTGCACACAGAGCGAATCCATGCAACTTATTATGTGACTTGTTAAGCACATTTTTACTCCTAAACTTATTTAGGCTTGCCATAACAAAGGGATTGAACACTTTAATTTGTAAAAAATTGTAAAAACATCATTCGCTTTGACATTATGGTGTATTGTGTGTAGGCCAATGACACAAAACCTCAATTTAATCCATTTTAAATTCAGGCTGTAACAGCAAAATATGGAAAAAGTCAAGGGGTGTGAATACTTTCTGAAGGCACTGTTGAATACATGATAATTTGTCAGAAAAATAGTATTGTCTTATTACATAAGTATGTCTGTAGCAAATAAACACTGTTGGACAGAATATATCTTATGTTGATGTACTACACTATCTAGAACCTAAAGAAGCTATCTAGAACCTAAAAGGGTTCTTCAGCTGTCCCCATAGGAGAACTCTTTGAGGAACTCTTTTTGATTCCAGGATTACCCCTTTAGGGTTCTATGTAGGACCCTTTCCACAGAGGGTTCTACATGGAACCCAAAAGGATTCTACGTGGAACCAAAAAAGGTTCTCCCTGGAACCAAACATGGTTCTCCTATGGGGACAGCCGAATGTAGTGTTACTGGCATCAGTGGATGTTGGTAACACTTTACTTGACACCTAGTGTCATAACACGTTATGATACGGTCATAACCATGTCATAATGTCATAACAGCTGACATAACTTGTCATAACCTGTCATAATATGGTCATAACACACAATACATATATGTAGACCTGATGTGACATAGATTGCGTTATTTTATGGCTGGTTATGACACCTACAAAAGATTGTGAAAACCAACAAAACTTACCACACAACGCAAAACATTCCATTACACTATAGCCTACTTGTCAAAAGTATTTATATGTAATATAACATTTTCTGAAATTGACCATACTGAATTATTATTGTAATTGTGCACACATTGATGTCAGACATGCACCTTCCCCAATGCTCTGTTGACTGGGATGAATGCAGGAGCAGATTTCAGGAGCAGGAAAATACCCCCTTTTTTTGACTGATGACTGACATAAGGGCATGTACGTGACAGACCTATCTGGCTTACATCATTATGATCATACTGGTCATAATGCTTCTTGACAGTGTCATAAAGTGTATTTTCTTAGTCCAAGTAAAGTGACACAGGATGGTCATAATGCTTCTTGACAGTGTCATAAAGTGTAAAAACACGACTTTGAAGAATTCATTACAACAACAACGGATTTAAGAAACAAACTTTCAAAAGGAAACTTCTTGGCAGGGAAAAAACACATTTGAATAAATGTGGGTTTTGACACTCATGTGTAGGTGTCACAATCAGCCATAAAATAACGCAATATGTGTCACAACAGGTGTAAATATATGGGTCATGACAGTGTTATGATCATATTATGACAGGTTATGGCAAGTTATGGCAGCGGTTATGACATATAATGACATGTTTATAACTGTATCATAACGTGTTATGACGCTAGGTGTCAAGTAAAGTGTTACCTGGATGTTAATGTACTGTATGGGGACACAGAGACCCCTTACCGATGGAATGAGAGAATAGTGCAAGAAGAGGTCCATGGATACACCACTGTCACAGGTCTGGTTAGGAGAGCCCCTTCAAGACAAAAATTAATAAATAATTAAAAAAGGGAAGTGGACTTTCAGACTGAATAATACATTTCCGCCATGAACAAATTAGTAAGATGTACATATTTACAGTTATCAAGCATCCCTTTAGAACTGATACAGTAGTTAGACAAAATTTTAGTTGCACTCACATGTTGCCTCTTATCATGATGAAACTACTTTCAACGAGCAAGGGAGTAACATAAAAGATAGTTCTTAAAAGCGACAACAGAAAGTACTCTCTACTGATAGCTCTCAAAGCCCCGTTTCCTAGTTGCGGTCATGTGACGTACCTTTGACCCCAAACGCCAAACTTCCCAAGTGGCACCTTGTCCTCCCTTACTGACTGATATGTTACCGTGCGATAGCATGGTCAACAGAGAGCCCAGTAACAGATAACCATGGCATCGATTCCATTCAGGTTTTCTCCCTCCAAAGGATAGTTATTTTCCTGTGAGTTTATCATTACCAAGCTCGTCACTCGTCTTCACTGTAAAATGAATTATTGTATGGGCTTTTTTTCAACAGTGCTTTGAGGAACAGTAAGAAACACAAGGTTTTATTTTTGAGGAAGCAGTGCTTTGACAGTTGAGTGCTTTCGATATACTCTGTCATTTAGGTTAGTATTGTGGAGTAAATCCAGTGTTGTCGATGCATCCTCATTTTTCTCCTATCACAGCCATTAAACTTTGTAACTATTTTAATGTCACCATAGGAGTCAAGGTGAAACCACTGAGCGGTTTCCCTCTCAGGCAACTGAGTTAGGAAGGACGCCTGTATCTTTGTAGTGACTGGGTGTATTGATACACCATCCAGTGTGTAATTAATAACTTCATCATGCTCAAAGAGATTATCAGTGTCTTTAAAAAAAGTAATATACAGTACCAGTCAAAAGTTAGGATACACCTACTCATTGAAGGGGTTTTCTTTATTTGTACTATTTTCTACATTGTAAAATAATAGTGAAGACATCAAAACTATGAAATAACACATACGGAATCATGTACGAGAACCAAGTACAGGGAGTGAACATTTAATGAAACACGGAGAGGAACAGAATACGAACAGTGTCTGGGACAGAGGAAAACAAAACGACAATAATACTGACACAAGAATCTAACCGAGGAACAGACAGATATAGGAGGGGCAATCAACAAGGTAATGGAGTCCAGGTGAGTCCAATGAGTACTGATGCACGTAATGATGGTGGCAGGTGTGCGTAATGAAGGGAAGCCTGGAGCCCTTGAGCGCCAGAGAGGAGGAGCGGGAGCAGGCGTGACAAAGTAATTTAAAATCATATTAAACACTATTGTTACACAGAGAGTAAGTCCATGCAACATATTATGTGACTTGTTAAGCACAGTTTTACTCCTGAACTTATTTAGGCTTACCATTATCAAATGGTTTGAATACTTATTGACTCAAGGCATTTCAGCTTTTCATTTTTAATTAATTTGTAAAAATGTCTAACAACATAATTTCACTTTGACATTATGGGGTATTGTTAGTAGGCCAGTGACACGATCTCAATTTAATCCATTTTAAATTCAGGCTGTAACACATTTTTTTTTTAAGAATTCAAGGGGTGTGAATACTTTCTAAAAGCACTGTAGTTACAACAGATAATTATAGACTAACACGTGACAATAACTGAATTAAATATGTTACTTCTGGTTAACACCTGTTCCCTTCCCGTAAAGGGAATGCATCTGTCTGCGTCTTCCGGCACATACAATCATGTTTATTCAATATCAATCAATATCCACAGTAAATCAAATACAGGAAAATAATAGTTTCTCTCACCCATAGCCCAGTGGTGGCTGGTGCCGCTAGAAACTAAGAAGGCAAGATACTGATACTGTCAGGTTTGTTCAGAGGCTTGTTAACAGGTTGGTTTTTATGTGACGTTAAAGTGCCTCACAAAAGACATAAGGTTGGTCAATTGTTGTTTTGTAGTCTGACGTCAAATGTTGGCAGAAAAACTGGCCTGGCAGGTCGAGCGTATCAATGAGTGTGGTGGGGAAGCTAGTTACCAGTAAACTTTTGTGTTGTAGCCTGTGATTCACGGCACACACCGGTGAGATGGTGAAAAAACTATTCTGCAGGCTTTTACTTTTAGGTCTCTTATATTTCTCAGTGTATTTCTGGTACTCAAATGTTACTGAATCGAGTATGAATGCTTTGCTGTCCAGTTTGAAGGATAACCAAAGTGAAGATGGATTTAAAAAATCAGGAGTCTATTATAGAGTTATGCGCTTGCAGTCAGACTTCGGGAAAGAACAAATAATGAAAGAAAATAGTAAGTAATGTGCTGTATATCTTCTAAATATATGCAAATATATGGATATTCTGACACTACTATGATTATGTTTTTCAAAATCAGGTCACTGAAGACCGAAGACATTTGACAATAAGCTAAAGATTTTTTTAATGATGTTATTTCATGGCACATGTATGGCATTGTAAGCTAAAAGGCTATTGTTGATGAATTTATTTGATCATAGCTTTCATATAGCGTTATATTTCTTAACTCACATAGTAGACGTACATTAAATACATACATAGTGAATTTGGTATGACTAACAGGTATGAATGATGTAACATCATGATTCTCAGGTTACCCATGTGTACATTTCACGTTACCATACCTCCAAAATCACGTTGTTGTCACGCCTCCCTTGGAGGTCTGGAGAATTTTGTATTGTAAAAACGGTTTGAATGTTCCGCCGACAAGATTTTGATTGGATGCTACATTTTAAGAACCCTCCCCATATGCCCGTAGAAGGGGTGCTGTGTGTTATGTGGCGTCCCTTGAGAGGGCAGGAACAAGATGTACCGCGCATACGGTAAATATTCACACTTTCATTTTTCCACATTTTGTTACGTTACAGCCTTATACCTAAAATGTGAGAAAAAAAAAATCCTCATCAATCTACATACAATACCCTGTAGCTCCCTCCAGTAACCACGAGCACAACCGTTGATTGATTATAACTGTCGGCTTTATTCTGTAGTTTTAGTCAGAATTATCACATTCTGTGAGAACTATAAAGTAAATGAAAATACAGTTAAGCACACTCTTACAACCTTCTTGTCGTACGAGTGACTTATAAGCTTGGTATAACTCTGAAGCGCTTACAAACATAAACAGTTTAGCCGGAGCTATAGCAGTAAAGTTATCAGATTAAACACATGAACAAAGGAAAAATACCTCATTGGCTGCTTATTACAGAAGGGAGGAAATCAAAACTTCACACTTATTATTCCTGGCATGAATTCACGCTTCATCCTTAATTATTATAACGTTACCATCCTAACATACACACTTCAACCTTTACGAACTACACCAGAAGACATGAAAACGTAGCTAAAACAGCGCGGGATTGCCTTCACTCCAAAGGTGTGTTGCTACGATAATGATCCCCGTTACAACAGTTATTAGCCACGTAGTTCCGCTTGTCTTATCATTTTCCCCGCATAGCGAACACGTAAACAATTCAAACAAAAAACAACGACATAGACTTACAGGTTAATTGTCAGTTACATACCCCCTAATGACAAAGCGAAAAGTTAAAAAAAAAAACATTTTTGCAAATGTATTAAAAATAAAAACTGAAATACCTTATTTACATAAGTATTCAGACATGAGAGTCAAAATTGAGCTCAGGTGCATCCTGTTTCCATTGATCATTCTTGACATGTTTCTACGACTTGATTGGAGTCCACCTGTGGTAAATTCAATTGATTGGACATGATTTGGGAAATGCACACACCTGTCTATATAAGGTCCCACAGTTGGCAGTGCATGTCAGAGAGAAAAAAAACAAGCCATGAGGTCAAAGGTATTGTCCGTAGAGCTCCGAGACAGGATTGTATCGAGCCACATCTGGTGAAGGGTACCAAAAAACTTCTGCAGCATTGAAGGTCCCCAAGAACACAGTCGCCTCTATCATTCTTAAATGGAAGAAGTTTGGAACCACCAAGACTCTTCCTAGAGCTCCCAGCCCGGCCAAACTGAGAAATTGGGGGAGAAGGACCTTAGTCAGGGAGGTGACCAAGATCCCGATGGTAATTCTGACAAAGCTCCAGAGTTCCTATGTGGAGATTTGAAAACCTTCCAGAAAGGACAACCATCTCTGCAGCACTCCACCAATCAGGCCTTTATGGTAGAGTGGCCAGACGGAATCCACTCCTCAGTAAAAGACACATGACAGCCCGCTTGGAGTTTGCCAAAAGGCACCTAAAGGACTCTCAGACCTTGAGAAACAAGATTCTCTGGTCTGATGAAACCAAGATTGAACTCTTTGGGCTGAATGCCAAGCGCCACGTCTGGAGGAAACCTGGCACCATCCCTACGGTGAAGCATGGTGGTGGCAGCATCCTGCTATGGGGGATGTATTTCAGCGACAGGGACTGGGAGACTAGTCAGGATTGAGGGAAAGATGAATGGAGCAAAGTACAGATAGATCCTTGATGGAAACCTACTCCAGAGTGCTCAGGACCCCAGGTTGTGGCAAAAGTTCACCTTCCAACAGGACAACGACCCTCATCAAACAGCCAAGACAATGCAGGAGTGGCCACGGGGAAAGTCTCTGAATGTCCTTGAGTTGCCCAGCCAAAGCCCGGATTTGAACCAGATCAAACATCTCTGGAGAGACCTGGAAATAGCTGTGCCCAAGAAGACTCGAGGCTGTAATCACTGCCAAAGTTGCTTCAACAAAGTACTGAGTAAAGGGTCTGAATACTGATGCAAATGTGTTATTTCTGTTGTTTTTTTTAATACATTTTGCAAAGATTTCTAAAAACCTGTTTTTGCTTTGTCATTATGGGGTACTGTGTGTAGATTGATGAGGGGGGGGGGACAATTTAATCAATTTTAGAATGAGGCTGTAACGTAACAAAGTGTGGAAGAAGTCAACGGGTCTGAATACTTTCCGAATGCACTGTAGCTATTCTCTGCTTCAGATGATAGATGACCATCAGGCCATCAGACTATCACTTCAAAATGTACACATACGCAGTGGCGATTTTAGAATGTAAATCTTCAAATCAAAATCTAATTTTATTGGTCACATACACATGGTTAGCAGATGTTAATGCGAGTGTAGCGAAGTGCTTGTGCTTCTTGTTCCGACTATGCAGTAATATCTAACAAATTCACAACAACTACCTTATACACACAAATATACACAAATGTAAAGGGATGAATAGAATATGAACATTTAAATATATGGATGAGCGATGGTGTGTGGCATAAGCAAGATGCAGTAGATGGTATAGAGTACAGTATATACATATGAGATGAGTAATGTAGGATATGTAACATTATTAAAGTGCCGTTATTTAAAGTGACTAGTGATACCTTTAAGTCCATTTAAGTGATCAGAGATGTGAGTCTGTATGTTGGCAGCAGCCTCTCTATGTTAGTGATAGCTGTTTAACAGTCCGATGGCCTTGAGATAGAAGCTGTTTTCAGTCTCTCTGTCCCAGTTTTGATGCACCTGTACTGACCTCGCCTTCGGATGATAGCGTGGTGAACAGGCAGTGGCTCGGGTGGTTGTTCTCCTTGATGATCTTTTTGGCCTTCCTGTGACATCGGGTGCTGTAGGTATCCTGGAGGGCAGGTAGTTTGCCCCTGATGATGCATTGTGCAGACCGCGCTACCCTCTGGAGAGCCTTGCAGTTGAGAGCGGTGCAATTGCCGTACCAGGCAGTGATACAGCCCGACAGGATGCTCTCAATTGTGCATCTGTAAAAGTTTGTGAGTGTTTTAGATGACAAGCCAAATTTCTTCAGCCTCCTGAGTTTGAAGAGGCACTGTTGAGCCTTCTTCACCACGCTGTCTGTGTGGGTGGACTATTTCAATTTGTCTGTGATGTGTACGCCGAGGAACTTAAAACTTTCCACCTTCTCCACTACTGTCCTGTGGATGGGGGGTGCTCCCTCTGCTGTTTCCTGTAGTCCAGTGAGAGGTTATTTTCCTGACACCACACTCAGAGGGCCCTCACCTCCTCCCTGTAGGCCGTCTGGTCGTTGTTGGTAATGAGGCCTACCACTGTAGTGTCGTCTGCAAACTTGATGATTGAGTTGGAAGCATGCATGGCCATGCAGTCATGGGTTAACAGGAAGTACAGGAGAGGGCTGAGAACGCACCCTTGTGGGGCTCCAGTGTTGAGGCTCAGCGGTGGGGGAGATGTTGTTTCCTACCTTCACCACCTGGGGGCGGCCGTCAGAAAGTCCAGGACCCAGTTCCACATGGTGGGGTCGAGACCCAGGGTCTCGAGCTCGATGACGAGTTTGAAGGGTACTATGGTGTTAAATGCTGAGCTGTAGTCAATGAACATCATTCTAACATAGGTATTCCTCTTGTCCAGATGGGACAGGGCCGTGTGCAGTGTGAATGTGATTGCATCGTCAGCGGACCTATTGGGACGGTAAGCAAATTGGAGTGGGTCTAGGGTATCAGGTAGGGTGGAGGTGATATGATCCTTGACTAGTCTCTCAACGCGCGTCATGATGACAGAAGTGAATGCAATGGGGCGTTAGTCATTTAGTTCAGTTACCTTATCTTTCTTTGGAACAGGAACAATGGTGGCCATCTTGAAGCATGTGGGGACAACAGACTGGGATAGGGATTGGTTGAATATGTCTGTAAACACACCAGCCAGCTGGTCTGCGCATGCTCTGAGGACGCGGCTAGGGATGCCGTCTGGGCCGGCAGCCTTGCGAGGGTTAACACGTTTAAATTGTTTTACTCACGTTGGCCACAGAGAAGGAGAGCCCACAGGCTTTGGTAGCGGACCGTGTCAGTGGCATTGTATTGTCCTCAAAGCGTACAAAGAAGTCGTTTAATTTGTCTGGAAGCAAGACATCAATGTCCGCGACGGGGCTGGTCTTCTTTTTGTAATCCGTGATTGACTGTAGACCCTGCCACATCTCGTGTTTTAGCCGTTGAATTGCGACTCTACTTTGTCTCTATACTGACGCTTTGCTTGTTTGATTGCCTTGCGGAGGGAATAGCTGCACTGTTTGTATTCGGTCATGTTTCCGGTCGCCTTGCCATGATTAAAAGCGGTGGTTCGCGCTTTCAGTTTTGCGCGAATACTGCCATTAATCCACGGTTTCTGGTTAAGGAAGGTTTTAATAGTCACATCGGGTACGACATCTCCGACACACTTGCTAATAAACTCGCTCACCGAGTCAGCGTATACATCAATGTTGTTGTCTGAGGCTATCCGGAACATATCCCAGTCCACGTGATCGAAGCAATCTTGAAGCGTGGAATCTGATTGGTCAGACCAGCTTTATATTGACCTGAGCACGGGTGTTTCCTGTTTTAGTTTCTGTCTATAGGCTGAGAGCATCAAAATGGATTCATGGTCAGACTTGCCAAAGGCAGGGCGCGGGAGGGCTTTGTATGCATCGCAGAAGTTCGAGTAGCAATGATCCAGAATTCTGCCAGCTCATGTCACGCATTCAATATGCTGATATGTATTGATCTTAGGTTAGCTTTGTTAAAATCCCCAGCTACAATAAATGCAGCCTCAGGATGTATGGTTTCCAGTTTACATAGATTCCAGTGAAATTCTTTCAGGGCCAACGAGGTATCTGCTTGGGGGGGATATACACCGCTGTGACTATAATTGAAGAGAATTCTCTTGGAAGATAATGCGGTCGGGATTTGATTGTGAGAAATTCTAGATCAGGTGAACAAAAGGACTTGAGTTCCTGTATGCTGTTGTGATTACACCATGAATCGTTAATCATAAGGCATACACCCCCGCCCTTCTTCTTACAGAGAGATGTTTGTTTCTGTCGGCACGATGCGTGAAGAAACCGGGTGGCTGTACCGACTCTGACAACGTATCCCGAGTGAGCCATGTTTCCGTGAAACAGAGAATGTTACAATCTCTGATGTCTCTGTGGAAGGCAAATCGTGCCCTAATTTCGTCCACCTTATATCTAGCGATTGGACATTGGCGAGTAATATACTCGGAAGCGGTGGATGGTGTGCTCGCCTTCTGAGTCTGACCAGTTGGTGCGGCAAACTCAGCCTTTTTTTAAACGCATGCTCGCAAAGCCACTACACAACACAACACTAAACTATACATTAATTGCACTATAACGGTGACAAAGTGCCCATGAACTGTTAGGGTCTACATAAAGCTGTCCCAACAGCAGAGCTTTCCTTTCAGCAACATGGAGTGAATCCTTCCCACTGCTACACCTAATATGGCTGACTTGCTTAAATAAATAAAGTATCTTCTGACTCCTTGTGGATTTGTGTAAGTCGATAAGAACTACATTCTCCAACAATCATGAACCATACACAAACATTATTACATTTATGTTCAGCAAATTCATAATAATTCCGCTTTGACATTACAGAGTATTTTGTGTACATTTGACAACAAATGTCAATTAAATCCATTTTAATCTCACTTTGTAACACAATAACATTTGAAGAAATCCCAGGGGTCAAAATAATACTTTTTTAAGTCATTATTTTATTCACATTTTCTTTTGTCCAGCACCTGAACCAATTTAACATTTTATTTTTCAGAAACTACAGAGACCAAAACCAACTAGACCCCCCTTGTGACCGAGGAATTCACGAAATGCCCAGGTCACTCTCCACTTCTTGGGACATGGTAACATGGAAAACAATAAATACAATTCTCTATCAATACCAATAAGTACTGATACCATTTCTAAAGGCATCAAATCGCCACATGAATAGATTAAGTTAATTTAACGTCACTTTTCTCCCGACCTGCAGTTGGGCCTCTCAGGGTGGAGTTCTCTACGCCTGTCAGCTTGGACACAGTGAGGAAGGAGAACTCAGGTCTGCAGGAAGGAGGTCGCTACAAACCACATGACTGCGTCGCCCTCCAGAAGGTTGCTCTCAACATCCCCTTCCGCCATTGTGAAGAGCACCTCAAGTTCTGGCTCCACTCCCTCCATCCCATCCTTCAGCGCCAACAGCTGGACTATGGTGTCTATGTTATCAATCAGGTACAGTACAACACACATTTGGAAATGTAAAACTTAAATTTAACACTTACATTTAAACACTTGAATGAAACACTTAGGGCCTGTTTCCAGGAAACAGATTAAGCCTAGTCCTGCACTAAATAGCTATTACAATGAAGAGAATCCATTCAGCATGCTATTAAGACCAGAATTAGGCCTAATGTGTTTCCAGAAATATGGCCCTTAAATGACGTAGAGCCTGGTTCCTCTCTAGGTTCCTGCTATTTTAGAGAGCTTTTCCTAGCCACCGTGCTTCTACATCTGCATTGCTTGCTGTTTGGGGTTTTAGGCTGAGTTTATGTATAGCACTTTGTGACATCTACTGAATTAAAAAGGGCTTCATAAATACATTTGATTGGTTTACAGTAAGATGTTTAATCTTCATCTTGAGGATGCCTTGTACCTTTATTAGGATGGAGAGAACATGTTCAACAGGGCCAAGCTGAAAGGGCCCTGAAAGAGTATGACTACGACTGCTTTGTGTTCAGTGACGTGGACATCATCCCCATGGATGACCGCAACCCCTACAAATGCTTCAGCCAGCACAGACACCTGTCTGTATGTATGGCTTCAAGTACGTGTGATGTCCTATTGCAGTGCCACAGTACTATGTAGACCTCAACCGCTAACCTTTATTTTGTAGTGAACTATCACTTTAAATGATAAAATTCTGACTCATTGCTTTGATTATGGTAAATTCCCGAGTGGTTGTTAATGTTTCCTCATACCTACTGTATTACCCAGGGGAAAAGGACTCTTAGGGCTCGATTCAATCTGTATCGCTGAAGCATTAGAGATTGTGCGATTTAAATGTAAAGGTATTTTCCGATTGAGCCGACATATGCAGCGTTTACCGTGAATGCAGTCTCCACTAACACAGTAACATTGCTTTTAAATGTAATTCTGGCTACAACGCAGAACTTTAGCGCTACGGATTGAATACATCCCTAACACTTCTTCAAGTCATACCTTCGGAGGCACAGCACGACAGAACAGGAAACTATAATGTATCTTAATATTGGACATTTAGCAAACACTTTTATCCAAAGTGACTTTGTCATGCATGCATAGATTTTGTTGGCCCCGGGAATCCAACCCACTATTCTGGCATTGCAAGCTCCATGATCTACTCACTGAGCTGCAGTGGACCACCAAGGAAGAGCCCATAAAGTCCAACGCCTCAACCACTTGGCTATCATAGTTGCTAGTATATCTAGCATATCTGTATATCTGATTGAGCACATAGATTTTTTGATTGTCTTCGTCTCATCCATAGTTTACCCGATAATCAGTACTTTGGCGGTGTCCCATCGATGAGTAAAGAGCTGCATCGTGAAAATCAACGGCTTTCCGAGCAGCTACTGGTGCTGGGGTGGTGAAGATGATTACGTTTTCAACAGGTCAGAAAATGTTTAACCTCATAAACATGTACCACATCGTAACTCTTGATCTTACTAACTTTTGCCTGCTCATAAAATCACATGATGCACACTGGATGATGTCATCAGTATCTCCGGATGATGTCATCGGAAACACATCTTTCACCTAACACTTATCTTTTCAACTACAAAACATAGAAACCTGCCGCTGTCTCATTATGTTGACATTGCGGTGGTGCTGGAGAGGATGCATTTTGTTAAAAAAATGGTGATTCCCCCCCTCCCCCCTTTAAAATCAATTTAATCAAATTCCTTTCACTGGTCTTATTTCCATAGGGTGAATAACAGAGGAATGTCCATCTCTCGTCCGGACGGCGTAGTCGGAAAATGCCGGATGATCCATCACGAAAGAGACAAAAATAACAACGACAATCCTCAGAGGTAAAGCTTTAGAACAACCGTATTCACTAAGTTCTCCCTCAAGTTTTGAACTACCACCCGTCCCCCAACTATACTCCAAAGGTTGATGACAGTTGATTATTTTGCCCTGCAGGTTCAAGAGAATAGCTCATATGTTAAAGACGATGGATACCGATGGCCTCAACTCTCTCGAGTACGAAGTTGTCGCATTTGAAAAGCATGACCTGTTCACAAAGATTACAGTAGATGTGGGGATGCCACCCAAAGATAAAGAAGACATGGACAAAGGATGAATGAGGAAGAGATGAACTAGCAGGGCCGGATTTTGGGCCCCGGGGCAAAACAGCGAATTTCCTGAAATTAAACACTATTCACACAGAGAACAGGAGATGATTGTGGACTACAGGAAAAGGAGGACCGAGTACGCCCCCATTCTCATCGACGGGGCTGTAGTGGAGCAGGTTGAGAGCTTCAAGTTCCTTGGTGTCCACATCACCATCAAACTAGAATGGTCCAAACACACCAAGACAGTCGTGAAGAGGGCACAACAAAACTTATTCCCCCTCAGGATACTGAAAATATTTGGCATGGGTCCTGAGATCCTCAAAAGGTTCTACAGCTGCACCATCGAGAGCATCCTGACTGGTTGCATCACTGCCTGGTACGGCAATTTCTCGGCCTCCGACCGCAAGGCACTACAGAGGGTAGTGCATACGGCCCAGTACATCACTGGGGCTAGGATGCCTGCCATCCAGGACCTCTACACCAGGCGGTGTCAGAGGAAGGCCCTAGAAATTGTCAAAGACCCCAGCCACCAAGCATTGGCCTGTAAGGTCTACACCTGTTGTATTCGGCGCACGTGACAAATAAACTTTGATTTGATTGTGCAGTTTGATCATGCTATTCTACACATTTTGCCATGATACTGAGAGAAAATGTTTCAGATTTAACGTTTTGCTATGATGCTGAGAGAAAATGTTTCAGATTTAAAGCTATTTTCCGGCAATTCTACATATTTGTCCATGGCTTATGACATATTAATATGGTGTCTGGGGGGCCGCCAACCTCCAGTGGGCCCCCTGGGGGTCGGGGTCCCCGGGGCACATGCCCTGCGTGCCCGTTCGTAAATCCCTGTGATGAAGGCAGGAACCACCTGGAATGAGGTCAAGAAACCTGCCCAGAACAGAGTTAACTGGAGATGCACCGTTGAGGCCCTTTGCTCCACTAGGAGCTGAAAGAAATGAGTCAAGTAAGGGACGTCAAGGGGAGGCCTGTGTCAAAAGTGTATGTAAATGTCTGTTGTCACCTGTGCATACAGTACGAGAGGTGCTGAGTAAAGAGGGCAGCGCATTAACCAATAACCTATTGCAGAGGCTGCAGCAGTTATAATGCAAGACTGTAGAAACGTAACATCTGCTGACTGACTTAGTATGAATCTTTGAGGAGGTGTCATGATGTCCACCTACCAATTGGCACGTTTGTCCCTCTCAAGCTGCCCAATTGGCAGAGCTTTGTGTAGTGCTGTCTTCAACTGCTTTCGCCGTAATTCAGAAATACAAGGTTCCAACTCTGAAATAACGCCTCTCCAAGTTCCAATTACAAATGGGAAAGTCTGAGATGATTTTGATACCCAAGTTTACGAGTTGTGACGTTTCAGCTCTGATCTTTCACCTTTTCAAGGAGCATTTGAAGGCAGCGCTACTTTTGGTTTACAAATACTGTATTTTTGCTCTACACTAGTGTACATCAAGCAAGGGCTATGGAATGTCAAGGTTTCAGAGATGCTTTTTGATATTGTTGTTGATCGAATGTGTTGCCTTTCCTCCTTTAAGTTATTTTCTCTGTGAAAATCGGAAGTTTAATTTAGATTTTTGTTGTTGTTAATGGGCTATTATAGTGTGGCTACTGTGTGAGCCATGGGAAACTCCAACAAACAATTAGAAAATGTTCAACATTTCAAAATAAATACATTTGCCAATTAATTTAATATCTGGTCATGATGATGTCATTTGTTTGATGATGTCAGACCCCCCTAGCAGCTCTCCTCCTTCATGACCAAGAGGCCCATTCTGGTCTCCCTGTAGAGAAAGGAATGGGGGGGACAGATTTAGGATCTTAATTTGATCAATATTTTGTTGCTGAGAATTTTCCAGGAAATGCAAACTTTGAGTTTTAAAAAGGCTTCTAAAGTTTGTCATTTCAAAAATGTGCCAACCCCTTCAAAAATGTCCATTCAGTATAATCCACATAATAATTCACATTTGCTGTTGCTGCAGGATTTTTTTTCCTGCTGTTGCAAACTAGCTCAAATTAAGATCCTACATCTGTAGTATCTGTGTGTCATTATCTAGGTTTCCAGCCAATTGGCGACAGGTTCTAAATATTCTAAAATCTGCATAAAGAAAATAAGCACGTTTTCCCACCAGTGGTGTGTTTCCACCAAACAGACTTGTTTCAGATCAAATTCAGTACGTGATGATGTAGTGCACACAAAATGCACCTTTTCGTTTAAGTTTTCTTGTCCTGAATAAAAATCTAAAGTTCAATGTGTTTACATCGCATTTTCAACTCTACCGATAGTTTTGTCACAAAAACTATTGCATTAAATAGCAAATGTGCCTAGACAACAGCTTGCAGATATAGTGCGGGTAGGCTGTTGTCACGATCATTATAATGAGTGGACCAAGATGCAGTGTGGTATGGTTCCATCCTCTTTATTAGGTAGTGAAACTCAACGAAAACAGTAAAGCACGAAACGTTACGCTCATATAGTTCTCGCAGGCAACTATACATAGACAAGATCCAACAAAGCACAATGGGGAAATGGCTGCCTAAATATGATCCACAATCAGAGACAACGATAAACAGCTGCCTCTGATTGGGAGCCATACCAGGCCAACATAGATATATAATCACCTAGATAACCCACCCTAGTCACACCCCGACCTAACCAACATAGAGAATAAAAGGCTCTCTATGGTCAGGGCGTGACAGCTGTATGGGTAGGCTAGTCTATATGAAGAGATTATTATGGATAAGAGCAAGAATAATTTTATTTGTCAAACAGCAGTCAAGCATTGATCATCATGTCACCAAAATAAGACCCTCGATAGTTATTGGAAAGGAGCATCAAGGTCATCTTGCACTTTCACCATCCTGTGATGTTCATCATCATTTATTTAATCTGTAGCCTAAAATTCTGCATACTTTCCAGAGTTGTAGTGGGAGTACCACACACCATATCATTGCGTGATTTCAAGTTTACTTTGATATTATGGTTATTATGTCAATATTTACGCTTAAAGACGTTTCCACCACCATTTCTCACATAATTCATTATACCGACACAAAAAGATCCCACCATGTCCAACAAATTAGGTCTATCTGTCTGCATTTATAAAATTTTACCTAAACTACCTGTTTCCATCACAGCTGACATGATTTTTTTTTTTAAATATGGTTTGACTTTACTCACATAAACTGTGGATGGAAACGTGGTTCCAGAAGCACTTTAGTGGGCACAACGTTACATTGTAGGAGCCTACAGAATGTGGATTTTCTTGAAATACGGGTTTGAATGAATTCAGTCCCTTGTACTTCAGTGTTTACCTGGAGGTGTTGAGTGTTGTTTCTGTAAACTGACTCTCTCAGCCTTATAGTGACAATGTTGGACAGGGCTGTGAGAAAGGAGCAGCTGTGTACCAGGGACATCATTCAAATACTTTTTGTGTGTTTCAACTTGTCTGGAATGCCTGATGGGCAGGGTTTTGGAACTAGTCTAGCTCAGTTTAAGTATCTGAAATGATTTCAAACAATCCTTTAACCCAGGTCTGTACAGTACTCACTGTTCTCTGGACACAGAGTGCACACTCGTTGGGGTAGGTGTTGCCATCAGTGCCACACACAGGAGCCAAGTTCACAGGGCAAGCTAGGATCTCCCCCATATCACCACAAGACGGCTGCAAAACAATATCACATTACTGTTAAGACCAAGAGCACGGGCAGTCAGGAGAGTGTAATGCTACATAATGCTCAGTTAGAAATGCATTGTGTAGAACAAGTCTGATTGATATGATTGCATGTGGTGTAGAATAGGGATTGATTGTGTCAGCTCTATTGATTACATTTCTATCTGCTGCCACATTCTGAATGTTTTATAACACTGAATTCACAGAATAGGGTGAAATTGTCCCTATATGCTGATCTTGGGTTTTGCGTTTTCCCCGCTAATGGTTAAGATTATTATTGGGGGAGGGGAAGTTGATCCTAGATCTGTACCTAGGGGAAACTTCAACCCAAGCTGAATTCACACTCGGTTTAGTTTAAGAAGCAGCATTTACATAAAACATTAAGCATGTTAAGATCAGCCTTACCTTTCTGTAAAGTCCAGAGTTCTCTTCTTCCACGCCTGAAGAAAACAAATAGTATGTTACAATGTTTTTCAAATCACCTCAAGAATGTTATTACAATGTCAGACCATGGAGGTTTAGATAACATACCCCTATAACGACACAAGGCGAGACCCAGATGCAGACACAGGAGGCAGATGGTTTGATCTCTGGTATTTATTATAATCCAAGGGATAGTCGAGAATTTCAATAAGCATTTCTCTACGGCTGGCCATGCTTTCCTCCTGGCTACTCCAACCTCGGCCAACAGCTCCTAACCCCTGCAGCTACTTGCCCAAGCCTCCCCAGCTTCTCCTTCACCCAAATCCAGATAGCAGACGTTCTGAAAGAGCTGCAAAACCTGGACCCGTACAAATCAGCTGGGCTAGACAATCTGGACCCTCTCTTTCTAAAATTATCCGCCTCCATTGTTGCAACCCCTATTACCAGTCTGTTCAACCTCTCTTTCGGATCGTCCGAGATTCCTAAAGATTGGAACGCTGTCGTGGGCATCCCCCTCTTCAAAGGGGGTGACACTCTAGACCCAAACTGTTACAGACCTATATCCATCCTGCCCTGCCTTTCTAAAGTCTTCGAAAGCCAAGTTAACAAACAGATCACTGACCATTTCAAATCCCACAGCACCTTCTCCGCTGTGCAATCCGGTTTCCGAGCAGGTCACGGGTGCACCTCAGCCACGCTCAAGGTCCTAAACTATCATAACTGCCATCGATAAAAGACAGTACTGTGCAGCCGTCTTTATCGACCTGGCCAAGGCTTTCGACTCTGTCAATCACCGCATTCTTATCGTCAGTCTCAACAGCCTTGGTTTCTCAAATGACTGCCTCGCCTGGTTCACCAACTACTTCTCAGACAGATTTCAGTGTGTCAAATCGGAGGGCCTGTTGTCTGGCAGTCTCTATGGGGGTGCCACAGGGTTAATTTCTCGGGCCGACTCTCTTCTCTGTATATATCAACGATGTCGCTCTTGCTGCGGGTGATTCCTTGATCCACCTCTACGCAGACGACACCATTCTGTATACTTCTGGCCCTTCTTTGGACACTGTGTTAACTAACCTCCAAACGAGCTTCAATGCCAGACAACACTCCTTCCGTGGCCTCCAACTGCTCTTAAACCCTTAGTAAAACTAAATGCATGCTCTTCAACCGATCGCTGCCCGCACCTGCCCGCCCGACTAGCATCATTACTCTTAGAATATGTGGACAACTACAAATACGTAGGTATCTGGCTAGACTGTAAACTCTCCGTCCAGACTCATATTAAACATCTCCAATCCAAAATTAAATCTAGAATCGGCTTCCTATTTCGCAACAAAGCATCCTTCACTCACACTGCCTAACATACCCTCTTAAAACTGACTATCCTACCGATCCTCGACTTCGGCGATGTCATTTACAAAATAACCTCCAACACTCTACTCAGCAAACTGGATGCAGTCTATCACAGTGCCATCTATTTTGTCACCAAAGCCCCATATACCACCAAC
The DNA here is from genome assembly GCF_029448725.1 of Salvelinus fontinalis. NCBI lineage: Eukaryota > Metazoa > Chordata > Actinopteri > Salmoniformes > Salmonidae > Salvelinus > Salvelinus fontinalis. The sequence continues at coordinate 18,596,380 of NC_074706.1, forward strand.
CACTGCAACCTGTATGCTCTTGTTGGCTGGCCCTCACTTCATATTCGTCGCCAGACCCACTTGCTCCAGGTCATCTATAAGTCTTTGCTAGGTAAAGCTACGCCTTATCTCAGCTCACTGATCACCATAACAACACCCACCCGTAGTACGCGCTCCAGCAGGTATATCTCACTGGTCATCCCCAAAGCCAACACCTCCTTTGTCCACCTTTCCTTCCAGTTCTCTGCTGCCAATGACTGGAACGAATTGCAAAAATCGCTGAAGTTGGAGACTTATATCTCCCTCACTAACTGCAGCTGTACACAGCCCATCTGTAAATAGCCCATCCAACTACCTAACTCATCCCCATGTTGTTTTATTTACTTTTTTTGCTTTTTTGCACAACAGTATTTCTACTTGCATATCATCATCTGCACATCCATCACTCCAGTGTTAATTTGCTAAATTGTAATTACTTCGCTACTATGGCCTATTTATTGCCTTACCTTCTTACGCCATTTGCACACACTGTATATATAATTTTTCTATTGTGTTACTGACTGTACGATTGTTTATTCCATGTGTAACTCTGTGTTGTTGTTTGTGTCGCACTGCTTTGCTTTATCTTGGCCAGGTCACAGTCGTAAATGAGAACTTGTTCTCAACTGGCCTACCTGGTTAAATAAATGTGAAATAAAAAAAGAAATAGACAAAAAGCAGGTCGGGGACAGGCAAGAGTTCATAGCCGGGGCAGAGTTCAAAATGGTACAGGGTGGCAGGCAGGCTCGAGGTCAGGGGCAGGCAGAGTGGTCAGGCAGGCTCGAGGTCAGGGGCAGGCAGAGTGGTCAGGCAGGCGGGCTCAAAGTCAGGACAGGCAAGGGTCAAAACCAGGAGGACGAGAAAAAGAGAGACTGGGATAAAAAAAACAGGAGCTGAGAGAAAAACGCTGGTTGGCAAACAAGACAAACTGGCACAGACAGAGGTAACTTTCTTTATTTGCCAATTAATGTATTATCTGGTGATGATGATGTCATTTGTGTGTCGATGTCAGACCCCCCTAGCTACTCCCTTGCCTGACGACTTTAAGGTAAAGAAGACCAGGGACATGGGCAGTCAGGAGAGGTGTAACGTTAAATAATGCTCAGTTAGAAATGCATTGTGTACAACAGGTATGATATTTTTGCATGTCATATAGAATAGGGGTCGATTGTGTCAGGCTCTATTGATTGTATTTCTATCTGCTGCCACATTCTGAATATTTCCTTCCACTGAATTCACAGAATAGGGTGAAGTTGCCTGTTGCCTCTAAACGCTGATATTGGGTTTTGTGTTTTCCTCGCTAATGATTAAAGGGCAATTCCGCCACTTTTCAACCATGGCGGAGTTAGTGCCTACAAAAAGACACCATTAATATTTTACATTTTGAATTAGAGTAAGTAGTAGCACACACAATTTGTATTTATTTTATTTAACCTTTATTTAACTAGGCATGTTAAGAACAAATTCTTATTTACAATGATGGCCTACCAAAAGGCAAACGGCCTCCTGCGGAGACGGGGGCTGGGATTAAAAATAAATAAAATAAAAATATAGGACAAAACACATCATGACAAGAGAGACAACACAACACAACATAAAGAGAGACCTGAGACAACAACATAGCATGGCAGTAACACATGACAACACAGGTATGGTAGCAACACAACATGACAACAACATGGTAGCAACACAACATGGCAACAGCACAACATGGTAGCAGCACAAAACAGGGTACAAACATTAGACAAAAGGAGTTAGTTATCAGTATCTTTGCTAGGAGTACTAGCTAGCTAGCGCTACTAGCTAGACGCTGATTAACTAGCGCTACTTACTAGCTAGCTGCTAGCTATCCATTAGCTAGATAGCACTAGCTAGGTAACAGCTAAAGCACAAGCAAAAGTGGTTGCTTGGTCGTAGTGATTTTTGGCATTAACATTGTATCCGTCACGTGTGCTCCCTTTTCGGCCTCTAGGTCACCAGGCTGCTCGTTATGGCGCACACCTGTCACCATCGTTACGAGCACCTGCGTGTCATCGGACTTGGTTCCTTCCCCAGGCGTCATTGTTTCTGTTCCTGTGTCAGTTCTGTGCGTTGTTCATGTTTCTTATTTTTGTATTATGTTGTGTTTGTTTATTAAAACACTCACTCCCTGAACTTCCTTCCCGACTCTCAGCGCACATCATTACAGTATCCCAAAACGAAAATATAAACGTAACATGTAAAGTGTTGATCCCATGTTTCATGAGCTGAAGTAAAAGATCCCAGACATTTTACATACGTGCAAAAGCTTATTTCTCAAAAATCTGGTGCACAAATTTTTTCCATCCTTCTTAGTGAGCATTTCTCCTTTGCTAAGATAATCCATCCACCTGACAGGTGTGGCATATCAAGAAGCATATCAAGCATATTAAAGTACTCCATGGTGAAGGTGGGGTTATGGTATGGGCAGGCATAAGCTACGGACAATGAACAAAATTGCATTTTATTGATGGCAATTTGAATGCACAGAGATATCGTGACGAAACACTGAGGCCCATTGTTGTTCCATTCATCTGCCGCCATCACCTCATGTTTCAACATGATAATGCATGGCTCCATGTCGCAAGGAACTGTAAACAATTCCTGGAAGCTGAACATGTCCCAGTTCTTCCATGGCCTGCATACTCACCAGACATGTCACCTATTGAGCATGTTTCAGATTCTCTGGATCGACGTGTATCACAGTGTGTTCCAGTTCCCGCCAATATCCAGAAACTTCGCACAGCCATTGAAGAGGAGTGGGGCAACATTCCACAGGCCACAATCAACAGCCTGATCAACTATTTGCGAAGTATCACGCTGCATGAAGCAAATGGTGTTTTTTTTCAAAGGTATCTGTGACCAACAGATGCATATCTGTATTCCCAGTCATGTTAAATACATAATATCCATATAACATTTATTTAATTTGCCTGATTACCGATGTATATGTGCGTAGCACACTGACTCCCTGGAACATGTTGAGAGTTCAGGTTGTGCGCCAACGGGGACATTAAAATACCATGCGCTTTGCGATTCACAGACCAGGTGGCGTCAGCGTGCATAATCTGCAGCTGGATGCTTCTCATAAAAGGTGCTATCTAGAACCTTAAAGGGTTCTTCAACAGTCCCCATAGGAAAACCCTTTGAAGAACCCTTTTTGGTTCCAGGTAAAACCCTTTTGCTTTTAGGTAAAACCTTTTTGGGTTCGATGTAGAACCCTTTCCACAGAGGGATTCTACATTGAACCCAAAAGGGTTCTACCTGGAACCAAAAAGGATTTTCCTATGGGGACAGCCGAAGAACCCTTTTGGAAGCCTTTTTTCTAGGAGTTTAGATCTGTACATAGGGGAAACATCACCCCAAGCTGAATTCACAGACTGTTTTGGTTTAAGAAGCAGCACATACATACACTACCGTTCAAAAGTTTGGGGTCACTTAGAAATGTCCTTGTTTTTTAAAGAAATTAAAAAAAATTATCCATTAAAATAACATCAGATTGATCAGAAACATAGTGTAGACATTGTTTATGTTGTAAATGACTATTGAGCTGGAAACGGCAGATTTTTATGGAATATCTACATAGGCGTACAGAGGTCCATTATCAGCAACCATCACTGCTGTGTTCCAATGGCACGTTGTGTTAGCTAATCCAGGTTTATCATTTTAAAAGGCCAATTGATCATTAGAAAACCCTTTTGCAATTATGTTCGCACAGCTGAAAACTGCGGTCCTGATTAAAACTGGCCTTTTTTAGACTAGTTGAGTATCTGGAGCAGCAGCATTTGTGGGTTCGATTACAGGCTCAAAAGGGCCAGAAACAAACAAATTTCTTCTGAAACTCGTCAGTCTATTCTTGTTCTGAGAAATGAAGGCTATTCCATGCGAGAAATTGCCAAGAAACTGAAGATCTCATGCAACGCTTATTTCACTGTAGAGCCTCTAGCCCTGCTCAATATGCCTTAACCAACCATGTTGTTCCACCTCCTACATATGCGATGACATCACCTGGTTTAAACGTCTCTAGAGACCATATCTCTCTCATCATTACTCAATGGCTAGGTTTACCTCCAATGTACTCACATCCTACCTTACCTTTGTCTGTACACTATGCCTTGAATCTATGCTATCGTGCCCAGAAACCTGCTCTTTTTACTCTCTGTTCCGAACGTGCTAGATGGCCAGTTCATGTAGCATTTAGCCGTACCCTTATCCTACTTCTCCTCTGGTGATGTAGAGGTTAATCCAGGTCCTGCAGTGCCTAGCTCCACTCCCACTCCCCAGGTGCTCTCATTTGTTGACTTCTGTAACTGTAAAAGCCTTGGTTTCATGCATGTTAACATTAGAAGCATACCCCCTAAGTTTGTTTTACTCACTGCTTTAGCACACTCTGCCAACCTGGATGTCTTAGCCATGTCTGAATCCTGGCTTAGGAAAACCACCAAAAACCCTGAAATCTCCATCGCTAACTATAACATTTTCCGCCAAGATAGAACTGCCAAAGGTGGCGGTGTTGCAATCTACTGCAAAGATAGCCTGCAGAGTTCTGTATTACTATCCAAGTCTGTACCCAAACAATTTGAGCTTCTATTTCTAAAAATTCACCTTTCCAGAAAAAGTCTCTCACTGTTGCCGCTTGCTATAGACCTCCTTTTGCCCCCAGCTGTGCCCTCGATACCATATGTGAATTGATTGCCCCCCATCTATCTTCTGAGCTCGTTCTACTAGGTGACCTAAACTGGGACATGCTTAACACCCCGGCCATCCTAGAATCTAAGCTTGATGCCCCCAATCTCACTCAAATTATCAATGAACCTACCAGGTACAACTCCAAATCCGTAAACACGGGCACCCTCATAGATGTCATCATAACTAACTCGCCCTCCAAATACACCTCTGCTGTTTTCAATCAAGATCTCAGCGATCACTGCCTCATTGCCTGCATCCGTAATGGGTCTGCGACCAAACGACCACCCCTCATCACTGTCAAACGCTCCCTAAAACACTTCTGCCTTTCTAATCGGGCCTTTCTAATCGACCTGGCCGGGGTATCCTGGAATGACATTGACCTCATCCCGTCAGTAGATGATGCATGGCTATTCTTTAAAATTGCCTTCCTCACCATTTCAAATAAGCATGCCCCATTCAAAAAATGTAGAACTAGGAATAGATATGGTCCTTGGTTCACTCCTGACCTGTCTGCCCTTGACCAGCACAAAAACATCCTGTGGCGTTCTGCATTAGAATCGAATAGCCCACGTGATATGCAACTTTTCAGAGAAGTTAGGAACAAATATACACAGGCAGTTAGGAAAGCTAAGGCTAGCTTTTTCAAACAGAAATTTGCATCCTGTAGTACTAACTCAAAAAAGTTCTGGGACACTGTAAAGTCCATGGAGAATAAGAGCACCTCCTCCCAGCTGCCCACTGCTCTGAGGCTAGGAAACACTGTCACCACCAATAAATCCACTATAATTGAGAATTTCAATAAGCATTTCTCTACGGCTGGTCATGCTTTCCACCTGGATACCCCTACCCCGGTCAACTGCACGGCACCCTCCACAGCAACCCGCCAAAGCCCCCACCATTTCTCCTTCATCCAAATCCAGATAGCTGATGTTCTGAAAGAGCTGCAAAATCTGGACCCCTACAAATCAGCCGGGCTAGTCAATCTGGACCCTCTCTTTCTAAAATGTCCTGCCGAAATTGTTGCAACCCCTATTACTAGCCTGTTCAACCTCTCTTTCGTATCGTCTGAGATTCCCAAAGATTGGAAAGCTGCCGCGGTCATCCCCCTCTTCAAAGGGGGTGACACTCTCGACCCAAACTGCTATAGACCTATATCTATCCTACCCTGTCTTTCTAAGGTTTTCGAAAGCCAAGTTAACAAACAGATTACCGACCATTTCGAATCCCACCATACCTTCTCCGCTATGCAATCTGGTTTCAGAGCTGGTCATGGGTGCACCTCAGCCACGATCAAGGTCCTAAACGACATCCTAACCGCCATCGACAAGAGACATTACTGTGCAGCCGTATTCATCGACCTGGCCAAGGCTTTTGACTCTGTCAATCACCACATTCTAATTGGCAGACTCGACAGCCTGGGTTTCTCAAATGACTGCCTCGCCTGGTTTACCAACTACTTCTCTGATAGAGTTCAGTGTGTCAAATCGGAGGGCCTGTTGTCCGGATCTCTGGCAGTCTCTATGGGGGTGCCACAGGGTTCAATTCTTGGGCCGACTCTTCTCTGTATACATCAATGATGTCGCTCTTGCTGCTGGTGATTCTCTGATCCACCTCTACGCAGATGACACCATTCTGTATACATCTGGCCCTTCTTTGGACACTGTGTTAACTAACCTCCAGACGAGCTTCAATGCAATACAACTCTCCTTCCGTGGCCTCCAACTGCTCGTAAACGCAAGTAAAACTAAATGCATGCTATTCAACCGATCACTGCCCGCACCTGCTCGCCCGTCCAGCATCACTACTCTGGACGGCTTTGACTTAGAATACGTGGACAACTACAAATAACTAGGTGTCTGGTTAGACTGTAAATCGAATAGACAGCCTATAGGGAGGAGGTTAGAGACACCAGGACAACAACCTCTCTCTCAATGTGAGCAAGACAAAGGAGCTGATCATGGACTATAGGAAAAGGCGAGCCGAACAGGCCCCCATTAACATCGACGGGACTGAAGTGGAGCGGGTCGAGAGTTTCAAGTTCCAACAAACTATCATGGTCCAAACACACCAAGACAGTTGTGAAGAGGGCACGACAACACCTATTCCCCCTCAGGAGACTGAAAAGATTTGGCATGGGTCCCTAGATCCTCAAAAAGTTCTACAGGTGCACCATTGACAACATCCTGACCGGTTGCATCACAGCCTGGTATGGCAACTGCTTGGCATCTGACCATAAGGCACTACAGAGGGTAGTGCGTACAGCCCAGTACATCACTGGGGCCAAGTTTCCTGACATCCAGGACATATATATTAGGCGGTGTCAGAGGAAGGCCCACAAAAATTGTCAAAGACTCCAGTCAACCAAGTTATAGACTGTTCTCTCTGCTACTGCACAGCAAGCAGTACCGGAGCCAAGTCTATGACCAAAAGGCTCCTTAACAGCTTCTACCCACAAGCCATAATACTGCTGAACATCAAATCAAATAGCCACCCAGACTATTTATATTACCCCCCCCCCCCCCCCGTTTTTACACTGGTGCTACTCCCTGTTAATCTATGCATAGTCACTTTACAAATTACCTAGACTAACCCTGCAAATTGACTCGGTACCCTTTATAGCCTCATTATTGTTATGTACATGTCACGTTCCTGACCTGTTTTTCCTTTTTCTTGTATTTATTTAGTTGGTCAGGGCGTGAGTTGGGGTGGGTTGTCTATGTGTTATTTTCTATGTTGGGGTTTTGTGTTCGGCCTGGTATGATTCTCAATCAGAGGCAGCTGTCAATCGTTGTCCCTGATTGAGAATCATACTTAGGCAGCCGGGGTTTCACGTGTGTTTTGTGGGTGTTTGTATCTCGTGTCAGTGTTCGTGCCACACGGGACTGTTTTTGGTTTGGTCACGTTTGTTGTTTTTGTATGTGTAAGTGTTCAGTTTACGTTCATTAAATAATGACCACTTTCCACTCTGCGTGTTGGCCCAATCCATGCTCCTCCTCGTCCGAGGAGGAGGATTACGACTGCCGTTACAGAAACACCCACCAAAAAAGGATCAAGCAGAGTGGGAACAGACAGCAGCAGAGACCGAGGACACAGGACTCATGGACTTGGGAGGAGATCCTAGACGGAAAAGGACCCTGGGCTCAGCCAGGGGAATATCGCCGTCCCAAGGCGGAGTTGGAGGCAGCGAAGGCAGAGAGGTGCTGGTATGAGGAGGCAGCGCGGCGACGCGGTTGGGAGCCCGAGAGTCAGACCCAAACATTTCTTGGGGGGGGGGGGGGGGGGGGGGGAGGCACACGCGGAGTGTGGCTAAGCCGGGTAGGATACCTGAGCGCTTACCGCGGAGTGAGAGGGCGTCGTACTGGTCAGACACCGTGTTATGCGGTAAAGCGCACGGTGTCCCCAGTACGCGTGCTTAGTCCAGTGCGGGCTATTCCACCTTGCCGCACTGGCCGGGCTAGGTTGGGCATCAAGCCGGGTATCATGAAGCCGGCCCAACGCATCTGGCCTCCAGTGCGTCTCCTCGGGCCGGCATACATGGCACCAGCCTTACAAATGGTGTCCCCGGTTCGCCAGCATAGCCCAGTGCGGGCTATTCCACCTCGCGTGTTGGTCCGATCCATGCTCCTCCTCGTCCGAGGAGGAGGATTACGACTGCCGTTACAGTACATTTCTTGTGTTACTTTTTGACTGATTCGATTTTTTTTTTTACTTTAGTTTATTTAGTAAATATTTTATTAACTCTATTTCTTCAACTGCGTTGTTGGTTTAAAGGCTTGTAAGTAAGCCTTCCATGATAAGGTCTACACATTTTATTTTATTTGTGTAACGGTCCTGACCTGTTTTATGTTGTTTTTGTATGTGTTTATGGTCAGGGCATGTGTTTTGGGTGGGCAGTCTATGTTTTCTGTTTCTATGTTGGTTTTGGTTGCCTGGTATGGCTCTTAATTAGAGGCAGGTGTTTTGCGTTCTCCTCTAATTAAGAGTCATATTTAGGTAGGGTGTTCTCACTGTTTGTTTGTGGGTGATTGTCTTCCGTGTTCGTATATGTATGTACCATACGGGACTGTTTGGTTGTTCGTTTCGTTTTGATGTAGTCTGTTCCTGTCCGTGAGTTTTACGTTAGTTATGTAAGTTCATGTTCAGGTTTTTTCGTCTACGTCGTTTTCTTGTTTTGTAATTTTGAAAGTGTTTGTTTTCGTGTTGCCATCGTGTCAAATAAAAGATGGCTTATTTCCCGAATGCTGCGTATTGGTCCACTGATCTTTCTCTCCTCTCCTCGTCCGAGGATGAGGAGAACGACAGCCCTTACAATTTGATATATAAACCCTTCTCATAAAACGTTATCAAGGTTTACACATAAAGGAGTGTATACGTCGCTTATGCTGGTATTGAATTTAAAGTTTTATTAAATCCAATTATTTTCAAATGTAGGCCGATAGCGTCAGAGAAGAATTAGAATAACCCTATAGGCTAAAACATTTTATAAGGAAAAAAAATAGCCTACCTCACAGGCATCTATCTGTTTGTTCTCCTGGAGTAAATTCAAATTCAAACAATCACAGCCTAGGGACTTGCAAATGAATAAAGACTACTAGGCAAGTACTACGTAATGACTATGTTTTGGGCATTTTATTGAATAGTTTGCTAGTGCAGTTGCCTAGTAGGCTATGATTTCCTCGTAGTGGGCTTTTATTATAGAGGAAGCCACAGGTCCACTAACTGTCATGTTACTGCCATAAAGTGTAGTACACAAAGTTCATTCACTCTCGGGAGCCTACGATAACTGATGATCACAGCCACACAGCAGAGGAGTTTGGAGAAAAATGATCTTACCTTGTCTTTTTGCTTGAAACTATACTGATTTGGGCAAAAAAATAAATAGAGTATTTTTAAATTGCTTTTTTAATACGGTCGGTGCGTAAACGGATATGTATTTGTCACTACAGTTCGGCATATGACAGCCGCATTATGCTCGACTCGTCTCTCAACTTTAGGCTGCGGAAGAGAGGCTGCGCCGTGGTTGTAGTTTTAGGTGTTATTAATCTCTTAGTGGCTTTATTTTATTTAATGGATTACTCGAATGGGTCGTCAGCAAACAAACTAATAAAGACACAGACGCGAATTGAAACAGCTTTTATTACCGTGACACTTCCACCGCAAGATAATGGACAACACGACCATAATAACAGAGTTGTAATATTGCGAACTCCGAAGTTTCAGGATATACCCAATACAACTACTACAACCACAACAACTACTAACACTACTACTACAACAACTTTGTGGAATAAGTTTGAAAAATGTCCTGATCCGTCTCCACATCTGGGTAAGTAGGCTATGATTTGATCAATTAATTCAAGGGCTGGTATTTAATCAAACATGCACAGCAGAAACATTACATTATATTGCATTATACATGTAATTGTTATAAACATTTAAGAGGACACTTTATAACACATTAGCAGGCTATTTCCATGCTGATTTTTTTTCTCCAATTCTGTCATGCACATATGGACTGTATTTGTTTCCCCAATCAAGCATGGCACCTGAATCCAGATAGTTTGGCCTCCCAAGGAAATACATTCAAATTTTTGATATTTAATCGAACTGTGTGGCCAAAAATAACAAGGAAATGAGCATGCTGCATATCCTTGAAATATATGTAATTATCAGCCATAACATTCATGGGATCATTCTCTGGGATCTTCTCCAAACATACACTGAGTACACCAAACATTAGGAACACCTTTCTAATATTGAGTTGCAACCCCTTCGCCCCATTCGCCCTCAGAACAGCCTCAATTCGTCAGGGCATTAACTCTACAAGGTGTCTGACTCCAATGCTTCCCACAGTTTTGTCAAGTTGGCTGGATGTCCTCTGGGTGATGGGCGATTCTTCAAACTGTTGAGCATGAAAATCCCAGCAGTGTTGCAGTTCTTGCGCCTGGCACCTACTACCATGCCCCGTTCGACACTAAAAAATGTTGTCATGTCCATTCACCCTCTGAATGGCACACATACACAATCCATGTCTCAGTTGTCTCAAGGCTTTAACCTGTCTCCTCCAGTTCACATAAGTGACATCGATAAGGGATCAAACCTTTCACCTGGATTCACCTTTTCAGTCTATGTCATGGAAAGAGCAGGTGTTCTTAATGTTTTGTATACTGGCACAGTTGCATCAAACATTGTATTATGTAATTATAAATGTATTATGTAGTTGTGTATCTCACATTAGGCCGATATTTCCTCGCTTTAGCTATAAGTCGATACGAGGAATTATCTCTCGATTTATTTCATTTTAAGCCGAGCTGCATTGTGAAGTTTGCTCTGTTGCTGGAAATAACTATATGTTCTGTGTTCAGCACAATCATGGCCCGGGGCAAATACTTTCAGCAGCATAGACCATACTTTTTTTGGGGGGGGGGGGTGAGATAACACATATTTCCTCTTAACCCCTGAACTGCCTGTGGCAAAGAGACAATCTGTTAAATCCGCACCATTTCCTGTGGGTCTGGTTGTATCTGTGAGTCAAATCAAATTGTATTAGTCACGTACACATGGTTATTAGATGTTATTTCAGAGGGGTTGGGTTAAATGCGGAAGACACATTTCAGTTGAAGGGGTTCAGTTGTACAACTGACTAGGTATCCCCCTTTCCCTTTATTGCGAGTGTAGCGAAATGCTTGTGTGTAGTGAAATGCTTGTGACATCAACAAGGGATGCGTCCGTGTGTGTGTGTGCATGCGTGCACGTGTGCTTGTGAGTGTGCATGCGTGCGCGTTTGTGTGTGTGCTCTATTTTTTTTTTTTACAGGAGGTCAAAGGCTGAAAACTTTGAACAAAGAGAGAGAGAGAGAGCAGGGAGTGATGGAGGCGTGAAGGCAGAAAGTGAAAAGGAAGTGAATGTGGTTATGGAACAGGAAGAGGTGTGTGAGAGTTTATGACCCAAGAGATCTGTTTCTCCCGACCTACAGTTGGGCCTCTCAGGGTGGAGTTCTCTACACCTGTCAGCTTGGACACAGTGAGGAAGGAGAACTCAGGTCTGCAGGAAGGAGGTCGCTACAAACCACATGACTGCGTCGCCCTCCAAAAGGTTGCTCTAATCATCCCCTTCCGCCATCGTGACGAGCACCTCAAGTTCTGGCTCCACTACCTCCATCCCATCCTTCAGCGCCAACAGCTGGACTATGGTGTCTACGTCATCAATCAGGTAAAGCCAGAGAAACCAGTCTAATCTACGTGCATGACTGGTTTCGTCTATTCACTGAACTAGCCTTTCAGAGTCTGTCTGAACAAAGAAAGCCGCTCAGTGGTCATACATTTGTTTATTCATGCCTAGAGGTTTCCACACAAGTAACCTCCCACCCATCATTGTAGATAACAGGAAGAATGTTAACCCCCTCCTCACAGTTACAAATCCTTACTCAGGGTCTTCAAACCGAGGCTGAATCTCAATAGCCTGTCCTTTATTCCTTGTGTCCTCTCCTTGTGTCCTTCACCCTCGCTTCCTACAGAAAATGTAAGAGGGATGAAAGAAGAGGAAACGTAAATGTACGGAACTACGAAATGATAGATTTGTAAGAAGTGCGACGTTTGTGAGAAACTAAGAGACCTAAGAGAGACTCTGAGAGAGACACAGAGAGACACACTGAGAGAGACACTGAGAGTTACACAGAGAGACACTGAAACAGGAGATAGACAGACATCCAGCTCCAGCTCTCCAGCCCCAGCGCCCCAGCTCCACACAAGCCCAGGCATGTACTTTAAACACAGACATGGTTCAGCTGTGAGTTGAAGTTTATACTCACTATCTGTAAACCACCAGCTGTCCTGCTGTGTTTCTCACAGATAATCAGAGGGCACAGCCAAGTCGCCGTGATGAACAAGTGGAAGCCTTCGGTTTGCAACATGGAGTGTCTCTATCAAATAACCGTGATGCCTGATGTGATGTCATCAAGTATGAGTTTATTCTAATGTATTGTTTTAAAGGACAACATGTCTTACTGTAGGTAAGATAAGAGGAACTAAACATGGTTGACAGACAGCCTCTATTTCCTGATTGTGTGGTAACTCAGGTCCATGAATACCTGTTGGATGGTTTCACCCGTGGGCAAAAGTTTGTTAGTTTAAGTCAACAGACTTAGTCATTGTTAAAAGATTTCAGACACAGGTGCATCTTGCTGTCTTTGTGAACGAACAGGTTATTGTCTTGTAAACCGATTAGAAACCAGATATGGCAGTATGAGCGTCCATCCTACACTACTGGAAGAGAAAAGAGTCAATGGCTCGCTATAGAACGGCAAAGCTGTTCGACTGCATACCGCGGACAGCTTCTCTCTGTCTTTTTATTCTTCCCTCTTTCCTCCACACCTTCCCTCTTTCCTCCACACCTTCCCTCTTTCCTCCACACCTTCCCTCTTTCCTCCACACCTTCCCTCTTTCCTCCACACCTTCCCTCTTTCCTCCACACCTTTCCTCCTTTCCAACACATCCATCGCCTCAATGGACTCTCTGCCTTTCCTAACTTGTAACGACTCTTAAATTCATAGACGGGGCTATTGATGCAAAGACTGATCATCCGAGATATCAACATTATAGTTTTAAGCATATTTTCAGGCTATGCATTTACAATGTTTACAAACATTGGAGTAAAACCAGCTTATATTTTGGGTTCTGATGGGGTACGAAAGTTGAACTAAGCTCAAAGGCATGTATACGTTATATTCTTCAAGAATCAATCTATCATTCATTTATAAGTTCTAAATTGGATGTAGCAACTGCAGATTGCCCCTTTTAAAGCACGAAAATGGTCAGGTATAGTAGTTTTCAGGATATAGCAGGTATCTCGAATTATGAAGATCAAACCAAGGCAACTGATTAAAGCAATTGTAGGTGAGAGGGCGTGCTTTTTCAGCACGGCTGTGCTGTGATCACAGGTACGAGGCGGATCCGAGTGCCGTAGATTCACAGGTACGAGGCGGATCCAAGTGCCGTAGATTCACAGGTACGAGGCGGATCCGAGTGCCGTAGATTCACAGGTACGAGGCGGATCCGAGTGCCGTAGATTCACAGGTACGAGGCGGATCCGAGTGCCGTAGATCAGCGGAGCCGTGATAAAAAGGTTGTTCAGCACCTCGAGTGAACAATTGCTTTTCTACAACGGGTTACCAATTAGATAAAACACTTGATTTTGATATGTATTCATAGGCCACTATTTCATCCCTCAATGAGAATATAGGCCTAGTCCTGACACAAATCTTGGTTGCTAGCCAAGCTGGCTGGTCGTTCATTCTATCGGTTAGGTTGCCAGAGCCGTGACCCAGTCGTGAAGTCTTTTTGTTCCATATCAATGGACGCGACCCAGTCGTTCGGCCTAAATGTTTATGGCAACGCTCTTATCCCTTACTTGCTAGCTAGCCATCTACGGCTAACTCTGTCACGTCAAACAGTGTAGCCAGAATAACAGCAAAGCAGCTGTATTTGCGTTTGTTTAAGCTGTTTTATATTGACATTTATTTGGATAACAATGAGCTGATGATGCACGATTTTCCCTGACATAGAATATTTGCTCTCCCGTCAGGACACTGTTCAGAGGTGCTAGCCAACTACACAGCAACACAGTCACTTCAAACGGAAGCAGGAAAGACCGCAAACTAGCTGCATTTCATTTTGTTTAATTCATGATTTGGACGGGCTGAGAAAAGATGTTTGTCTCGTCCTGACACGATAATCCTCATTGGGACAGTGAGAGATAGAATTTCAACAAATGTCAGAGAGAAAGACAGCAACGTTTGTACAAACCCCCCTCGTTGCGATCCAAATGTAATGCCTCGATCAGACCGACATCGTCATTGCGTTTTGGCACACCAGAAGTACATTCATTTCCAATGGAACGCTGCGTTTGCCTTGCGCCCTGCGTTCTGTGTGGTGCATACGTTGGATATATCCAACGTATGCATCAACTTGTATGCACAGACCTGACAGAAATAGTAGCAAAAGGTGAATGTTGAACTTTTATTGCACACAAAAGAGTAACAATTTTGGATTACATAATGGGAAAAGTTTGACTGCAGAATTTATTACACAGCATTGATGTAATGACGCTGTTGGTCTGATTGAGGCGTTAGGCTAGAAGCACGGGAGATCATGTCTAGATGCTTTTTATAGTGGAAATCAAGTTAATGAATGGCCTGTCTGGGCTGATGGGACACTGGATGCGCAGTGATTTCTCTGATGGAACAGAAAGCAAGATGGCAATTTTTGTATTATAGGCTTACCCGTACTAAACTGGTTATTTAGTATGGCTGAGACCGCGTCTCAACCAATCACAGAGCTTGTTTTGACCAACCTGTTGTAGAATTGTGACTTTATATATTTTTTTGTTTAAATAATCAAATTCATTATTTCATTTTTGTGGTGTATTTGGATGACAAAATCACCACTTCGGCCCTAACTGTCAGCTGATGACTACCACACATTGATAGTGAACAGTAGCCTACTCCTATGAAGATGACATTGACAGTGTCCTTACACACAGAGGAAAGAACTGTGTCCTTACATGACTTCTACAGGTGCTTCCTGTTCTTGAAACCAAAATCGCAGATGACTTTTCTCTCTACATATCTCTCTCTCTCTTTCTCCCCTCCTCTTCTCACTCTCTCTCTCTGTATGTCTCTCTCTCTCTCTTTCTCTTTCCCTCTCTGTTTCTCACTCTGACAGACTAATAACTACTATTAACTCTGTTTCCACTCTCCTAGCACTGCATGTCTGGAACCAATCACATCTCAGCTAAAGTATGGTTGGGTTCTTCCAATGCTCGGTGGCTTTTTTTTTCTCCTTCTGCTTTCTTCTGAGGTAACTAAGAGCTACTGTATGTATACTCCGCGGTTCTCTAACACGCTGCTGCTTATTTTCTGACATTCCTTAAGGGGAAGTCCCTTGGTTTTTCTAGTTAGTGTATTGCATGATGGTTATGCAAATATTGTTTACTTTCCTCATATGAGATAAGGACAAAACCTGTCTGGGGCTCCTAGGGGCGGTTTCGCAGACACACATTAAGCATAGTCCGAGACTAAATTTATTTTTAGACCAGGACTAGGCTTAATCTGTGTCCAAGAAGCGGGCCCCTAGTGACTGTCTTTTAGAAGGTGGTGCGTTGACCTGAAGTAATCTGTAAAAGAAAAAAGTAGTGAGTGCGGACCTTCCTTTTTTTTTCTAGTGCTTTGCTCATATGCTAATGTGAAGTTAGCTGGGTGTTGGGAAAGAGAACTGGCTGGAATGTAATGTTGCAGCTCAGTAGATCTTCAGGTTGTCAGTGACTTAGAAAACTGGTCTGCTTGCTTTTATTTATTTATTTAACTAGGGAAGTCAGTTAAGAACACAGTCTTATTTACAACGACGGCCTAACCTGGCCAAATCCTAAACCAGACAACGCTGGGACAATTGCGCACCGCCCTATGGGACTCCCAATCACAGCCAGTTGTGATACAGCCTGGAATCAAACCAGGGTCTGTAGTGACGCCTCTAGCACTGAAATGCAGTGCCTTAGACCGCTGCGCCACTCAGGAGCCCCTTCTCAGTAAATCTTTAAATAGTTTACCCAACAATGGAAGATCTGTGAGAGCTAAGAAGAAAAAAAATACTTTCAATGCCTGTGATGTGGTTGTCCCACCTAGCTAACAGTAAGTCGCTCTGGATAAGAGTGTCTGCTAAATGACTCAAATGTAAAATGTAAGAGTACACCAACTTGAAATCAATTTGCATATACCGGAACTTTTTTTAAATACACTTTTTGATGAATTAAACCTTTTCTAGGGATAAACTTTATTCAATTATAAGTGAATATTTGGCAAATAACTTTGCGTACCCATGTTTTGAAAATTACTGTCATTTATTCATTAGGATGGAGACAACACATTCAACAGGGCCAAGCTGATGAACATTGGCTATGCTGAGGCCCTGAAAGAGTATGACTACGACTGCTTTGTGTTCAGTGACGTGGACATCATCCCCATGGATGACCGCAACCCCTACAAATGCTTCAGCCAGCCCAGACACCTGTCTGTCTCCATGGACAAGTTTGGCTTCAAGTACGGCACAAAACTCAACCGACAACTTCTTTCTAATGCATCATCATCATTTTGATTAATTGGGACTCTTCCTCAATTCATACAATGAGTACATAGCGAGAAGAGTAGTTAACAAGTATATCTACTTACGCTTAGCCTACACTTTTCATTACTTGGCTCTTTGTATGGGCCAGATGAGAACTATTTTGTCTTTGTCTCATCCATAGGTTGCCCTATAACCAGTACTTTGGCGGTGTCTCAGCGTTAAGTAAGGAGCAGTTCCTGAAAATCAACGGCTTTCCCAACAACTACTGGGGCTGGGGTGGTGAAGATGACGACATTTTCAACAGGCAAGACAGTGCATTCCAATCCAAACAGACTTCTAAAGCATTACAGACGAGCCTATACTAAAGTCAGACTTGGCAAGGGGACATCGTCGCGTTCTAATGTTACCGATGCATTGTACAATGTTCATGCAAAACACAATATATTCACCAGGGTGTTAGAGTCAGTCAATTCAGGAACTAAACTGAAATGGCAGTTTCTTTTTCAATCTTTTTTTTAATAAACTGAAAAGGAGAAGCTATTTACTTAAAAAGTTGTCATTTTTTTTTTACTTAAATCACTTCCTGAATTGAACTACAATTGACCCCAATCCTGAATTCCACAGTATTTCCAACTTGTATGCAAAGTCCATTATAATAATCAACTCTGATTTCCACAGGTTGAGCTCCAGAGGAATGTCCATCTCTCGTCCAGATGGCGAGGTCGGAAAATGCCGGATGATCCGCCACGAGAGAGACAAACTGAACGACCCAAATCCTCAGAGGTAAAGTTTTAGATTAGAACAACCACATTCAACAGGTTCCCCACAATGTTGTGTCTTTAAAAAATAACATTTAGATTTTAAGGGGTAAGTTTTTGATTTCTTCATGATAGCATCAGCATTGTCACTCAGCCATCACAGCCAAGAAAATATTGGCTATTGTATGGCCACAGGATTGACATATCAGTGCATCCCGAATATCTTCATAGGAGGATAGTAGACTGATAAGTCGTTTCCTTTGCATCGCAGGTTTGACAGAATACAACGCACGAGACTGACGATAAATACCGATGGGATCAGCTCTCTCAAGTACGAAGTCATCAAAGTGGAAAAGGATGCTCTGTTCACGAATATCACAGTAGATGTGGGGAAACCTTAGTGAAAGTGGATAAATGTTAGGAGTTATTTTGCACATCACTTATCACAAGGTGGTGGGCAGAGAAAGCACAGCGGACCCATGGAATGCAGTACTGAGAATGCTCTGAATTCTCCGGGAACACGTGTATTTATTGTGGAAACAAATGGAGAGCACTTGGATAAATAGGATGGCACAGCAAGACCTCATAAATATCAGAGTGGATCAAAATGTTTGATCAACATGTTTGACTTTTAATGGCAGTACAAAAGGGAAGGTGCGTGGGACAAAGAAGTTACTTTATATATCATTTGTAATGAGTTGTCTTTGTGTAATTCTGTAAGGGGGAACTACTTGGTTTAAATGTGTATATAAGTTGTATAAATATGCATATAGTTAATACATATTTTATATATTGTTTCTTCTTTCATTTTCGGCTAAGATATTTGAGATGATTACGGTTTAATATATTTTTTGCGGAAATGTTTCCCATATTTGAAACTGTGTGAAAGGTCTTAATCACAATCTAAAAGCAACGATCGGTTTGGTTACTTATATATGTTTCTAAAAACATCAGTCGATACCCACTTGTTTGCTGTGATTCTGTACATTCACTACCTGTGACGTGATCACTTCCATGCTTCTTTACATTCAAACCCTATTCAGTACCTGTATGAATGATCACTTCCATGCTTCTTTACATTCAAAACCTATTCAGTACCTGTATGAAGGATAACTTCCATGCTTCTTTACATTCAAAACCTATTCAGTACCTGTTACATGAATGATCAATTCCTTGTTTCTGCAGCGCACAAATCAGTCGGGAACAAACATACGACTGACCATCACAATATGTCTGTATGGTCAGTCTCAGTCCCCGCCCATTTGGCTTATCTTTAATGTGTAGAAATACTGGTTTGGTGAGCAGAACACTGTGGACCCAACCTGTCACTTTATTTCATGTGACTGGAAGCAAAAGCCTACTGCCTGGTTTTCAGTCATAGGAATAGAACAGGGAGAAGTTATTGAATAAATCAAATGTTTTACATTTGAAATATTCAAAATCTATTTTTATTGAATACATTTTACTTTATTTGTCCTGTTGGGCTATTGAATATATTCATTTATAATAGTTAAAATTATTGGAATACATGTTTAATTGAATTTATTTAATTTCAACTCTCCAATTGGGGACTCCAAAAAGTGACTACAGACCTCGCTCTGTTTTTGATTTCCGTCCTGTTACAAGGAAATCAGTAACGGATTAATTTGTGGTTAGTCAAATAATTTGAAGAAATACTAGTGAATCAGTCTTGGGAAATCCCAGACCTAGGGCAACATTGTTCACATTGTGGGAGGCAACTCGTGTGCCAAGGGAGACTAGAGTATTATTAATTTAGAAGTTAATCATTTCCTTTTCCCCCGTCACCTCACAAATTGGAACTTGACCATATAACTGGGCAATAGTTCAGGTGTGATAAAAGTAGGTCTTGTAAGACTTGTTAAGTTGATTGTGTTGTCAAGAAAGCAGAGCAGTGCGTTATCACAGATAGACCTCTCACCGAGGTAAAGACAGTTTCAGGTTGGATATTCCACGAATATTCGCCTGTACTTTTCCTTACGTCCACCAACAGCAGTTAGGGACCGTCAACATAGTGACAAATCAAATTTTTCACATTTCGGGTTGTAGCTAACCCGATGGCATAGACACATTGCACACACATTTTTTTTTTTGATTTACATCTCGCACTATTTTCAATTATTTATTTACATTTTTGAATTTCAATAGCTCATTGGTCATATGACCTACTGACTTCAACAAGGTTCAGAATGTCCACTGACTACCCTTCTATATTGCACAACCTTTCGTTTGTCCATTTTCATCTCACATGTTTTTACATACATTTTTCAAAATGTTCATCTCTCACGTTTTTACATGAAATTTTCCAAATTTAACGTTTCAATAGTTCCTTGGTCATGTGACCTGACTTCAAACAAGGTGCATCTATAATAATTGGTAATTCTAAGGACTTATTTTCCCAGTTTTTATTTTATTTTTCCACAGTTTTTAACAGCGGTACACAATAGGAGAGAGACAGATAATATCTCCTTTCATCAACCATAAAGGAAAAGGGCAAAGTACGAGAGTCAAGTGTTGTATCCCAGGAGGTTTACCCCGGGGGATGGTAATAGAGGCGAGGTAGGCGACGTTGGCTCCCTCTGCTGGGAATACGGGAGCTGGGCACCCCGACACGGACAGCTCTAAGTAGAGGTAATTAGAGGAAAGTGCCAACCAGCCGTGGAGGCCAAATAAAAGGAGCACGGTGGCACACCGCGAGAGGGAAAGTTGTTTTTGCGCACTAAAACCTCCCTGTCTCTGTGTCAATCTCTGCACGCTCAACCCAACACCCCACGGTTTACCACACATGTTATGAATTGTCCAAAGCAGGGATGGCGAGTGAGCTAGTAAGGTAGGCTGCAGTGGGTTTGCTGGTCAATACATATACTGAACATGTCACCAATGTAAGAAATTGTAATAGAGACTGGAAACTAGTAATAACAACATTTCAACATAAGTCATCTTTTATACAAAATACACATACTCCTCATTTCTCTTGGACATATGCTGGACTTATTAAGACACCAACTACAGACACACACAATTCCCCTCCCCCATGATAACCATAGACACACACAACACAAGGTTGGAGCTCAAGACAAAGAACTATCTCAGGAACGTTGACACCAGGCCTGTTCAGGACTACCCAAGACCCAGATCAACCAATCGGAAGGCCAGACTTCCAGATCAACCTACTTTGCTTGTTGTCTATATAAAACTGTACAACTGCTTAAACTACCTCTTTCCGGACGATTCCATACGAGTCAGACAGAAAGAGCCTTGCTGCAAGATTTTACTAAGATGTCTTTATATGTGATTAAACGGCCTTATTATAAAATTATCCACCTCGTCCTATTGTCTCCTCTTGTTCTCCTGTCAACAGTAAACGTTTTATCAACACCAAACAAGGTTCAGAATGTCCACTCAGTCAACACCAAACAAGGTTCAGAATGTCCACTCAGTGGGCCTACACATTGCATACCCTTTAGTTTGTCCATTTTCATTTCTCACGTTTTTACATGACATTTTCCAAATTTAACATTTCGATAGTTCCTTGGTCATGTGACCTACTGACTTCAAACAAGGTTCAGAAAAGATTACAATAATGAGATGTATCCACCAATAGAAAGAAAGGATAGGCGGCAGCTAGACAGCCTGCTGTTGTGCCGTTAGGGTGAGACATGTATCTTGTTAGTATATCCATAATCTTTGGTAGCAGTAATTTTCCGGTAATCTCAGGTAAAGGTTGACATGAAGTTGCTTGACTTGAATTATTGTAGAAATAAGGGCAACTATAAGTGATGTATTTTAGAAAGGGGTTGGAAAACAGTTTACCTTAAAGTTATCTAGAATTTATAATGATGAAGGCAAGATAATAGTGGTAGATTTGAAGAAAGCAGACAAACCACTGTCTTGAAAATGTATCAATTTTTATTCCTGTAAATAAGTACTGTACACAACAAATAACAGACCCAACCAGCCTTTTTAATACTTCAAATGTAAACAAATAATATTCAACACAAGAAAATAACTACCATGGTACTGCAGGACACTTTTCCTTCCAAATTGTTTCTTTTTTTGTCATGGAACAAACTAAATGCATTGTAGTTTCAGGTGTATCTTCTGAAATCTGGGGCTATTCCAATGTAAATCCTGTACTGTGTCGATTACATAGAAAACGTCAATAAAGTGCTAGGTGTCCACATCCCTCCCCATCATGACCAATGAGCAGATAGGGTTCTTTGTATGATCAGCAATTCTGTACGAATGAACGTAGTACTCATCGTAACACTCATCGTAACGTAACCAAAACAGTGGCATTTTATTGGTCTGGTCCCTCTCAATTCGACTGTTGCCTTTAATCGTGTTTGTTTGGCCCTAAGTTTGCATGTTAATATGGCAGACTGCTGGTGTAACAATGGCGGACGTGTTGTGTGTCAGTAAATACAATACCACGAGTTAGAGAAGAGGGGGGGTGTACATTTGGGGTTATGGTCAGTAATAATAACGCACAATAGACACGCACAAAAAGGACCTTGGCAACGGCCCAGAAAGTACAATGATGGTTGGATTGTTTGTGAGCACCATGTGAGACCCAGCCTCCATGTGTAGCCACGTGTTCTATACATTCTAGCCGTTGCATCCTTCACTTTCAGCACGTGTCCTTTACTTCTCAAGCGGAAAACTCCAAAGATGGCGGCTGAACTACAGGAAGTCAGCTGTTCAAGGAAAAAGACAAGTAAAAGTGTACAAATAAGCCGCCCCGCCCTCTGACTCAACCTCAACACAACGTTGACTCAATGTTTTGGCACTGGTGACTGTTTACTGAACGACACATATCCAGATATATCTTCAATGTAGAATATATATATATATCATCATCGTCTGCTCTCCTGTCACTGCTACCTGTGACTTCACAATACATAAATAAATGAATAAAAATGGTATACCCAGTCACATTTCTCTCGTGGTCACGTTAGTAATACTGTGTTTTTTACCACAGAATCGTGAGGCCTGCCGGGGGAAAAGCCCAGTAGGTTATCCAACAGCAACAGCCCATCTCTTTAGTCCATTATACTTGTCTTAGAGGGTTCATGCTTTGGCACACAGGACCTGTACGATATATCTACACTATGTGGTCCATTAAAAAGCATGACATTTAGTTCCATCCTCACACTTCAGAAAACCTGTCACAAATGTCAAAAGGATGATTGTTAGCTAATAAATTACCTTTGTCGTTATTAGACTGCACATTCACGTACAGAAGTACAGAAGTTGACCCCACGTTACCTATGGCAAAGTACAGTACATTTAAAGCAGTAATCTGACAATAAGGTCTCTCTGAAATCCCTTCAGGGTTCTAAAGAAGCTCCGGTCTTTGTGCTTTGTCATTCCAGAACATTCCATGGCCTCTCTTTTGGAGTGTTAACATTATCTCCAACATGATTGGCAGGCACTGTGCTGGACGTCATGACAACAACAAAACATTCATCTTTTTAAAAAATACAACAAACTCCATTAGGTTCCATTTTTTAAGATGCAAAACTAAATGGATCAATATACTGTATTTAAAATGTCTTTCATTTGAGATTGGACTATCGTTGAAATGAATACTTATTCTTCCAGTTCATAAAAAAAGTGGTAACAAAGAGCGGGAGATAAAATACACCCTGAATCAAAATGACTGTCGGTTGGCAATGAGCGAGTTGATTGGAACTTCTTCTTTATACATTGTCGAGCGTGTCGCTGATCCTGGTCGAGTGAGCACACAGAAACTGTGTACTCTTCATGCTCTGCCTGGGGTACAACTTTGAAATATATTCAAGTCTTTCAGTCTTTTCAATCTAGCTAGCGAGGGGCACAAGGCTGTTCCTCGTAGAACACTTCATGGGATTTTATCATCTTTATTTCTTTGCATTGATTTGCATTGACTTTCAGTGTTGAACTTCTGCCGCTCGTTCTCGCGTCACCCTACAAAGAACGCTAACGCTGGGCAGTCCACAGAGAAAGAATAAAAATTAAAAAACGCTACAATAAAGTAGAAAACCCTCCTCTCCGGAATGACCCGTCTACAGGGGCCTCAGCAGTTAATCTGGGAGAGGAACAGACACAGGGTTTGTCCAAAATGGCACCCTATACATTACATAGGGCATTTTTTTGACCAGGGCACTGGTCGAAAGTAGAGCACTATGTATGGAACAGAGTTCCCTTTCATGTGCAGCCTTGGATTCACACACAGCTCTCCCGGGCCTTCTCGTCTGTGAGGAAAGACTTGAGCTGAGTAATGTCCACTGCCACCGCGTCTCTCTTGTGCATCGAAATGTCTTTTAAGTGGTCCTCGTCACTTTGGTCCTTGGCGAAATTGACAAATACCTGAAGTTAAGAGAACACACACAGACCAGATGAATCAGTGTGCTATGCAAGCAACGTTTGTTTAATTTGCATTTTGGTTTAAGTGTTTTTCTTTTTATCGTTCTATTTTGTACTGGCAAACGAAACACTCATTTCATATAAACCTATACAAGACCCCCTCGTAAAACAACATTATTATTAAAAAAAGAAGAAGAATTGCTATGATAATCAAAATGGCCGACAACAACATTTTCAACCAGCCCAGCTCTTACTTGGTCTAGTGTTGTCTGGGAAACGGAGTAGTCCTCAATGTGCAGCCACTCCTTGTTCTTGGCCAGGATGCTGAAGATGCGTGCCAGGGAGGTTTTGGAGGAGGACAGCTGATACTGCAGCATGTTCCTGTGCTTCTCCTTCAGAGTGCTGCCTGGAAGCTCCTTCTCAATGAACTCCATCACCGGCCTCAGGTCCGGGTCAGGTCCTGCCACCCGGAGGATGATGGTGTAGCCATCCCCAAATCTGAATGAAGAAACGCACAGGGATGATTAGCGTTAGCTCAATGTTGATCCAAAATGGCCACCGTGCTTTTTCACCAATGTAGTGATTCACTACTGTACAGTAGGTAACTCCCATCTCTCCCTCTCTCTGTTCTTACCTGTTCTTTAGGTGCTGTACGCTGCCCAGGCAGCGGAACCTCCCATTGACCATGATGGCCATCCGCGTACACAGGGCCTCACACTCCTCCATACTGTGCGAGGTGAGAACCACCGATCGTCCCTCCTTGACGATACTGAGAATGCAGTTCCACAGAGCCCGTCTGGCCTTGGGGTCCATACCAGTGGTGGGCTCGTCCTGTCAGCCACAAAGAAGAACAACACCAGAGCCTGGTCAGACTAGGCCCAGGAACAAGTTGGTGTAGGAAACAACACCCTCTAGTGCCTAGTCTATTGTTGACATCCTCAATGGGGAGACTGGTTTCTAGGTTATAGGTTGTGCTGGGAGTTTTTCCCCCTGACCATGATGTGATCAGGAAAAACTCTGGGTCCTAGATACTGTAATAGGTATTGAACTTGAATGAAAGGTTGGTCCCGTTCACACACATTGATATACTGTAATGTAGCATGACTGAATAACATAACGTTTGGGTATATGAACAAATGATTAGTTAGATAAAAGGCTCATAAAGTAGGCCTACTCACCAGGAAGACCACTGGTGGACCACCGATCAGTGCCATGGCCGTGGAGAGTTTCCTCATGTTCCCTCCACTGTAGCTCCCTGCTGCCTTGTCCACATACTTGATCAGGCCTAGTTTACGGATGCCCCACTCTGCCACCTGGACCAGAGAGAGATAGGTGCCAAAGACATGATTAGACAAACAAGATAACAAGATCACATGCTATAGCCCACCAGGGCTGGGGTCAATTCCATCTCACTTCAGTCAATTCAGGAAGTAAACCGAAACAACCTGTCCTTAAAACAACAACCCGTCCTTAAAACAACAAATTGTCTATTAAAACAAAAACATGTCCTTAAAACAATTACCTGCCCTTAAAATGGACCAACAAAAAGGCAGAGACAAAGTCTCCAAATAAGGAGCATGACATAGTTGCCTGTCCTATAACAGGGTACAAAATGTCACAGTTGTAAGAATGTCTTCTTCTTTTTTTGTCAAGAGGATAACACACGACACACACTCACCTCACACACTTCCTTCTCGGGAACCCCCCTCAGGATGGCGTAGAACTCAAGGTGCTCCCTGCCAGTCAGCAGGTCGTTGATGGCATCAAACTGAGGGCAGTAGCCCATGTTCTGGTGCACCTCGTTTATCTCCGTCAACACACTGACAGACCACACAGAGAACGCACACTGTCAGTCACAACAGTACACACCTCCAAGCTATTTAAGACTCCGTTCACAGTACGTATTTCAAGACCGTTGTAAGGCTATTTCACGAATATTGCGATATACAGCGGTTATGGAAGCTTCAGTGTGAATGAGGTCTTAGAGGCTGTAATCAATAATGCATTTAACCATTAAGATATACTGTAAAATACGGTACATGTATACTGTATAAATCCCGGAAAAACTATTTGTTCTGCTTGTTTAACCTGTTTGAGCTAGGGGGCATCATTTTCACGTTTGGATGAAAAGTGTGCCCAGAGTAAACTGCCTGCTACTCAGGCCCAGTTGCTAATATATGCATATTATTAGTAGATTTTGATAGAAAACACTCTGAAGTTTCTAAAACTGTTTAAATTATGTCTGTGAGTATAACATAACTCATATGGCAGGCGAAAACCTGAGAAAAATCCAACCAGGAAGTGGGAAATCTGAGGTTTGTAGTTTTTCAACTCTTGGCCTATCGAATACACAGTGTCTATGGGGTAATTTTGCACTTCTTAGGGCTTCCTCTAGATGTCAACAGTCTTTATAACCTTGGTTGATGCTTCTACTGTGAAGGAGGGGGGAATGATAGGGGATTGAGTAAGGTCTCTCCCAGAGAGCCACGAGCTGACCATGCGCGCTCACGTGAGAGCGACCTGCTTTCCATTGCATTTCTGAAGACAAAGGAATTCTCTGGTTGGAACATTATTGAAGATTTATGTTTAAAAACATCCTAAAGATTGATTCTATACTTCGTTTAACATGTATCTACGAAATGTAATATGACTTTTCGTCTGAACTTTTGCCTGGACCTGCCCGCGCGTCGTGAGTTTAGATTGTGTACTGAATGCGCGAACCAAAAGGAGTTATTTGGACATAAATGATGGACTTTATGGAACAAATCAAACATTTATTGTGGAACTGGGATTCCTGGGAGTGCATTCTGATGAAGATCATCAAAGGTAAGTGAATATTTATAATGCTATTTCTGACTTATGTTGACTCCAACATGGTGGATATCTTTTTGGGTTCTGTTGGTTTCTGAGCGCCGTACTCAGATTATTGCATGGTTAGCTTTTTCCGTAAAGTTTTTTTGAAATCTGACACAGTGGTTGCATTAAGGAGAAGTATATCTTTAAATCTGTGAATAACACTTATATCTTTTATCAATGTTTATTATGAGTATTTCTGTAAATTGATGTGGCTCTGTGCAAATTCATGGGATGTTTTGGAGGCAAAGCCAAATGTAAACTGAGGTTTTTGGATATAAATATTAACTTGATCGAACAAAACATACATGTATTGTGTAACATGTTGTCCCGGGAGTGTCATCTGATGAAGAATATCAAAGGTTAGTGATTCATTTTATCTCTATTTCTGCTTTTTGTGACTCCTCTTTTTGGTTGGAAAATCGCTGTATGCTTTCTGTGACTAGTTGCTGACCTAACATAATGATATGTTCTGCTTTCACCGAAAAGCTTTTTGGAAATCGGACACTGTGGTTGGATTAACGAGAATTTTATCTTTAAAATGCTGTCTAATACTTGTATGTTTGAGAAATTTGAATTATGAGATTTCTGTTGATTGAATTTGGCGCCCTGCAATTTCATTGGCTGTTGGCGAGGGGTTCCGTCCTAGACAGGTTAATGATATTTACTATCCCTCTCACCTCTTTCCTGCCAGGTAAGCTTCACCACTCGTGACTATGGAGTCTCCAGTCAGCATCTTGAAGGTGCTCGTCTTTCCTGCTCCGTTGACTCCAAGAAGACCAAAACACTGGAGAGAGAGAGGAGAGAAGAGTTTCACTGGACTGAACCACCAACAGGATATGGAAAGGGGAGAATCTATGGGTAGGGCCAGCAACTTCTCCTGACCATCTGACCTGACCAGTAAAGCTAGTCTATTGTAGACTAATGATCAGGTGAGGTCATGTGACCAGGAAAACTAGTCTCGTGAAGTCTAATGGTCATGTGACCAGGAAAACTAATCTAGTGGTCTAATGGTCATGTGACCAGGAAAACTAATCTAATGGAGGCTAATGGGCAGGTGAGGTCATGTGACCAGGAAAACTAATCTAATGGAGGCTAATAAGCAGGTGAGGTCATGTGGCCGGGAAAAACAACCGTCCCTATCTATGCTGTACAGTGGTAGCAGAGCCAGCTCACCTCTCCTGGAGGAATTCCCACACAAAGACGATCCACTGCTGGTTTCTGTTTTCTATTGTACACCTTGGTCAGCTGCTTGAGTTCCAGAATGTCAGACTGTCCCCCTCCTCCCAGAATCCTTTGCCTCTCTCTGGCCACGTCTTCATCCTCTTCACCAATAGGTTTCTGGTCGGTGCTCATAGATCTGAGACAACCAATTAGAGATCAAGGAGAATATTTACAGCAGATCGTTATGAATACAAAAGGTTTTACTGACTTGACTATTTTGATATGTATACATTTTTAAATAGAAAGTGGATAAAGGACACAACAAAAGAGTCTAATCTGATGAATCTGTCCAATGAAATGTGAGGCCACGCCTACCTGGCCTTGATACAGAAGCGGTATTGGATGAGCACGGTGATAGTGAAGAAGACCACACCCTGCACAGCCATGGCGAACAGGTTCTTGCCCACCATGTCCCACGCCAGAGGGGAACGGAACCGGTTCTCACCTAGAACCAATGCAAGGAACAGATGATTGTCAAGAAACAGAAGCACAGCACTGACAAATGTACAATAATAAAGTAATAAAGTAATAACGACCTATGACCTATGACCTGAGCCTACTTACCAAACCTCTCCAGAGCGTCGGACATGGCCTGGTTCTTCACCATGTCGATGAGGCCTCGGCCCAGACAGAAGTGAGGGAAGATCAGGAACACGTTCTTCAGGATGTCGTTGATCCCTCCGATCTCCTGTTGTCACATAGTAGAACAACACACAATCAGTCAAACTGTCACATTCATTTATAAAGTCCCAATTTAATTCAATTCACTTTAAATGTTGTAATAAAATAAGGGCTGAATTGTAACAGTAAGTAGTCACACTGATAAAAAAAAGCATTTCTACAGGGATCTTTCATTTCTGCAGTATTCGTCCACCTAATGACTTTCATGAGTTCTATGAAGTCTCATTAAGCCCTATTAAGTCCCTATGAAGTCTAATGAAGCCCTATGAAGCCCTACGAAGTCTTGTTGTACGCACGTTGCTGCCGAAGAGCTCGAGGACAAAGGTGGAGACGCTGCCGTTGATGCCGATGAGGATGTTGACCGAGGTGAGCACCACGTAGGCCGTGCTGGGGATCTTAAAGAAGAAGGACGCCGGGTACATCAGGGGCGTGATGGACCACCTAGGAACAGACGTCAACAGGAAGTTAGAACATGTACAACTCCCAATCTCATATAGACGTAGCCTTGCAACGCTAGGACATATGGTGTGTGAGTGAGGTAGTTTGTGTGCGACATATTGTGTGCGTCGAAGGCAGTGTGTGTATGCATGCACGTTGTGGCGTACAGCAGGTCAGCCACCAGGGGGAGACTCGTCGAGGTCTGGTGACAGACGGAGTATACATCACGAGGCGATGGCTCTATCTGCTGGACGTGCCAGATCTCGACGGGCTCTCCGGACAGGACTAATTGGGGCTGATTGGGAGTTGGTGAGTAATCAAGGGCTGATTGCTCACCAGTTGTACAAGTCCCATAAAGCTGTCAGAAGGGCAGCACACAGGGAGAGTGGGGGGAAGAAAGGATTTCTGTATGGTTGTGGACGGTTGCAGAGGTAACAGGAGTGAGGTCAGTTTTTGATCCCCACAGGATACAGCAAGACCCGAAGCCCAGAAGAGGGTCTCTTGGGGGAGACTTATTCTTTTCTTTTGAACTATTATTTAAATAAACACCTTTGAAACTGAGCTAATCCTACTCTGTCCGTGTCTGATCTGTGTGAACGTTTTGACCCACGTTGTCTGCCACAACGTGTTTTCTGTGTGTGTCTCTGTGTGTGTCCCCTCACCCATAGAACAGCAGCAGCAGGGCCAGTACAGGCAGGTTGGTGGAGGAGACGTAGGCGTCTTGTTGGAAGCAGATGAAGATGATAATGACCAGAGTAGCAGGGACGATGTAGTTACACTGGAACAGACAGGAAGAGGCCAGGACATTCAGGACTTTCTCATACAGTCACATACCATTTCAAGGTGAAGAACCTGCTGCGTACAGTCCAGATACAGAGCTACTCCAATGGGTCGACTTAAAACAACAGAGCATTTTGTGTTTGTGACGTTTCCATGGTGTCTCAAGGCATTTATATTTTTATAAAATTCTAATATACAGTTAATGAAAGTCTACACGTCACTTGTACGGTCTTCACATTATGCTGCCTTCAAATGACATCTAAAAAGGTGTGTGTGTTCACTGGTCACTATAAGACTAATATATATGGTATACTGTATATCCACACTGACCTCTCTACACTCGTAGAAAAAAAGGTTCTCCGGCTGTCCCCATAGGAGAAGCCTTTTTGGTTCCAGGTAGAACCCTTTTTGGTTCTAGGTCAGTGGAGGCTTCTGAGAGGAGGATGGCTCATAATAATGTCTGGAAAGGTATCAAACCCATGGAAACAACGTCTTTGATGTGTTTGATACCATTCCATTGACTCCCTTCCAGCCATTAATTCTGATCCGTCCTCCACACGGCAGACTCCACTGTTCTAGGTAGAAACATTTTGGGTTCCATGTACAACCCTCTGTGGAAAGGGTTCTACATGGAACCAAAAAGGGTTCTTCAAATGGTTTTCCTATGGCGACAGCCGAAGAACCCCTATTTTTTTCCCCCCTAAGACTGCAGGATGAGGTGAGAAGCCTTACCATGTCCCATATGAAGTTGGACACCCAATAGAGGAAGGGCTGCACCCCACTGATGAACTGCATGTGTTTGGCCTTGTTGACTCTCTCCTGGATGAGGAAGACTACGAAGCTGGCCGGGACGAAAGACATGGCGAAGATCACACAGATGGACACCAGCACGTCCACAGAGGTGGTCATCCTGGAGGGAGCATGCAGAGGGAAAAGATGGTTCTGAGTCATACATAGAACAAGTTGGAAAGCATTATGCCTGGATGCTTTAAGTAAAGTGTTGCCATGCTTTTTTTTATAAAAAATAAATAGTCATTAGGTTGGTACTTACACTTGTTCTATTTCATACACATGTACAAGTGTGTATTAGATGCATGTGTGATTTGGAAATGTTTTTTTTTTTGCGTATCCCAACTCCCTCTGATTCACCCCCCATTGAGCAATTAGGATTTACGTGCCTTGCTCAACAGATGTTTCACCTTGTCGGCTCGGGGATTCGAACTAGCGACCTTTCAACTAAAATTATTTCATGGAAGAATTTGAGTTGTCGGCTAGGTACTTACAGTGCGACCTGGGACAGTTGCTCCTTGGTGAGGTTGAGTGGGTGGTTGAAGGCATGGATGCCATACTTGCTGGGGTCCTGGCCGGCCGTCAGGCTGGCGCGCAGGATTCCGTTGTTCATCACGTTCAGGAAAGACCCGATGCTGTGCCACCCCTTGTTGTTGAACCAGATCTGGATGGGGTCAAAGGTTACAGGACAGAGGTTAGGAGGGAGGAGCTATTAAAACAGAGGAAGAATGAAGTGTGTTTGTAAGGTCTTAAAATGGCGGAAGCAATAAATGCGAAAACTGACTAAGCACACACCTAAAGGCCTCATCTTCCGGTTCTTGGTAGAATAACGGAAGTGAGGATAAGTGACTTTAGGTTCTAGAACAAAATGTCTTTGGTCTGAATATAATCAACACCGTTCAAGTTCCCTGAAAAACAATGTGAGCATTTCCCCTTTGTTTCCCAAGTCTCATTTCCTAGTCATGGCATTTCCGTTGGTCTGAACCTGCTTATTAAGGTCAAAGTGCTGTCGTAGATATTTTAAAACCCTTTCTGCAGTGTAAGCATGGAAATCTACTGTGTTGGGTCTGAAACAATGTTCCCACAGGGGCACGACGCTCAACTTGTGATTAAATGAATTGTGCAACAAAATTGTGCAACAAAAGTGGAATGAGGTGAAAAGTGTATTGTGACATTTTCTGTCCCAAACGTACATTTATACGAGTGTGGAAAATGTGCACCAAAGCAGTAAACTAACCTTGACGTTGTTCTTAGTGTCCAGTCCCTGGATAAAACTGGATAAGCTGGCGAGGAAACGGTCAGCAGCAGTCCCCTATACAGAGAAAGACCACAAAACCCAGTTTAGCACGCAAGCTAAACCCTAACAACATTAAATGCCAACATTTAAACAAATAGCAAGCATTGGTAATCATTGAAATATAATTGTTAGAAGGGACAAAGCCCCGCAGACCATGATCATTTGAGTGGAACGCTCATGAGTACACTCAATATGGCCTCCGGTCCCTGCATAACAGAACCTGGACTTCCATTCTAGCCATTCTATTTCTATGTTGGTAATACTGTACAGTACGTTACAGTGGCATTGTTCCAGGGTAAGTATATGGGATGTTAAGTATGTAAATGGTAAGGCTTACTCTTTCCAGGTGGAAGCGTCGTCTGATCTCAGAGATGGCCTGATCAATATCATCACCTGGTGGGAGGAGCTGTGTGTTCCTAGCGCCCAATGAGAATCCGCCATATCTGCATAAAAATATATAAATTGTCATATTATTGAATAACGTGGTACAGAACGTTCTCAGACCACTACTGATGCCTATGGCGCGTTCTAAAGACCTACAGTGTATTTAGCATTGAGAGATTGACACCTGCCAGTTTACCTGAATTCATTGACCGAGATTTTGTTCTTCAAACTGTGAAAAGACAACATGTACAGAATTAAAATAAATATTCCACCTCCTTTCATTTATATAAAATGGAGCATAAAAAGAATATTAACATTTTTAATACAATAAATTATACCTTTTCCCGATAATCTGAGCATAGGTTTTGACCAGGTAATCTGAGATATTTCTGCCAGTCAGATTTTGCAGGGTACCTTGGTCACTGATTTTCACCTGAAGAGAAAGAAAGAACGAAGTTAAACTTTTGTGGATACTACATTATCTGCATTTCTCTCTCTGTGTGTGAGTGTGCGTGTGTGTGTGTGTGTGTGTGTGTGTGTGTGTGTGTGTGTGTGTGTGTGTGTGTGTGTGTGTGTGTGTGTGTGTGTGTGTGTGTTCTCATGGGTGTGTACCTGTGGAGGAGGCAGACCACCAGCTCCCGCTGGGCATTCAGGTAGCATCTTCTTGCGTCCTTCACAGCTGCACTCACACAGAGGAGAGGGGTTTTCCATACTCCAGTTGCCATTCATGAAGATGTCCCTCACACTCTCCAGTACCTCAGGAACAACCCACTCATCATCCAACGTGTTGCAAGGAGCATGACTGTTAAGCGAGAAAGCCCGAGATAGAGAGAGAGTTATAATCATTCTTCAAAGCAACAAGTACTTAACTATCAACTCTTTTACAACCAGTGAATATCGATACTGTAGTTTAAGCCTTGTTGTATTTGGTTAGAAGGGGGGGGGGGGGGGGGTCACACTTACGGTGAGTCACAGCGTGAACCAAAGCCATCGTAGCTTGTCAGGGCACCCAACAGCTTGTTAGTGTCTGCATCCTCAGGGGCGTCGTTGCTGCGAGGAGATAATATCGTACCATGGTCAAGGAAACGGACACGTCACTACTTCTTACAACCCAATGGGTGACCGACCTTCATTGTAAATGTTTATATAACATCTCGTGTAACAACCACAATATTCTATTCACATTCGTGTTTCTCAAAAGCTACGTTTACTTCATGAAAGGTTTGAGGTTAGTGTCGCTATCATTGCTCTATGTAAGAAACACTATACAGAACATGGAACTTTGATTTCCAGGCTTTCTGACCCCGGTTCAAGTAACTGAGTGAACACGAGAAGCATCTACAAATTCAAAGACGTATGAATACAAATAAAAATTTGGCTGCCACAAATATCGCTCCATGCAGTTAGTGTTGGTCGTACCTGATGAAGGTGAACTGTTCTTCATACATGCCAGGCTCCAGCTCCAGGCTGGGATACCTTCCAAACGGAGGGACGATGAGACTGAAGACGAGGGCGATGCACACAAACACAGCAGGAAGCACGATCTGAAACCAACACAGGACAAGGCTCCGTTTACAACCGGAACAAGATCCAAGATCTACCTCACTACCAAACGAAGAGGTTCCAAGGTCAACACGGCAACTACCCACAATGCCAGTAAAAATACGCCGTAAACTTGCGCAGTACAATAGATGCAGAGGTAAAAATGTACTTGCTGCGCTATTGCTAGATCATGTAATGATGATGAATTACAATGTAACACTTAACAACTTTGATCAACTTTGATTTTATTTGTAATGCCCTGATGAGTCCAGTTTACCTGAGCGAAGAAGCCTTTCCTGGAGCGCCGGGCATACAGGAAGCGTTTCCATATCAACGCCACAAACTGCTGTCTAATCAGACGCCAGCCTTTGACCTGGTACGAGCCTTTACCATCCGAGCCTCCCAGCCAGTCCGTCTCACGAGATTCTGGGGCAGGAAGAGGAGAAACTTAATGAGCCTCATGTGTTCGAGGGTTTCCACTAGTTACCACAGCCACAAAGTCAGAATATGGTAAAAGCCGCTATATCGTAAAAAAATAATTTTTCATTTAAGTTTAGGGTTAGGCATAAGGCTTGTTTGTGTGATTAAGGTTAGGGTTAGGTTTAAATTCACATTTTAAGAAGAGAAATTGTAGAAATAGTCAGGGTTTAAGACTTTGTGGCTGTGGTAACTAGTGACGACAGTGTTCAAGGGCAAAATACACAAATATGATGCTTTAAAATGAGATGAGATCCTTTTTTGCGAATGAACGGTCGGAACGAAGAGTGCATCGTTCCAATGGAACGTGAGAGGAGAGCAGTGATGGTTCATGGGTAATAAATGGTACCTGGGTCACCTTCTGAGTCGTTGAAGTCGAAAGCGTCGTCCTCGTTGAAGGGTTTCAGACAGCTCTGGTGGTCTCCGAACGCATGTCTGCGGTGCCTACGAGCCGGGATGGTGCCATCTGAATGAAAGGCGACATAGAGAAGGTTGAGTCACGGAGTAATAATGAGCAATGGAACACTAATCAATGAAGTATTTGCTATAAAGGGGTTTCAATGGAGTAGTATGATAATGTCTCACCAGATTTGGGAAGTTCAGCAACGTCCACTCCACTGTCCTCTGCTACTTTCAGGAAAATCTACAAAAAAATAGAATACATTTTTAAAAATAAAAGAACCATAGTCAACGTACATTCATCAAATAATCGACTGCCACAATAACTCACTTATAAGAATATAGAATATAAATATCTGAAAAACTAGTCAAATCCAACTGCTTGGTTTATTTGCCGTACCTCTTCCAGGGTGGTGTCTGAGATGCCGTAGCTGGAAATGCCCAGGTCAGACAGGCGGTCGTCGATCTCGTGGAAGAGTTCCACGAAGGCTCCGCCTTTGGCCGCCTTGTAGGGCAGAACGTAGGTGAGTTCATGGCCCAGGTCCTCAACCAGCCTGGCAGCGGGGACGTGCTTGAAGATCACATTGGAGATCATGGTTACATCTACGAGGGAGAGGAGGATAAGGATCAAAAGGATTATCGTCAGCGTCATTATCGTCAGCATCATTATATTGTTCTTCAGAAAGGTAAGTACCAAAGGGTTTAATTCATCGTTCATTGTTTGGGATCAACTTGAAAAGGGTCAAATAAAACGACCCTCTTATAGGGGCGAAGGTGTGCTTATAAGGCCTTTTTCTGACTTACCAATAGTGGTGGCTTCACTCTCAGGTTCACTACCCAGTCCAGCGTCAGAGCTGCTCTCAGAAACACTGTCCTCCTGCAGAGAGAAAAGCAACACACGTTAGTCTAACAGACTAAATCTCTTTGGCAAAAGATACCGGTTAAGGCCCAAAAGGTGCATTTATATATTGGTCTGGCACAGGGCGATTAACTTGGTTATTATGTGAATAAAAGATCAGAGCACAGTCTAGCTGTGAGTAGATTTCCATTTCTGCCATTTCTCACAACTGTGATGTCTTTAAATCTACCTTTAAAAGTGAGTACCGTAGTTTATATGTGTCGGGAGGTGTCGGGATCTGGGGGATTTTCGTCCCTTCATCCCGGATGCATTTCAATCTACCTTTAGGACTGTGAGGGCCTGAGGTTGCGGCTGAGGGAGGCCCACCTTCTTGCTGTAGGAGACAGAGCTGCTGCTGGAGGAGTTCCTACAGGAGCTGAGGGTCAGGTCGAAGTCTCTCTTCACCAGGGTCAGGTAGTAGCCCGTCCCCAGCTGGGTCTTCAGGAACAGGGAGGAGCCCACGCAGCACAGCTTGCCGTGGGAGATGATGGCGATGCGGTCGCCCAAGATGTCCGCCTCGTCCATGTGGTGAGTTGAGAGGATGATGGTGCGGCCTGAGGGGGAACGAGAGAGAGAGATAGAGAGGGAGAGCGAGAGGGGGTGAGGGAGAGAGGGAGAGGGAGAGAGAGATAGAGGTAGAGCGAGAGTGAGAGAGAGATAGAGAGAGGGAGAGAGAGAGAGAGCGAGAGAGCGAGAGAGAGAGAGAGAGGGAGAGGGAGAGGGAGAGCGAGAGGGGGTGAGGGAGAGAGGGAGAGATAGATAGAGAGAGAGAGAGAGAGAGAGCGAGAGCGAGAGGGAGAGCGAGAGAAAGAGATAGAGAGGGAGGGAGAGGGAGAGCGAGAGGGGGTGAGGGAGAGAGGGAGAGAGAGAGGGGGAGAGAGAGAGGAGAGGGTGTTAGAACCAAGAGGACATTAGATTGGAATAAAGCTAGCCGTTAGCCTATTTACACAATCATTTGCCTGGTTTCCATTATGCAAACAATTTCAGAGCAATTGTTTGCATAATGACAGTCTCACTCCTCCAGCATAGGAGAAATAGTAAAAATTATATGTAGAGTTCGTTACCGGCACGATACTTCAGAAGCAGGTCCCAAATTCCCCGGCGTGCGTAGGGGTCGACTCCAGCAGTGGGTTCATCCAGGATCACGACCTTTGACCCTCCAACGAAAGCCAGCGCCACTGACAGTTTCCTCTGCATGCCCCCTGAGACAAAAACAAACGTCAAGGTCAACTCGAGAAATCATTAAGGGTCAAAATGTAAATTATTCTCAGCAATACTACTATTTTTAACAATAGCTGATATAGTTGTTATATCGACAGGAAGAAGAGCCACTTACCGGACAGCGTGTTGCTACGACACTGGCGTTTGTGAGGCAGGCCGATGTCGTTGACGATCTGCTCCATCTCAGCCTTCACCTTCTCCTCAGACAGACCCTTCAGACGGGCATAGAACCAGATGTGCTCCTCCACCGTCAGCCTGGGACAGAGGAGGAGGAGGAGGAAGAGGAGGAAGATACGAGGGAAGAAAAAAACAGATACAGCCAGTCATAAACAAACAGCTACAATCGTATTATGCGAATCAACTTGAAAACTTGAGTTAGAACTACTAGTCATTTTGTTTTACTTGAACTAGTAAAGTACTAAAACTGGCAACCCCAGTGAGTATATATTACCGTCATAGTACAGTAGTAATGACTTACATGCTGAAGAGAACGTTGTGTTGCGGGCAGATGCCCAGGTTCTGTCGGATGGCGCTGAGCTCCGAGCGGATGTCCTTGCCCAGGATGTAGGCGGTGCCAGAGGTGGGCGGGAACAGACCCGTCAGGATGGACCTATCAGAGCCAGGGAGAACACACAACCATACCTGTCAATTAACACAATTTAACTCAACACGGTTTAGTTTCACACATTTCCCATGTACTCATATTGCATCGGACTGCTGTATTTTCAACGTGTTTTAATTGTATCTGTCCCAACGCTAATTACGATCCAAACAAAAGATTGCGGGTTTTGGAGTTTTGGATGCGGGTTTTAAAGAAACGCCCCTCAAGATTAAGGTCTTTGATCCTAGGCCTTACATGGTGGTGGTCTTGCCGGCTCCGTTGTGCCCCAGGAAAGAGGTGATCTGCCCCTCGTAGAAACCCAGGGTCAACCCGTCTACAGCCAGCTTGTTGCCATGGCTATACACCTTCACTAGGTTCTTGATGTAAACACCAGGCTCAATGTGAGACGGCTCCTCTTCGATGCACACAGCTGAGGACGAAACAAGGCAAAATTAGCACCTGAAATATCTCAAATCAAAATCACCCAATCATTTTGAAATTTGTTTTCTTTTTTAAGTGTTAAATCCATCAATAGAGCGGTAAGCCATTTTCTTTTTTTAATCTACCTTCTGCGTTTCCTTCCTTTCTTTCTTGTATATTCTTCCCTTGTTTCTCTCCACACCAGTAGGACTTGGTGAAGGGGAAGTACCAGGGTCTGGGGATCCCATACTGGCCTAAAGTGGCATACCAGGCATCATACATGATGAGTACAAATACACACTCCTTTATGTACAATATAATTTGACGTTTCATAATATGACATTTATTGTCTGGTCTATTTTATTTGCCTAATACTGTTGGTAGACATAAGAAAATGTGTGTAGGTATGCTTGGGAACACATTCAAAAACAATACAGGCTCATCAAATGACATGACTTCCTCTGGCTGCTGCTTACCAGGGAAGACAGCCTCGATGTACCAGGTCATGACCCCGTAGAGGAAGGAGTCAAACAGCATGAGACAGATGGAGGTGGTGAGGGAGTAGCTGTCCTCTTCCAAGGGGCTGGACAACAGGTTGGACCACTGGATACCCACTCCCTGCTCCTCAAACAGGGCAAAGTACTCACAGCCGAACCCAAACGCCACCGGGGACAACAGGCTCTGGAGAAAGACGGGAGAATAGAACACAAGTTAGAAAAGAGGACTATGTTCATGACAAAGAACAAACAAAAATGCGATTTTTTTTGGATTTGAACAGTCTTCAGGTCTCGGGCAAGGTAGCTCGTCATCACGTGAGAGTGTTTCACAACCCCACCTCCATTACAATCCCCATTCCAACATTACCACGACAACAAAAGAGTGTATTAGCGATCTGAACTCACCACAATGACTTTAGCCCCGAAGCCCACATAGTCCTGCCAGGCCACACAGAGGACATAGGGCAGATAGAGGGTGAAGTAGATGATTCCCCCGCAGGCCGCCGCCAGGTTGGCACGGGAGAAGATGGTACTGATGAGGAAGCACTGCATGATGGTTACCACAGCAAAGGAAGCCAGGAACAGGAAGACCACGCAAGGGTCGCTGTAGGGAAGCAGGTTCCCCATCTGATTGGACGAGAGGAGACAGATGAGATTATGAAACACGGTGAATTGTGTGATTATGTGATTGCGTAAGGGTTCAGTGTGTGTGTGTGTGTGTGTGTGTGTGTGTGTGTGTGCTTCCACACACACCTTGAGTATGACCACCAGCAGCGAGGCGGAGATGAGCAGGGGGATGAGGCTGCTGATGAACCAGCTGAGCCACAGGATGCCGTTGTCCAATCCCATGATCCTCATGGTCTCTTTGAGCCGTGCCTCCTTCTCATAGACCACGCCCTTGATGATGAGGGCCACAGAGTACATCCAAGCCAGGGTCATGAAGAGAGGCATGGAGCGACTCATCACCCGCAGGAACCTGGAGAGGAGGGAGCACGGAGAAGTCAGGAAATCATGAAAATGATTAAAGATACACCGTACTTTTGCAGGCAGTGTTAACAACTAATCGGATCTTGTTGCCTCTGCTCTGCCGTCCTATGCTCTGCTGTCTTATCCTGTGCTCTGCTCTGCTGTGCAATGCTGTGCTGTGCAATGCTGTGCTGTGCTGTGCTCTGCTGTGCTGTGCTACGGCATGATTTGATATTGTGTTATACACATATACACTACAATATTTCATCCTGGTGAAACAAAACAGTGCCTCTCCAAGTCTCCACAACGCTACTTACATATCGTCTACGTAGCAGGGGTAAGGCATCTGTTGGATGTAAACTCCAGTCTTCTCCTTACTGCCCGTCACTGCCCTGATGATGCCCTGTTCAATAACGTCCTGCAGGTAGGAGAAACCACCCCAGATGTAGCGCAGGTCCTCAAAGGGATCCGCCCGGGGACCAGGGTCCCAGTAACTACAGAGAGACAAGGGTAGAAAGTAAGGAAGACATGTTCATATACTCTATATTCAGGATTGGCGTCTAATACATTATTACAACATACTGGACTCTTTCAATAACTAGAATAAGTAAAAGGATAATATATATTACAGCCTACAGCAGGGGTTGGTAACCGGCGGCCCACGGGCCAAATATAACCTGCAAGCCAATTTGATTTGGCCAGCCAGAGTTGTCGTAGGAACATTTTTGTTATGTCATGTATCTTACCCGTCCTTGATCTTGTTGGTGCGCTCCACGTTGTCGATGTCCATGCGGATCTTGTAGTTGACGTTACCCGGCAGGTCAGAACTGTTGCTACGGGCGATGTCCGGAAACACTATCCCAGCCCAGAACTTCTGGTTGTCTAGGAGACCCATGGATTTGTTGACCAGTCTTTCCTCATTGGCCACTGGCTCTAGTTTATCCAGGTTCACACACTGTGGAGGGATACAAGAAGGGTTGTCAGGCTAATAACTACTCGCTTGATTTCCATTGACTTGTACAAATAAATGACCATTTTGAATTTGTTTCTCATTTTGACAAATGCACATTGAAAAGCTTATTTAAATGGCCATTGGCAAGGTAGAAATGTGTTAAAGTGAGAAGCTGCACTAATACAGTATAATGATTGTGTTATAGGAGACACAAATACCATGCAAAACGCATAAGCCAGCATGACTGTTGAAGGTCTTGGCCTCCAGCAAGACTCCCATACTTTGAAGGGACCAGCGTCACCCAGCCAAGGCCTACTTGGACCCCCGTAACTATTTTCAGCCAGTATGTCAACTATAATTATCTGGAATGGAAAATCATTAGCTTGTCTAATCGCGTTTAACCTGGCATGGCAACAACAGTTACCCTTTCATTGAAGCCAATAAAATCGATCAGCATTTAGCTACAGAAAGCAGGGTTACGTAAGACACTGACAAACTGGCCCAAAGTCTAAACTGTGTTAAATTGATCCGATTTACAAAGGCATGGTAACTGTGATGTTCCCAGGGAACCGAAGGCTTAGAATGACCACGCAATCTATTGGGAGTTCAGCGTTAACAGAAACTAACCAGGGGCTTATTTATCATCTTATGTCCCTTTACCTTGAACTGAGCAGACAGAATTAGATAGGAGTGTAGACTATAGAATGTTGGCCAATTCCACCTACGGTATGCAATTTTCTTATTCGTGTCGTCTAAGTGTATAACGGTCTTTGAGAAGAGCTCAACACACGCACCTCCATAAAGCGGGAGATGGTCTTGATAGCGTCGTCGGTCTCGTTGAACACCTCTCTCCAGGTGTAGGCTGAGCCGGCGGGACGTTTGTCCTCCGCGGCCTTGGTCAGGAAGCGGGACACGTCCTCCACCTTCCACTCTGTGCCAGCCAGACGGTCGTTAAAGAAGCGGGCGCTGGCGTTGTTCTGAAGCAGTGTCTAAACAGGATGGAGGTAACAGATAGATATAGATTCCGATATAGATGCCGTATTGGTTGCCTATAATTATTTGTGTAGTGTGGAGCTCTCTCATAAGCATTTCCACCAGTTATTTTTTTTTAAAGACTAATAATATATATATATATAGATAGATATATATGGAAATACATATAAAGAGAATAAGACAAAGACAATGTATGGTCTAAACTGTAAATTTAGACTGTTTGTTTTCTGTTCCCTTCATATCCTTCATCCATCCTATCCATTAGCCTGTATCTATTATCAGAGGTCTCCTATCAATACCACTCCCACCACAAAGTACTATGTAATGATAAGTCAATTTCAAGCCGTTGTGGTTAATGTCCACATTAACTGGAAGCCACTAAAAATACCACAAGATGAATTGCTATGGAGAAAACGCTTCTGGGAGTTCATTTCTGTCATATATTTTCGACCACTGTGAGGCACTATGGGACCGGGGATATACATTGCCTGTAGGAACATGGCTTTTCTCATAGCATGAGGAGGAGCCATGTAAGAAACGGAAAGATCCTGTCTCCTACAGTTACCTTAAATTAACATGAATCAGATAATGTAATATCGTCGTTGTTTGTCCCTTCCAACTGCATGTCTGATTCTCAAAACGATCAACCTAATGTGTGTACACCGAAAACACTGTCCCTTCTTTTCTAACCCGTTGCTTAAAAATAGGAAAGTTCTGAAACTGCAGTAAAAGTGCAGTAACTGCAGTCGCAGTGGTATTTTGGACACAGCAATTGTAGAATATACTGCGCTCTAACTGCAGTTACACAGCAAAATTACTGCAGTTTATTTTGGACGTAGTATTTGCAGCATACTGCAGTTATACGGCACTCTGACTGTAATATTTTTTTCCGTAAGGGACACCGTAGACCACGTTAGTTACGATGATGGAAATATTTAACAACATCTTGTCAATAAATAATACTAAACCACACAGCAAATGTTGTATTGCTTGGACTGTCTGGGGATT
Organism: Salvelinus fontinalis; assembly: GCF_029448725.1. Taxonomy (NCBI): domain Eukaryota; kingdom Metazoa; phylum Chordata; class Actinopteri; order Salmoniformes; family Salmonidae; genus Salvelinus; species Salvelinus fontinalis. Next base: position 18,638,765 of record NC_074706.1, read on the forward strand.
ATTTCACTTCAAAGTGCTTTCACTTCAAATATTTTCCCCCCTTCATAGCTCTGACTTTGCTGATAGCTACTTTGCTGATAGCTACTACCATGACTGTGATATGTGGTCGTCCCACCTAGCCATCTTAAGATCAACGCACTAACTAAGTCGCTCTGGGTAAATCTAAAAGATCTTAGCATTCTTTTAGGCTAATAGGAACCATGATAACCTTAGCAGACTCAAACACCTATCGACACTAAACCTATACGCGGAACCTTATTTTCAGTTTGACGTGTTCTTCTACAGTGCCCGATGCTGTTGGTATCATGACAACCGATCTGTAGCTACTGTATACTGTAGGTACAACTGTAAATACCATGAGATCAGGTGAGAGAGTAGAAACTCACCCGAACCAGGTTCATCTCCTCACTGCTCTCCATGAAGGTCCAGACTTTAGGCCTCATCTCCTCCCACATCCCACCCAGGTCCCTCAGGATACCCAGCTCCTGGAACGTCTTGTTCATCTGGGCGGGGGGTGGGCAGAAAGGGAGAGAGAGATAGGAGAGAGCGTTATCGGAGAGAGGGAGAGAGAGAGAGCGAGAGAAAGAGAGAGATAGAAGGGAGGGAGATGGTTAGAATGGCTGCCTGGCCTCAATGCAGAGTTAGTGGAGAAACACTTATGTGTAGGTTCCTTTTCACGCAGGCTTCTTTGGTGTTCCTTCAGTTAGAGTCTCTCACCTCGTGTATGATCCTCTGTGTGGCGGGAGTGTCGGGGGTGTACAGGATCTTTCCCATGAGGAGAGGCTTCAGGGCCCTCCAGATCATCCTGGAGATGGGGCTAGCTTCCAGACTCCTCATCATGCTGTTACAGTACGGAGCTGAGGGGTGGAGGACAGATGGACACAGGTTAGTATCACACCACCGTAGGCAGAGTATTCAGTAGCCTATACACTTTGAAGAGGGTTACGGTAGCTATCTCTGTTATAACACCAGGGAGGAATACACTGGTGTCCATACAGCCTGTATCCCCCCCCCCCAAAACTGTTAAAAGCTTTACCAAAAATTACAAATTGAAAATGGATCTGATTGAAGTGTGTGGAGATTCCTTTTTTACTATAAAATTATAAACAAATTGATCCACATTTGATAGAAGTAAAAACTATTAATGAATTTTAGAGCAAGGAGTTGACCAAGGACTGACTTGAGGTGTTGTCGTAGGCGGACACGGGTTCGTCGTCGCTGCCGTTGCCGCCATGGTTACCGAACAGGGCCTTGTAGTTGTTGTCCTCGTACCAGTTGAGCGACTTGATCTTCAGTCCGCCGCCCTCGGGGTGGCCACAGACGATACGGGACACGGCCTGGTACATGTGGCTGGGGGAGCCTGTGGCGTTGACCGTCAGGTAATGGATCTCGTTACGCATCTCCTTCCAACTCTTCATACTGGCCAGCTAGGGGAAGAGGAGGGGAATATGTACGTTTAAGAAACTATTGAATATTGAATCTATTGAATCATATTATTCAGGATTTTGTTATTTGATGCATTTGTCTAGTACCTATTTATTAGAATGTTTACTCTTGTATTTGTGTATTGTGTTTTACTGTGTTTTGTGTACGCGTAAATTAAAGTATTTTCAGAGTACAGTAATATGTGTCATGTCAACACATGATTACAACATGTGCCGAAGACATGTTGAGACATGTTTACACCAACACTCAGGTGGTGTGAGTTCAGAGAGTTAATGAAAGCTATTCCAGATAGGAGCCTTTGGCTGCAACGGGCCCTGGTCAAAAGTAGGGCACTATATAGGGAATAGGGTGCCATTTGGGAAACAGACTTTGTTAGACATAAGGTTAAAAACACTTGTCCTAACTGCCTGCCTAACAGCCTGGGACATATATAGCAACTGTTCTTGTCACACACACTCAACTGGCATGGTAGCCTGAAAACGTTGAAAACATGTGGCTTGTGTGGTCTATTGTGCAATCCCCCTCCCATATTTTCAATAAAGGATTTTTTAAAAACATTTTAAATACTCAAATCCTTATTCTCCTCAAGTCAACACTACTTGTGAGAATTCTGTGTCCGGTAATAAATTAGAATAGCAATGGGTTCACTGTGCACTCTAGGTCAGAAATGCTGACAATCCACAAACATTTAAGCCTGTAAAAAAAAACTTAACAACTTCTATGAGAGTTCAACTTTTTTTCAGTGCGGACCTTTTTGCTTATCTGAATTCCCAGGTCATGCGCACTAACCAAACTTCCGGGAGAGCGCCATGGTCCCCTTTTGATTGAGTATTTAGCTAATCTGGGTCTTTAGGTGTGAAAGTGATGTTGGGAAAACCAGGCTGACCTGTGTGCTTGAGAGTGAGACCGGCTCTGTGCATGGGTGCGTGCATCAGTGTTTGCACAATGGAGAGAAAGATTACTCTGTCATTTTTCTAATAAAAGGAGCCACAGCGGACTCACCGCACAAGCGGCTGGTTATCTCAGAAAAACACGTTGAGGATGGTGGACGGAGCTAAAACTAACGCACCTATGCATGACAAGGTCTTTTGTCATTTGAGACTGAGAATAGGCAGGTCAGTAATTATAACTCGGCATCTTTCTGGAACTATAAATATATATTGGTTTTATTATCCAACCCTGTTCGATAATATCATGTGATACGTGATGAAATGAAACAGACCGGATATTGTTGCACAGTTCTAGTAGTTTCCTGCCACAAGGAGACGGCTTGAGATCCTCCGACTCTTAACATATCTTCATTGACACTGATCCTTTAATTAACAACCCTAGTTTTCTAGAGATGTCCTTTTTGACAAAGATGACAACACATTCTTATCATTTAGAATGTTTGTAATCGTTTAGAACGGTGTAATCACTTAGAATGTTTGTACTAGTTTAAAACGGTGTAATCGTTTAGAATGGTGTAATCACTTAGAATGGTGTAATCGTTTAGGACGGTGTAATCACGTAGAATGGTGTAATCGTTTAGAACGGTGTAATCACTTAGAATGGTGTAATCACTTAGAATGTTTGTAATTGTTTAGAACGGTGTAATCACTTAGAATGGTGTAATCACTTAGAATGTTTGTAATCGTTTAGAACGGTGTAATCACTTAGAATGTTTGTAATTGTTTAGAACGGTGTAATCACTTAGAATGTCGTGATCATTGACAGTCAAGTTTCTCATAACAAAGACATTTCAGCAAACTCTGAGATCCGGGAGCCGCCTCAGCAAGTCACATGCTTCCTCAGCGCCGTCCAAAAACACACAAAGAAAGAAAGAACAGTGCAGCCAGTGGGAGGAGATGGGAGGGAGGGAGGATTTCTCTCCTCTCCACTTCAAGTAGAGCTCTCCGTATACAGTGAGAACCTTGGTAGAGGAAAGGCCTCGCTCTTTCTCTTTCTGTCTGTGCCTGTCTCTCTGCCTCACGCCCGCGGGCCAGACATATAGCATGCAAACAGGCCGAGTCATTTGAGGAAGGCAGCGTTCTGTTGCAACCCCCCCGCACCTCCAGCCTGAAGAGAGGTTACTAGAGGTTATGTCTCAGAGCCGAGGCAGCTCACCGCTAGCCAGCTACAAGGCTAACTACGCGTCTTCCCTCTCACACCAGGGAACATAAGCAGCTAACGGCAAAAAGCTGTGGTTGAGGTAAAATAAGGGTGGGAAAAGGTGTATTTTTCTGTTTTTGAGACATTCATACCGGTAGCTTCTCTTGTCTTGTAACATTGCTGCTTGTTTGACTTGTTGAGTAGGGAGGAGATCATTCAATCATTAGTTTAAGGGACATTTCTTTGTCTCTGTCCATGGATTTCCTCTGACATACAGTATGCCAGATGGATATACAGCGACATACAGTTCTGCCAGAGAGTGTGTGCTAAACACATCAGTGGGAACGACCTCTCTTTCCCACAGCTGACGGCTTCCTTATGTTCCGCCAACTCAGCAGAACTGTGGCTGGAGAGAGGGGAGGTGGAAGGGAGAGAGATTGAGAAGAGGGGGCAGGGGGGCAGAGAGTCTCATGACTAGGTGATCTATTGTTGTTTGTTCCCCAAGCACATCCCGCTAAGTCTCTTAGCGTTTCCCAGCCATGTACTTTTGTGGACATTCCTTTGATTTTTTCCCCTTTGATTCTTTGGGGGTAATGTTACCCCCTTTTCTCCCCAATTTCGTGATATCCAATTGGTAGTTACAGTCTTGTACCACCGCTGCAACTCCCGTACGGATTCGGGAGAGGCGAGATTCAAGAGCCATGCGTCCTCCAAAACACGACCCTGCCAAGCCGCACTGACTCTTGACACACTGCTCGCTTAACCCGGAAGCCAGCCGCACCAATGTGTCGGAGGAAACGCCGTACAACTGCCGACCGTGTCAGCGTGCATGCGCCCGGCCATGTCCTGACCTGGACTGGTACCAACTGGACTGCTGGCACTAAACAGTCTATTTGTTGTGAAAGACTACCCTTGTGTACAAAATGACAAGGTTATAGCCATTTGAGGCGGTCATTTTGTGAAATGTACGTCGAAACATACATGTAAGTGTGTGTGTAAGTGTGTAAGTGTGTGTGTGTGTGTGTGTGTGTGTGTGTGTGTGTGTGTGTGTGTGTGTGTGTGTGTGTGTGTGTGTGTGTGTGTGTGTGCCTGACAGACAGCACCTACCTCTACAGCCAGCGCTCCCAAGCTCTCTAGCAGACCGTCGGTTGCCGCGGATACCTTCTGGACGACCTCAGGGTCGGACTTCACGTCCTTCTGTTGTGGGGGAGGAGGATGAGGGAGAAAGGGGAGGGGGCAGGGGGGATAAAAGACATGAGAACAAACACTCTCCAGGGACACTTCAGAGAGGGGTTCCTGTTCAACCTCATCTGTTATTGACTGTCACAAGAGGGCCGCTGAAATGTGAGCTGCTGCACACTCACAGCTGACCCAAGACTTGTACTTAGTTGCTAAGGTGGTTCTGAAATGGAACCTGATTCCTTATACAGTGCATTACATAGGGAAAAGTGTACCATTTCAGCGCACCTTAGCCACTAAGTACAAATCTGGGGTCAGCTTTCCTTATAGGTTCAATATTGCTGTGTTCCATTGTCCATATTAGTGTACCACTTAGAATGCAAGCCTAATGCAAGGCTTAATTTTATGTATAGTGGTATGATGTGGATATTGGATCAGGGCCTATATCAGTACGCAAGAGCAGTCGGTTACTTTATACTGTATTCAGAACAGGGGTTATTTATTCAAAACATAGTCTAATATCCCTGATCTGTTTTGTTACGGAGGGAAACCTATTGGTCTTTTTCAGAACAAATAGTATTGCTTTTACACCCGTTTGAAATTACAGCTGATTCAGCAGTACGATATTTCAACAACTATTTATGACATTTCCTCCCATGTTAGTTGACCATTGCGACAGCGTTTGCATTGGCAGACTGTTCTGTACACTTGGGCACCTTCCAAAAGCTTGTCCCAACACCGGACTGAGAGTTCTGACTGAGCTAACGAAACTGGGTCAGCTAAAATGGATCACTCTTTCATCTGCATCCAAGTGTGACGGTCATCTGAAGTGTAGAGTGATTCTATTCACTGTATTGTTGAAAATGAACTAACTGTATTTTCTCTCTCTCTCTGTGTGTGTGTGTGTGTGTGTGTGTGTGTGTGTGTGTGTGTGTGTGTGTGTGTGTGTGTGTGTGTGTGTGTGTGTGTGTGTGTGTGTGTGTGTGTGTGTGTGTGTGTGTGTGTGTCAGTGCCAAAAGTCTATATTCAGACACCTGCCACAACAGGGTTCACAGCCTCTCCAACCCCCATTACGACAAAGAGACAATGGACGCATTCATTGTCAAGCTAATGTTTTGTGACAGGAACGGGATTTCTGTTCTTATGAGATAAGAACAGAAATCTTGTACAGAAATAGGGATTGATAAGTCCTGCCACTAAACGGTAATCATATCAGGGAACATGATGTTCTCTTTATCAGAGGAAAGAAGGCTTGGTGTCAGCAGGCTACATTACCCCGTCATAAAGTGTGTGTGAAAGTGAGTGCAAAGGGAATAGCCTATTCAGTTTGTCTGACTGATCAATCATTTAATAACACATTCATTGAACAAACTAAGATTAGCTAGGTCTATAGCATTGTGTTATTAGGCGTACACTGTTAAAGCCCCCGGTGTTAAAGTGTTCAGTATTAAGTTTTAAAAAGTGTTAGTATTTTAAGTGTTTCTTACCCGTATGGGTTTCAGGAAGTCCAGGTTGGACAGGAAGTGGTCCTGGGCCTTGTTCAGCCAATCAGGGGAGGCCTTGCAGATGATGTCTTGAGTGAGCCGTGACACATTCTTGTCGGAGATGGTCACAAACTCCTCCAGGGAAGTGGTGTTACACATATCTCTAAGATGGACGCCGAAACCTCCAATCAGGACCTGGTAGATAACATGCAATTATATTTCAGGGATCAAGTTCTCGCAGTCGAGAAACAACAGCAAAAATGTGTTGCGAGGATGTAGGGGAGAATTGTGATTTCATGTTTTAACTGTAACCACTTTCACAATGAATGCCAAGTCAGGAATGATTTTGCAAATATGTTTTGAATCCTATATCATCACAGGAAAGCTGTTGTCATGTCACTGCTCGTAGTTTTACTGCCTCTAGAGGCATTACCAAACTGCTCTAGAATGTTCCTATGACTCAAACAAAGATGTTTGGGTAATGTTATTTCTAACCTATCAGAAACACCCTGGAAACCCAATATTTTTTAATTCTATTCCAGGAAGATATTTGCTTGCGGAATGACCCATAAATAAAATCAAATTTCATTATTCTACATTTCCACATGGCCATAGCTATCGCACAACATGGTCAACAACAAAACATATGAAAGATTTGCACTGTGCAGCTTTTCAGTCGTGCATGGGGAAACTGTCTGTGGAAAAAGAGCAGAGAGAGAGGGGGCTGATGGGTAATAAAACAACTACAGTGGGGGTGGGATACGGTTAATAGATCCACCGCATGCGTTAGAGCCCCTCTCCGCACATGCTCACTGTGAGGCAGACAGAAGATGGAGGAGAGATGGAGGGGTGAGCAAAATCATGTGACTACTGCCCTCCAAATACAGACAGTGATGAAACTGAGCTTAATTATTTTCCCTGAGAAAGAGGGTGACATGCGCCACAGACTTGGTTCTCTCCCCAACACCATCCCCCTTTCATTACACGGTGTTACGAGTTTAGCCGTCTCGCGGTATATATAGTTACGCTGCGTCAGATACCAGCAAACCAAGGTCATGGCATGTATGACTGCCTTTTAAAAGGTACTCGATGTGGTGACAAACAGAAAGATAGGCCTTCTCTTTCCTCTTCACACACAGTCAATATGTTTACCTTCTCTAGGTTGAGGTCAGCCTCTACAATCTGCTGGACGGCGTGATGGGATAGGGAGGCGTTGCGATGCAGGAACGACGATAAGGTCTCCTTATCGCGGAGAAAGTCCTTCAGCTTGAAACCTGGAATGGGATGATGCAATGCACATTCAACAGACTGCCTAGGAACACTGTGCTGCATGATGAGAAACAGATCTATTTAAAAAGACAGAAATATGTTTTAATGGATAGAATTGGGATTTAGCGTCGAAACTCATCATCTTGAATAGAGAAATTGTAGTCTATTGTCTGGGGGAACTCCAAATACTTGGTTACTTGGGTGAAAACTGTAAAGTCCTCAATAATATGGTATAATAGACATATTATACTGATATACTGGCATGGACAGAATGGAGTGATACAGTGAGGGGGAGACATATCATGGACACAGTCTACCCTGCTCAGGGGACTATTGTGTTCACTGGGTCAGAACATTCCAGAGAAGTCATCTCCGCTTAAAAACCAGTTGAAGTCAGCTCAGCACTCTGCTGCTTGGCACTCCGCAGCTGGGGTTACTTTAGGGCGTTCCACTTTGGCCCAAATACTGGGCTAGAGTTCTGGGCTCCTCCCCTTTTCACTCTGTCCCGTCCCTTCCTGCCCAGCTTGAATTGGAAATATCGTTACTTAAACGTTAGATAGCACAGTGACAAGAGTAGCTGCCGGATACATGGTAAAGATTACCATTAATCTTACCATTAATCTCATTAATCATTAAGGTTACCACATTACCCCTTGGGGGGTGGGGGAGGGGACTACTAGAATGGAGTGTTACCCATAACTAGGGCCAAGGAGTTTTTCCTGATCAGAACCCTAACCCTATACTCTTAGAAACAAGTTATACCTAGAACTCTGTCTGTCCCTGTAGGAGAACCCTTTTGGGTTCCAGGTAAAACTCAACTGGTTACACGATCTAGACAGGAAACACATCTGCCCCAGAGGCTCTTGGGAGCAGGTCAAGGGGGACGTGGTGTGTGTTGCAGAGACATCCCCAGAGCATAGAGATGATCCCAGAGCACGGAGACAACCCCAGAGCAAATAACCAGGGAGTGGTAATGGACTCTAATCATCCTGACTTCAGGAAACACGAGACTGGAGATGTGCCCAAACAACAGCACTGAGTGAGAGTACAGCCATACAAGAAAGAGGGATAGCCCCAAAAGGTACCGTCTATCTGCACTTGGCTTAGGTGGTTACTATGCTGTGTCTTTGACCTACCAAAACAATAACAAGTAG